>NC_138052.1:37740541-38318353 GCF_964194185.1 Rhinolophus hipposideros | reverse complement strand
AAACATTGTAATTTTATATCGTTTGCTCAAAAATAGAGCAAACATTGTTTTTTTAACACATCAAAATGAATTTTATAGTATTTTTCTTTAATCAAAATTTGTTTGCCATTTAAATTTGGTCTAACATCATTTATGATTAGTAGATCAATGTTTAATTTAACTATGAAATCTACAAAACATCTAGAGTCTATGTAGGTAATATAAATTATACTTGAACATCTTTCCTAGGAAAAATTAGACTACACTACTTTATGAAATTGAGAAATTTTTCATCCTGTTCATTAGTGTTATGGACTGAATGTTTGTGACTCTTCCCCCACAAATTCATACTTTGAATCCCTAGTCCTCAATGTGATCCTAGGAGGTAGACCTTTGGGAGATAATTAGGTTTCCATAATGTCATGATGGTGGGAACATAGTGAATTAGTGCCCTTATAAGAAGAGGAAGAGGGAGAGACTCATCTGAGCACACAGTGAGAGGGCAACTGTCCACAAACCACAAAGTGGAGCCTCATCGGATACCAAATCTCTGGGCACTGTGATTTTGACTTCTCAGCCTCCATAGCTGTGAGAAATGCTGTTTTTTAAGCCACCCAGTCTATGGTATTTTTGTTATAGCAGCCTGAGCAAACCAAATAAATTAGTACAAAATAAAAAGTAATAAATGACAGTAATAGTAAATAAATGGTATTAAAATGTTCTCATAAATAGAATTTACAATTAATAGAATTTACTCTTTTATAATTATTTTGTAAATTGAAAGTCTGGTAGTATCTAGTAGGAAAGCAAGTAGTATCTTTGACTTGCCAGGCTTTATTATTTCAATAATTAATGTTTGGGGTGAAAATTGCTATCTACAAAAAATTTGTTAGGTTTAATAGATCAAATAAATTGTTGGGTTTAGTTGCAAGTAAAATAAAATCATCCCCTATGATGCAAATATTTATTTTAAAATTTAAATACTTGAATAGCAACTCATTGAGTTATGGTATCTTGTTATAATTCAAAAGGAAAAATTACATTTAAAATTTTTATAGTCACCTGTTTTGAAAAAAGCTTTTAAATGGTTATATTGACGATATAGTTCATACTCTAAATATTTTAAAAATAGCCATTGTTATTGGTTAATTTTTTTCAGATGCTCTATTGCTTTCTCTTTCTTCTTAGAAGAGGTGTACAGCATATTTTTTACATCTTATATTTAAATGCAAAACATTTTTCAGAATATATGCATAAACTTTCTGTACAAATTCAAATTATCATAGATGTTAAAGATATGAAATAGGGAAGGGGTAAAGATATTAACTTACAAAGGGGGATGGAGATAAGATGCATGCTGAAGAAAAAGGACTACTGTATACATGAACGTTTCTTTTGCATAAACTTAATGGTAACCATTCGGAAAAAAAAAACTCATAGCTGAGACACATAACATCCTAAAAGATAAAAAAAATGGGGGGGAAATCATAGAATACCACGAAACTAAAATAACAGAAACACAAAGGTAAAGAAGCAGTCAAGACACTGAACTACCAGAAAACAAAAGATAAAATGGTTATAGGAATGCCCTAAATGTAAATGGACTGAACTCACCGATAAAAAGGCACAGAGTAGTAAATTGGATTAGAAAACAAAATCTAACCATATGCTGCCTTCAAGAGACACGTCTCAGCTGCAAGGACAAATATAGACTCAAAGTGAAAGGGTGTGAAATGATATTCTAAGCAAATGACATCCAGAAAAAAATGATTATATCCATACTTATATCCAACGAAATAGACTTCAGGAAAAAAGTGGTAACAAGAGACAAAGATGGACATCTCACAATGATAAAGGGGGCAATATAACAAGAAAACATAACACTTATCAATATATATGCCCCCAGTCAGGAAGAACCAAAACATATAAAGTAACTACTAATATTATAGAATTAAAGGGAGAAACTGAAGAAAAAAAACAAACAAAAAAAAACTATAGTATGGGGCCTAAATACACCATTGACAGCTATCGATAGATCATCCAAACAGAAAATCAGTAAGAAAATAATATCAGCCTTAAATGACACATTTGACCAAATGGACATAACTGATGTTTAGAGAGCATTTCATCCCAGAACACTAGACCATACATTCTTTTCTAGTGCACCTGGAACATTTTCAAAAATAGAGCACATGTTGGGATACAAAACTAGCCTCAACAAATTTAAGAAGATTGAAATCACACCAAGCATATGCTCTGAGCACAATGCTTTGAAATTGGAGATCAATTGCATAAACAAACTGGGAAAAACCACAAATATGGAGATTAAACAACAAGCTAGTAAAGAATGACTGGATCAAGGAGAGATCAAAAGATACATAGAAGCAAATCAGAATGAAACTACATCATATCAAAATTACTGGGATGCTGCAAAAGCAGTTATAAGGGAAATTTGTATTATTATGGTTCTATCTCAAGAAACAAGAAAAATCCCAAATAAATAACAACATTACATAACATAACATAACAACATAACATATCAGCATAAAATAATGTCTTAAAGAACTAGAAAAAGAAGAACAAATGAAACCAAAATTCAACAAAGGAAGGAAATAATAAAAATTAGAGCAGAATTAAATGAAATAGAGAACAGAGAGCGACAATAGAAAATTTAATGCAAAAAAGAGCTGGTTGTTTGAAAAGATTAATAAAATTGACAAATCCGTGGCTAGACTCACTAAGGAAAAAGAAAAGACACAAACAAAATCAGAAATGAAAGAGGGGAAGTTACGAGGGATACCAGAGAAATAAAAAGGATCACACAGTAATACTATGAAGGACTGTATGCTACCAAATTCAATAACCTAGAAGAAATGGACAAGGTCTTAGAAATATATAACCTTCCTAGACTGAATCATGAAGAACTGGAAAATCCAAACAGACTGATCAACAGTAAGAAACTTGAAGCAATCATCCAAAACTTCCTCAAAAGCAAAAGTGCAGGACCAGATGGCTTCACTAGTGAATTCTACCAAACATTCAAAGATGATTTAATACCTGTCTTTCTCAATCTCTTCCAAAAAATTGAAGAAGAGGAAATACTTCCTAACTCATATTATGAGGCCAACATTACCCTGATACCAAAAGCTGGTAAGGATAACACAAAAAAAGAAAACTGCAGGCCAATATCTCTGATGAGTACAGATGCAAAAATCTTAAACAAAATACTAGCAAATTGAATACAACAGTACATTAAAAAGATTATACATCACAATCAAGTGCGGTTCATTCCAGAGGTGCAAGGATGGTTCAAGATATGCAAATCAATCAATGTGATATACCACATGAACAAAATAAAGGATAAAAATCACGATCATATCAGCAGATGCAGAAAAAGCATTTGACAAGATACAACATGCATTTATGACTGAAATACTTAATAGAATGGGTATAGAAGGAAAGTACCTCTATATAATGAAGGCCACATATGGCAAACCCTCAGGCAATATCATAATTAACAGTGAAAATCAAGCTTTTTGCTGTATGTTCAGGAACAAGAGAGGGATGCCCCCCTCTCACCAGTTATTCAACATAGTGTTGGAAGTCCTAGCCAGAGCATTCAGGCAAGAGAAAGAAATAAAAGGTATCCAAATTGGGAATGAAGAATTCAAAAACTTTTTGCAGATGACATGATTCTTTATATAGAATACTATAAAGACTCCGCTAAGTTACTATTAGAAACAATAAACAAATACAGTAAAGTGGAAGGATACAAAATCAATGGACAAAAATCCATTGCATTTCTATATACTAATAATGAAAAATAAACATAAAAAGCAATTCCTTTTGCAATTGCAGCAAAAAGAGTAAAATACCTAGGAATAAACTTAATAAAGGATTGAGGACCCTTTATATAGGTGAAGGACCCATACACTGAAAACTATAAAACATTATTAAAAGAAATTGAAAGGACACAAAGAAATAGAAAGACATTCCGTGTTCGTGGATTGGAAGAATCAATATATTTAAAACGGCCATATTACGTAAAGCAACATACAGATTTAATGTAATACCCATCAAAATTGCAATGGCATTTTTTTAAAGAAATAGAACAAAAAAATCAATAGATTGTATAGAATCACAAAAGACCCTGAATAGCCAGAGCAATTCTGAGAAAAAAAGAACAAAGTTGTAGGTATCACACTCCCTGACTTCAGTTTATATTACAAGTGACAGGAATCAAAATAGCATGGTATTGGCAGAAAAACAGACACATACCAATGGAATAGAATTGAGAACCCAGAAATAAACCCAAATATATATGGCAGATAATTTTAGACAAAGGAGCCAAAAACATACAATGGAGAAAAGAAAACCTCCCCAATAAATGGTGCTGAGAAAATCGGAAAGTCATGTGCAAAAAGAATGAAACCAAACTGCTGTCACCATATTTACAAAATTAACTCAAAATGGATCAAAGACCTGGAAAAATAAACTTCATAGAAGAAAACATGGGTACTAAACTTAACGGACCTTGGGTTTAGAGAGGATTTTATGAATCTATCCTCAAAAGCAAGGGAAGTAAAAGCAATGGGACTATCTCAAACTAAAAACCTTCTGCACAGCAAAAGAAACCATCAAAAAAACATAGAGGCAACCAGCCGAATGGGAGAAGATATTTGCAAACAACACCTCCAATAAAGGGCTGATATCCAAAATATGTAAAGAACTTGTATAACTCAACAATAAAAAATTCAAACAATCCAATTTAAAAATGGTCATAGGACCTGAACAGACCCCTCTCTGGACAAGAAGACATATAAACTGCTAACAGATATGTGAAAAATGCTCAACTTCACAAGCTATTAGGGAAATACAAATGAAAACCACAATGAGATACCACCTTACACCTGTTAGAATGGCTATTATCAACAAGACAAATAATAACAAGTGTTGGAGAGGTTGTGGAGAAAAACGAACCCTCATACACTCCTGGTGGGAATGTAAATTGCTACAGCCACTATGGAAAACAGTATGAAGCTTCCTCAAAATATTAAAAGCAGAAATACCATATAACACAGCAATCACTCTCCTGCTTATCTACCCCCAAAAATCTGAAAACCTTTATCTGTAAAGATGTATGTACCCCTGTGTTCATCATAACGTTATTCATGGTAGCCTAGACATGGAAACAAGCAATGTATCCTTCTGTAGATGATTAGATAAAGAAGATGTGATACATATATATATATATATATATATATATATATATATATAATGGAATATTACTTGGCCATAAGACAAGATGAAGTACTGCCATTTGCAATAACAAGGATGGATCTTGAGATTATCATGCTAGGTGAAATGAGTCAGACGGAAAAGTTGAGAACCATATGATTTCACTCATACATGAGATATATAACTGAAAGCAACAAATGAAGAAGACAAAAAACAAAAACTTCTGGACACAGTCAACAGTTTAGTGGTTACTAGAAGGTAAGAAGGGAGGGGGGTGGTAGAAGAGGGTAAAGGGAGAAGGAGAACTGACTCTGGGTGGTGAACATAATGCAATATATAAACATACTATAGAATTGTATATAGTTTTAGTAACCAATGTCACCCCGATAAATTTAATAAAAATTTAAAAATAAAGATATGAAATAGAACTATAGTATTAATGCCAAATTCTCAAAGCTTTGAATAATTATCCAAAAAGGTGAACAGCTGGCTGTCTAGTATTATGTTTATGATTTATTTAAAATAAATTTACAGGTTAATATAATAAATTTAAAATGAATTCATTATCTTAAGGCAGTTGGTAAGACACAGAATTTGAAAACTTTATGCCAATTTCTTGGCTGTGTTATGTTGCTTCATAATTTAACACATACATTTAGTATACTTTTCATTTATGTTTTAAAGCTGTCTTAAAATAGTTTGTTTTAAACACTTTGAAAATTTTATTAGGATAACTTTAGTGATTTATACTAGCAATGAAAGATAGTACTAACTCTTCATATATTTTAGCGAAGAGAAAATTTGAAGGTAGTCAGATTTTCATTACTTGGCATCTTTTAATTTTTGAACAATTTTTAAGGATCCTTACCTGTTTGACTTGAATTTCTACGAGTAAGGAGTTTGTGTAGTAATGCCATATGAGTGAAAGTCCCAAAACTGTTGACAGTTTAGATGACTAGCTAAGATCAATGCACAAGCTTCTAGGGATTCTCAGTTGATAGAATGCATTGCAATACAGGAGGCGTAAAATCAAGTATAGGCTTTGTGGGTGTGGCATTACAACTGGACCCAAAAGTAGGGGTAGGATTCAAATAGAAAGTAGTCAGAATTAGCATTCATATGACTGATTAATGAAAGTACAGAGAGAGAAAATAGTAAAGGGCATGTATCCACTGAAATTTATTTTAAGCTCCATGAAGAATAGAATTGGAAAATTCGGGGTTTGTTTCTAACCATGGCTTTTTAATAATGGTGTTGATATGCTTGGGCCAACTTAAATATTGACTTAATCTACATTTTCCTGAAGTCTCCAATGAAAGGGCATACACAGCTTTACAAGGGATACTTGAGACTGTTCCTCAGTTGTATATCATCACCTCCTATGAGGATACTGGGTATGTCTAAACCCATTCTATATTCCTTGCTGTGTCACCACATGCTATTTCTAATATCTGTGATAACCAGAGGACAGTCCTTGTAAACTTTAGGCACTCAGTAAGTGTTAAATAAATGAGCAAACATGTTGTTTTGTTATTTGTAAGTTGCTTAAATTTAAGTGGTAATTATCTGCTTGTAGTACATATGCATTAAATATGTTTTGGACAGATAGAGTAAATATTCTTTTGTTGCTGAGAAATGTTTAGCTTAAGATACTATTTAATTATGTAAGAAATGTTTATAGCCATTAGAAATTTAAAAATTATCATTAGTGCTTTTGGGTTCAATAGTAAAATGAATAGACAGATTTTAAGCCCAAGAGCTATTCAGAAAGGAAGCATTGATTCAGAGTAGTATTAAAAGTCAATTTACCATTGTATACAATATGATAGGAAGAACTAAGTAATGTTATTACATGAAGTACCAGTAGCTCATATTACAGTATTTTTATATTAAGAAAAAAAAGACTGTTTGAAATACAACACAATACATAGTATTTGATAGAAAGGGCTAAATGTTCTTATATATATGATACAGCAGTACCTTTTAGTAAAATACTTTTATATTGAAGAGAATAATAGATTGTTGGAGATAGGCTTAGCTTCATAAGATACCACAATGAGTGCTGGCATTGAAGGTTAGCATAGTAATAGGTAGTAGGCAAAATTATTGTTATTGGTAGGTAATTTGCACTGAGTCTTTTCATTCTAAATTTCAAAAATATTTTACAGACACTAATTAAATGATTCAAAACCTCTCATAATAGGTATTATCAAATTAATTACATATTTCATATGAAAAAACAAAATCTGAGAGAGGCAAAGTTATTAAGATCACATAGTATTTAACTGATGGAAACTGAGTAGTTCCAAATTTGCAGAATCAGTTCCTGTACAAAGTAAAATTGGTGCAGTACCACCTCAGGAATGCTATTGTAGCTCCAAGAATAAAAATACTGAGTCAGAGCAATTTAAAGAAATATCCTTACTAAAACAAGTATTCCACATCAATTTCTATTGAGTATATATAGATAAGCATATTTTATATTTGTATTTAAAGAGATTAATTTCATTTGAATTTTATTTCTAATGTTGGAGTTATTAAGTTTTTTACATGGGGCCTGTTCTGATAAAAAATAAAGCTTAAAAAACAAAACAAAAGTAGTATAGACTGTGAATCAGATACTCTCAGAGACAATATGATAAACTACTAATTTATTAAATTTGACTGTTTAAAGAAAAAATAATTTTTCCAGTGGAGAGAGGATCCTAAACAAAAGAAAGTAGCTCCTTTTGCATATAAGATTTTTGCATTATTTTGTATTTTAATTAACAGTTTTTTTCTTCTATTATCACCATTGATTAGATACCATATGGTTCATGAATTGCTTGAATGCCATGGTAGGATTACAGTATCTTTAATAAGAATTTACTTATTACACTGTAGTGGCCGTTGAGACAGTGAACATTAGCTGGTTACAGTATTGTCCGTTTTTCAGGAAAAACAAACAAAATGTTTACAAAGAAATTAAAGATTGGATGGCTGAGGTAATGGTAAATGTATGAATCTGAATCTCTCCACATATCTCAAAAAAAACAATAAAGAACAAATAAAAATACATAACCCATACTTTAATGTAAATAGAACACAGAGAATGATTAAACTCCAGGTTATCTGTAAGTAGAAAAATGAATACCAAATCAGGGCAATCCATCATTTACTCCCCTGTGCAAACCTTGGTGGTGAGCAGGGGTGATCTGGGAAAAAATTGCACAGGGCCAGATGGGAGATAGTGATAGTCTTAAGATTGATCTAAAAATTACTTCAAGAAAAGAAATCCCTTCCCAAATTCTGAATTATTTGGAAAAAGCATCCTGATAGAGCATACCACAAGAAAGGGACAAGTTTGTATAGGACTCAAAGAGTCACTTTTGGAAAGACAACTCTTTGGGGGAGAAGAGGGCAAAAAAGGAAGACATAAATGCTCTTTGGGGGCCGGCCTGGTGGCTCAGGCGGTTAGAGCTCCATGCCCCTAACTCCGAAGGCTGCCGGGAAAAAAAAATGCTCTTTGGAAACTAAACAATTAAAAAAAGAAGCAAGAGATGAAAATTTAGGATTCTGCAAGACAGGAAAATATTTTTAAAAATTGAAGAGCAACTTCCTTCACACTGCCCTGGCCCCAAATTCAATCTGTAAGGAAACTATACAGCAAAACAGTGGACATTCTTGAACTAGGAATTTTGTAAACTGCCCCCAAATAGCAGATCCAGTTCACAGAAATGCAAAAGTGACAGCAACTTGAAGTATATAACATTAATTTTAAAAGAAAATAGGAAATGAATATAAAAAATTTAGTTAATGAAAATATCTATTACTACCACACACACACACACACACACACACACACACACACACACCAAAAAAAGGCATAAAGATAGACATATAGATCCATGGAATAGAATTAAAAGCCCAGAATAAACACTTAACCTTTATGGTCAGTTTCTTTTCATCAAAGATGCCAAGACAATTCAATGAAGAAAGAAAAGTATTTTCAACAAATTGTGCTGGAACAAATGGATATCAATATGCAAAGAGTGAAATTGGTCTCCTATCTCACATCATGCACAAAAATTAAAATGGATTGAGGATCTAAATGTAAAAACTATAAAATATAAAGCTATAAAATTATCAGAAGGAAACAGATATAAATCATCCTTACCTTGGATTCAGCAGTGGCTTTTTTAGATTGACACCTTCAAGCATAAGCAACCAAAGAAAAAGAAAGATAAATTGGACATCATCAAAATTAAAATGTTTTTGCTTTGAAAAGACACCATCAAGAAAGTGAAAAGACAGCCTACAGGAGGAAAAGGTTGTAAATCATACATCTAACAAGGGACTTGTATCCAGGGTATATAAAGAACTTCTTACAACTCAACAGTAAAAAGACAAAGAACCTGATTTTAAAATGAACAAAGGATTTATGTAGACATTTCTCCAAAGAGGACATAAATATCGTCCATAAACATGAAAAGATGCTCATTATCATCAGTCATTAGGGAAATGCAGATCAAAATCACAATGAGATACTACTTCATACACAATAGAGTGGCTCTATCAAGTTTTGGTGAGGATGTGGAAAACTGGAAACCTCATACATTGCTGGTAAGAGTTTAAATGGTGCAGCTGCTTTGGAAAACAATTTGGCAGTTCCTCAAAAAGTTAGATATAGTTACCATATGACTCAGCAATTTCATTCACAGGTATATATATACCAAAAATAATTGAAAACACGTCACACAAACACCTATATGTGAATGTTCATAGTATCATTATTCATGATAGCCAAAATATGGAAACAACCTAAATGTCTACCAACAAGTGAATGAGTAAATAAAATGTACTATATCCATACAATAGAATATTATTCAGATATAAAAAGTAATGAACTTCTGCTACATACAACATGGTTGAAACTTGAAAACATTATACTAAGTGAAAGAAGCCAGACATAAAAGGTCACGTATCATATTAGTTCCATATATATGAAATGTCCAGAATAAGCAAATCCATAGAGATAGAAAGTAGATCAGTGGTTACCAGGGACTAAGGAAAGCAGGAATTGTGAGTTCCAGCTAATAGGTACATGGTTCCTTTTTGGAGTGATGAAAATGTTCTGAAATTCGATTGTGGTGATGATTGCATAAATTTGTGAATATACTAAAAACCAATGAATTGTATATTTTATATATTAGTTTGCCAGGACTGCCATAACAAATACTATAGACTGTGTGCCTTAAACAACAGCATTTCTTTTTTACAGTTCTGGAAGCTAGAAATGTGAGATCAAGGTGTCATCTGGATTGATTTCATTCTGAAGGCTCTCTCTCTTTGAGGCCTGTAAATAACTGTTCTCCCTGTTTTTTTTTCACGGTTGCTCCTTGGTCTGTGTTGTCTGTTTCCTAATTTCTTCTGATAAGTACACGAGTCATTTCATTAGGTTCAATCCAAATGTCCTCATTTTACCTTAATTACTTCTTTAAAGGCCTTTTCTCCAAATGCAGTCACATTCTGGGTACTGGGTATTAGAACTTCAACATAGGAATTTGGGAGGGAGGGTGACACAGATCAGCCCGTAACACAAAAATGGTGAATTTTATGGTATGTGAATTGTATCTCAAATTTTAAAAGTAGTATAAAACTCTTCTTTGCAAACCTCTCTGCAAAAAAAATTGACAACCTGGATGAAAAATATAATTTCCTACATATGTATAGTTTATCAAAGTTAACCACATTTGAGATCATCCAGTTTCTGTACAAGAAATAGAGAAAGGATGTCAAGGAATTACTTTAAAAGTACTAGATAGCCTCAATGCTCTAAAAATTGTTTCAGAGCATTGAAAGTGGATAATACCAATTCCTAAAGACAGTACAGTACAAAAAAGAAATTATATATCAATATCAATTATATTGATGCAGAGTACTGAATAAAATATTAGCTAACAAATTTCAGTGCCTTATTAAGAAAATAATATACCATAGCCATGTTGGATTTATTTTAAGAACACAAGGTTGGTTCAATATTAGGAAACTTATCAATACACCATATTAATGAATATAAGGAGACAAATTACATATAGATGCTGAAATAACCTTCAATAAAAATCAACACCTACTGTGTTTCCCCAAAAATAAGACCTAACTGGACCATCAGCTCTAACGTGTCTTTTGGAGCAAAAATTAGTATAAGACCTGGTCTTATTTGAATATAATATAAGACCGGGTCTAATATAATATGTATAATATAACATAACATACAGTCTTATTTTAATATAAAACCAGCTATAATATGATATAATATAATAAGTATAATATAATACAATATATAATACTGGATCTTAGTAATTTTTTGCTCCAAAAGACGCATTAGAGCTGATGGTCCAGCTAGGTCTTATTTTCAGGGAAACACGGTAATAAAAATACTCAACACAACAGGAATTAATGGATATTTTCTTTAAAAAAAATAATTTTTGTCGTGTACAAAACACTTTAATAGTTAGACATTTACACCCCTCACAAAGTGATAACTCCCTCCCCCAATCTACTACCCCTCTGACATCGCTTAATATCTTCTTAATGGGAAACACTAGTAGCAATTTCACTACTACCATCAGGAGCAAGGCAAGGATACCCAGTAACTCCACTACTGTTCAGCATTTTGCTAAAATATAGGCAGTGCAATTAAACAAGAGAAATCAGTACAGGCATAACAATTGGAAAATAAATAAAATGATCTCTATTTGTAGACGATACAATAGTATATCTGGAAAACTCTAGAACAAGAATCAGCAAAGTAGCCTGGGAGCCAAATCTTGTCACATCATTTTGTTTGTGCATGCCTGTAGCTACTTTTGCCCTATAGTTGTGATAGAAATGGTTTGCTCACAAAGCTGAAAACAATTCTATCTGACATTTTATAGAAAAAGTTTGTGGATTCCTGTTTTAGAGAAATCAATAATAAAATTAACTCAAGCAATGAAATAATTCAATAACTAGCTGACTATAAAATTAGCATTCAGATTTCAATATCCTTTACAGATACAAACATTCGCTAGTCAGAGGATATAGTGGTAGGGAAAACCCCAATTAAATAACAACAAAGAAAATAAAATCCTTAGGAATAAATATAACAAGAAGTATACAAAAACTATTTGGGAAAAACTTTAAAATACTTCTGAAAGCCACAAAACTAGATTTGAGCCAATGAAAAGACAGTTCTCCCTAATTTATAATTTTAACATAATTTCAATAAAAATACCAACGTGTTTTATTATAGAATTAGACAAATTGACATAGAATTCATTTGGAAATACAAATATGTAAGAATAACCAGAAATTGTTTCAGGCAGGAATCATCAATGGATCATACAACTAATGCATGAAGAGTTGACGACAAGAAGGATATTTTTACAGCCTCAAAATACCATCTAACATGATACTTACTAATCACTGATGGAAAAAAATAGTACACCACTTGATACACCACTTGATCAAGTTGTCAAAGTTAACTTTATTAGTATTGGGGCAAATAGACCTCATGCATCCTAGTAGGATGCCCTGAGAAGAGCACAACATCACTTCTGTGGTATTCCTGCAAAAATACACAACCAGAATTTAGGCATGAAGAAACATTAGTCAAACCAAAATGAGGGACGTTTCACAAAATAAACGGCCTGTACTCTTCAAAATGTAAAGGTCAAGAAAAACAAAGAATGAGGAATTTGTTCCAGATCAAAGAAGACTAAAGAGATTGGACGACTAGATACAATGTATGACCCTGGGATAGATCATGGACCAAGACAGAAGCAATTATATTATTTTTATTTGATTATTTGATTCTATTTTTTGTTATAAAGGACATTAGTAGAACAATTGGCAAAATGTGAAGGTTTCTAGATTGTATTGTATTATGGTAATTTCCTTATTTTGATAAATGTGGGTTTTTCTTAAGAAAGTACATTAAAATATTTAGGAGTAAAGGGGAATGATATTTGCAGGTTGTGATCAAATTCTGAAAAAATTCTGTAGAGGAAAGAGACTGATAAAGCAAATGTGGCAAAATGTTCAGTTTTGGGAATCTGAGCAAGGTGTGTATGGAAATTCTTTGTACTTTTTCAAAACTGAACTTTTTATTTTGGAATAATTTAAGATTTACAGAAAAGTTGAAAAGATAGTACACCACTCACCCAATTTCAGTTTCGTCTAATGTCATTGTAAATTCCTGTGATTCATTTTTCAAAACTAAGATATCAATGTTGGTACATTACTATTAACTAAAGCCCAGACTTTATTCAGATTTCACCCATTTTCCATGAATATTCCTCCAAACTCCAGACTTTAATTACATTTCACAATTTTTTCTTTAATGTCCTTTTTCTGCTCCAAGATCCAATCCAGGGTGTACCCCATTGCATTTATTCATCATCTCTCTCCAATCTAGTCTTAGTCGGTTACCCAGTCTTTACTAATTTTTCATGACTTTGACAGTTTGGAGGAGTACTGGTGAGATGTTCCTAGGATGTCCTCCCATTTTTGGTTTGTCTCATGTATTTCTCGTGATTAGACTGGGATAATGGGTTTTTAGAAATGATACCACAGAGGTAAAGTATCCTTCTCATCACATTATATTAGGGAGTAGATGCTATATCAACAGGATATCTATCTCTGGTGACGTAAACCATGATACCTTGATGAAGGTAGTATCTACCCTGTTACGCCTCTGTAAAATTCCGATATTTCCCATTATATTTGGAAGAGAGTCACTAAGGTCAGCCCACTCAAAAGCAGGGGCAGGGGCAAGAGGACAGATTAAAAATTAAGCTTTGCCTCCTGGGTGGGGTAGTCTCTGTATATATTATTTGGATTCCTCTGTAAGGAAGATTTGACTCTTCTCCCCTATTAATCATTTATTTACATTTGTATGTACTTGTATATATTTATTTCATTCTTTGGGTTATAATCTAATACATTTTTTACTTTGTCACTCAAATAGTTCCAGTTTTGACCGTTTGGAGTTCTGGTAGACTCCTATGGCCTTTTGACATGTCTCCATCCTTTTGGTTTGGGAGCAGTTTCTTGGTTTCTGGTACTGTAAAATGCTTCTGCCTTGTCTTATATTTTTCCTGCCCTAATCCTACAATTGATTACTTCTCCAGACCCCTTGTTCCTTTTATTAGAGAATGATATTTAGAAACCAAGATCTTGGCACTGAATCGTTTGTAGTATTTTGTAACTTTTCTGTAAGTCTGAAGTCATTTCAAAATAAAAAGTAAAAAAAAAAAAGTTAAAAGTTGGAAGATGCATATCCTATTTGTTATTCTTCAGTGTTCTTAAACTGTTATGTCAGTTACCAAATGTTACAGTTTTAAATTCATAGATGCTTATTTTTTCTAAATAAAAATTATATTTATATTATACTTGGTATCTTTTACTTGGACATTATTAATAAAATTATACCAAAACGTCAGTAGTACATTTTGTTTATTTTAATTGCATCTTTTAAATACAGTGGAAACACTTTGTCATATTTCCCTTTTATGAAAAGCATGGAGGTCTATGATTAAATTCGTGAAAGTTTACATAACAAACTAATAAGTAAGCAGTCTAGTTCAATACGCCTACATAAAAGGGCATAGATGGGACATAAGGAAGGAGATCTTGACATTATTCATAACTCTTTCAAGCAGTGATACCTCCACCCTCAAATTCCACTTTAGTGAATGAGCATGATGTGGACAACTTGTCCTGTTTGACAGGAAATTCTATATATGAAAATGCAGCATTTCTTAGTGAAGGATTTAAAAATACTTCTTAGATCTGTGACATAAGAGAAGGTTATTCCTACATCAGATGACTATTCTATATAGTTTTAGAAAATAAAATAGAATAGAATAATGAATTAGGAAAGTGCAAATGAGGATATAGCTATGCTTTTACTCTTAGTGACAATAAGTATATTAACAATGTAAAAAGAAATATGAATAAAGACAGTTACAATGTAACAAAGATATAATTTGTATGGATATAATTTGTATGGTCTTTTATATAAAAAGGATATATATATATATGTATATATATACATGTTTATACATGTACAGAAAATTTCTAGATACTGTCAGTCTGCGTTGGTGTTTCATGAAATCAATTTAATAAGTCACAATCAGCATTTTTTGAAGTTAAATAAAACAGAACAAAATGTCGGTGTTTGGCACATAAGTATAATTACAGTTACTGAAACATTTATTTCAGATGTTTGTGTGAGGGAGTGATGATCTCTAGGTTGTGGTGTAAAATACATTTTTATTTTGAGTCTAGGTCAAAAAAAATATTTGAAAAATGTGATTCTAGAATTGTAGACCAGAATCACTTAAGAGTGGATCTCTGAGGAGCAGGAGAGGGATTTTTGCAGGAGAGGGGTTTTGGGGAGAAAAGGTTGGGGAAACTTTTTAACTCTTTATAGTTTTTGCATAAACAGCACAGAGAAACAAGTAACAAAATCATACAAAGTGGTGATCTAATTTGCAAGTTCCAAACAAAGTTAGTACAGTTCTGTCAAATCTTCTCTACTATGATGGCTTTACCTCATCGTTTTTCTGTGGAGTCTTCAGGAACCTAACATCTAGTTCCTTCCTCTTTGCTGCTTAAGCCTTATCCCTCAGAGCTATCTAAATGTGCTACTGGGGGTGCTATGTAATATACAGTACAGACCATATTAATTTTCTACCATCCTCTGTCCCCTCATAAAATCTAAATTTTGAAATATGTCTGATCCCAATATTTCACATAAAAAGTTGTAGTTTTTTTTTTATTACTTTATATATATCTGGCCTCTGCTATTGTTGGGGAAATGCCTGCTGTCAGTCTTAATTTTCATTCTTTTAGGTAATCTATATTTTTCTGGTAGATTTAAGATTTTCTCTTTAAATAACCCACGTTTTCATCATGATGTGTCTGGGTGTGACTTTATTCTTGTGTATTGTCAATCTGTGGATTTAAATATCTCCACAATTCTGGAAAAATTTCAACTGTTTAGTCAATATTGCTCCTCCATTGTTTGCTAATTTCTAGAGTTATTATTAGATATATGTTGGTCTCTTAAATGCGTGTTTCTCTTTTTATTTCTATATATTTCTCTATTGAGAATTTGTCCTATCATCTTGGTAAACAATATTGTGAAACCAAAAACTTACCTGTTCCATTTTTTCTTTATGAACACTTTTTCTTTGTTTAAGCAGTAGGTAATTGTGTGCTTCAGAAAGAACGGAAGGAGTGCAGGTACATTGGAACAGTCTGGCAGTTTCTTAGAAAGTTAAACCTGCAGTTACCATGCAACCTGGCTATCCTGTTCCTAGGTATTTACCCAAGAGAAATGAAAACTATCTTCACACAAAAAACTGTACATCAGTGTTTACAGCAGTGGTAGGTAGTAAAACATAAAGCCTGAATAATGCCTCCCACTGAGATAGCCATATCCTAATTTCTAAAACCTAAAAAAATTACCTTTTATGGCAAAAATGACATGTAGATGTGATTAAAGATCTTGAGATGGGACAGTTTTCCTGGATTATTTAGGTGAAACCTAAATGTAATTACAAGAGGTTTTGTAAGAGAAAGGCAAGAGGGTTAGTAGGGGAGAAGGTAGCAATAGGATAGCAAAGCAGAGATTGGAGTGGTGTGGCCAGGAACAGAGAATACTGGCAGTCTCTAGAAACTGAAGAAGCAAGAAGCAGATTCTTCCTTGAAGGCTTCAGAAAGACCCAGACCTGTCAACACCTTGATTTTACCCTACACAACTCACTTCAAGCTTCCGACATGCAGAACTATAAATGTGGGTTTGTAAGGCACCAAGTTGCCATATATTGGCTATTGTGAATAGTACTGCAGTGAACATGGTGGTGCAGGTATCTCTTCAATATCCTGTTCTCATTATTATTATTTTTTTGGATAAATACCCAGAAATGGGATTGCTGGGTATTTACCAGCAATTGGTAATTGGTAAAAAATACCATACCCAGACTATGGTAGTTCTAGTTTTAATTTTTTGAGGAATCTCCATATTGATTTTCGTAGTACCGGTACCAATTTACATTCCTGCCAATAGTACACAGAGGTTCCCTTTGCTCCACACACTTAAATTAGCTTAGCTAAAGGTTTGTCAATTTTATTTATCTTAAAAAAAAAAAAAAAAAAAAAAAGAGCTCTTAGTTTCATTGACCTTTTCTATTATTTTTCTGGTCTCTATTTCATTTATTTCTGCTCTCATCTTTGTTATTTCCTTCCTTCTGCTAACTTTAGGCTTAGTTTGTACTTTTCTAGTTCTTTGAGATAAAAGTGAGGTTTTTTGTTTTTAGGGGGGTTTTGGTTGGTTGGTTGTTTTGATATCTTTCTTGTTTCTTAATATAGGCACTTATCTCTAAATTTCCTTCTTAGAACTGCTTTTACAGCATTCTATAGGTTTTGATATGTTGTGGTTCTCTTCTTTGTTTCAAGATATTTCTTGATTTGCCTTTTGATTATTCTTTGACTTATTGGTTATTCAAGAAAATATTTCATCTCCACTTATTTGTGAATTTTCCAGCTTTTCTCCTGTTGTGGTCAGAAACCATTGTGGTCAGAAAAGATACTTGGTATGATTTCAATCTTCTTAAATTTGCTAAGACTTGTTTTGTGATCTATCATGTGATGTATCCTTGAAAATGTTTCTTCTGTGCTTGAGAAGTATGTGCATTCTGTTGCTGTTGGGTGAAATGTTCTGTATGTCTTAGTTCCATTTGGTCTAAAGTGTGATTCAAGCCCAGTGTTTCCTTGTTGACATTTTGTCTGGATGATCTATCTATTGTTGAAAATGGGCAGTTGAAGTTACCTGCTATTATTGTATTGTTTATTTCTCCTTTCAGTTCTGTTAGTATTTGCATAATGTATTTAGGTACTCCAATGTTGAATGCACATATACTTATGGTTGTTATATCTTCTTGATGAATCAACTCCCTTATCATTATACAATGACCATCTTTGTCTCTTGTTAGAGTTTGTGGCTTAAAAATCTATTTTGTCTGATATAAGTATAGCTACTCCTGTCTTTTTTTATTTTCACTTGCATGGAATAACTTTTGCTATCCCTTATCTTTAAGCCTATGGGTATCCTTAAAGCTGAAGTGAGTCTCTTATAGGCAGCATATAGTTGGGTCTTGTTTTCTTGTTCATCCAGTCACTCTATGCCTTTTGATTGGAGAATTCAGTTCATTTACATTTAGAGTAATTATTACTAAGTGAGGACTTATTAAGCCATCTTACTGTTTTCTGGCTGTTTCATAGTTTCATTACTTTTTTTTTTTCTTGCTGCCTACCTTTGTGGATTAATGATTTTCTGTAGGGTATGCTTTTATTCCCTTCTCTTTATCTTTTTGTGTATCAACTGTAGATTTTACTTTGTACTTACCATGAAGCTTACATAAAACATCTTCTGTATACAACAGTCTATTTACATTGATAACAATTTAACTTCGATCACATGTAAAAACTCTGTCCTTTTACCTCCCCCCTTTCATGTTTTTGATATCACCATTTATATCTTTTTGTATTCTGTATCCTTTAACAAATTGTCAAAGCTATAGCTGTTTTTAATACTTTTGCTCTTTAACCTTTGTACTAGAGTTAAGTAGTTAACACATCACCATATTACAGCATTAGGGTATTCTGAATCTGGCTATATGCTTAACTTTACTAGCGTGTTGTATATGTTCCTATATTTTCATGTTACTAATTAGCGTCCTTTTTTTTTTCGGGTTGAACTCTTCAGAATTTCTTGTTAGGCAGGTTTAGTGGTGATGAATTCCCTCAACTTTTGTTTATAAGGGAGTCTATTTCACCTTCAATTCTGAAGAACTGGTTTACTGGGTAAGGTTTCATGGTTGGCAGTTTCTTTCTTTTAGCACTTTGAATATATCATCCATTCTCTTCTGGTCTGCAAGTTGTCTGCTAAGAAATCCATTGATAGCTTTATGTGGGTTCCCTTGTATGAGAGCATTTTTTTCTTTTACTGCTTTTAAAATTCTCCCTTTGTTCTTGGTTTTAGACAGTTTTATTATTGTGTGTCTTTGAGAAGATAGTTTTATATCGAAATTTTGAGGTGACCTGTGAGCATCATGAACTTCAATGTCCAAATATCTCCCCAGATTTGGAAAATTCTCAACCATTATTTCTTTAAATGAGCTTTATACCCCTTTTTCCTGCTCTTCTCCTTTTAGGATTCCAGTGATGCATTACATTATTTCACTTGATGGTGTTCCATAACTACTATAGGCTTTCTTGTTTTCTTTTTGTTCCTATGAATAGATAATTTCAGCTGACCTGTCTTCTAGATCTCTGTTCTGCTTGTTCAAGTCTACTGTCGAAGCTGTCTACTGAATTCTTCAGTTTAGTCACTGTATTCTTGAGCTGCAAAATTTTGGGTTTTGGTTCTTTTGATGTTTTCTATCTCTATATTGAACTCATTTTGTTCTTCTGCTGTTTTCCTGATAGTGTAAAATTGTTTATCTGTGTTCTCTTGTAGCTCTCTGAGCATCTGTGGAACAATTATTTTGAATTCTTTGTTAGGTAATTTCTGGATCTCATTTTCCTTGGGGCCAGTTACCAGAGGTTTACTGTATTCTTTTGATGGAGACATGTTTCCCTGATTCTTCGTGATCCCTGTAGCTTTGCATAGGTGTCTGTGTGTTTGAAGAAGTGGTCACCTCTTCCAGACTTTACAGACTAAGTTTGATAAGGGAAGCCTTTCACCTGTGGGTGGATGCATGATGGATCATGCTGTAACCTTGGTTCTAGTAGTGCACGGTGCCCAGCATGGGGGGGTATGGTGTTACCAGGTCCAGCAAAGGCATGCTGTCCTCTGGCTCAGCCCCCTGGGGTCCATAGCATTGACAACTGTGTGGTCCTTAGCACTCCAGGAGGTCTGCAGTGACAGCAAGGATGTTGGCATTCTCAGTGGCTTTTCCAGGTCTGGCAGCGAGGGACTAGGGCAAGTGCGGTGGGGGCTGGAGCCAGCGGTACACACACACTTGGCTGCAGGGGTCAGCTGCAGGTGCTTTGTAGTGGCAGGGCCAGTTGCAGACATGCATGTATTAATGGGACTAGGGCATGGGGCCATTATGGGCATACTGGCAGCTGCAGAGACCCTGGCTATCATTGTATTCTCCCGTGGCTGCCCTCTCTTAGCTGAGTATGCACATGCAGTAGAGGCTGGTAATGGGAGTTGGGCTGGGGACATGTAGGTGCACAGCTGGAGGGGCTAGTTACAGGTAAGCACTGTGGTGCCAGCCAGTGACAGGAGGCCAGGCCCCATTTGGGCCCTGGCTATGTGTCTTCATCTATGGGTGCACACACACTCCTGTGGGTGTGTGCACTATAGTGGAGGCTGATGGGAATCAGGCCAGTGGCGTGCAAGTGCACAGCTAGAAGGGCTCAGCCTGAACATGACAGTGGGGGTCAACCAGGTGAGTCTGGACTGGCGTCTTGCAGTTGTGCAGCTGCAGAAGCCAGAGCTGGCTGTGGGTGTGGCCGCTGGGCTCTGGCAAAGCTGGGGAGACCCAAAGAGACGCAAGCAGCTCGTGCCTTACACTGGTGCAGATGTGGTTAGCTAATTCCTGTGGGGCAGATTCTGGTGAAATCTGCTGGGTGGAGGGTGGGCTCCTTGAAGGCTTTGCTGGCTGTTGGCTTTGTCAATGGTAAAATCTGATAGCCAGAGTTTGTCTGCCGAACAGGTCTCTGTAAACCTCGATCACTCCTGCTGCATGTCAGTTAGTAATAGGCTCTGCTTTTCTTCCTCACACCTAGCTGTCTGTACATCTCCAATTTGCTGGTCTGGGCAGGTGCAACTGAAGCAGTACCTTCATGCAGTTACCTAGGAGGCTGGAGAAACTGGTCACTTGCCTGCTCTTCCTTTCTTGGTGAGAGGAGCTCCGGGAAGTTCCTTCTTGGTGCTGAACAGTGCCAGGTTGGGCAATGGGACAACACAGGCAAAATGAAGTTGTTTTCCTTCTCTCCTTGGGAGATTATTCTGTTTGTTTTGTTCTGTGCTCTAGAAGTCTCACAGAGCTGATTTTGTTCGTGGATAGCTGTCCAATCCTTGATCTTTCTGGGGGATGGGAAAGCTGGGCTCTCCTATGCCACCATTCTGTTCACAACCTATCTTAAACTTTTATCAATTTTTGTGTTTAAAATGTAGGAAGGGAGTCCAAGTGTGTACTTTATACTGTTAGAATCTAACACTGATGTCTAGGTAGTATAAAGATGAAAATAGGTAGTATGAAGACATGAAAACACAGGCTTATTAAATAAATGCCAGACACAAAATGAAGAATTAGCTGAATACAATGGATGACAAATAAGATTTTAATAACTTCTCAACTGATTGTAACCTTCTCCTCTTCCTTCTACTTCTGCCACTTCCTCTTCCTCCTTTTTCCAAGATTAGACTCCTTTCTCTTGTAATACTTTGGATTTTGATCTGGTACTAACGGCTGCCTAGAACTACCCTGTCAGTCTTTTCTCTTGCTCTATCTTATAAAAAAATCAAACATTTGTAAGGTAATAGGCCTGGGACTAAAGAATGCTACAGAACACAAACAAGTGTTGGTGAAGATGTAGAGAAAAGGGAACCCTCTTGTACCAGAGGTGGGATTATAAATTGATACAACCACTTTGGAAAACAGTATGGAGTTTCCTCAAAAAATTAAAACTAGTACTACTATACAACCCAGCAATTTTACCTCTGGGTGTATCTGAAGAAAATGAAAACAATAATTCAAAAAGATGCATGTACTCCTTTGTTCGCTGCAACATTATTCACAATAGCCAAGATATGGAAGCAACCTGCGTGTCCATCAATAGATGATGGACAAAGAAGATGTGAGATATATCTTCTTTATCTGTATATAACATACAGACATACAACGGAATATTATTCAGCAATAAAAAAAGAATGGAATCTTGCCATTTGCAAGAATGTGGATGGACCTAGAGGGTATTATGCTAAGTGAAATAAGTCAGGCAGAGAAAGACAAATACCATATGATTTCACTTATATGAGGAATCTAGAAAAAACAACAAAAACAAAAAACGAACAAACAAAACAGAAACAGACTCATAGATACATAGAACACACTGACGATTACCAGATGGGAATGGATGAAAAAGGTAAAGGAGAATAAAACATACAAACTTCCAGTTATAAAATAAGTAGTAAGCCACGGGAATGTAATGTATAGCACAGAGAATATAGACAGTAATATCATAATAACTGCATGGTGACAGATCATTACTAGACTTGTGATCACATCATAAGGAATATAAATATTTAAACTATCTTGTAGAACTGAAAGTAATATAACGTAGCATGTCAATTTTACATTAATAAGAATGCTGCATAACATTTATTTAATCAAAAAGCTAAAATAATTTTATAGAGATTGCAGTTTATTCTGAATAATTTCCCCAAAACCAGAAATGGAAAATGTGTTGCAACTGGAGTCCCAGCTCTGATTCTGTAGCAGTGGCATCTTAGAGCTGTGCACAGAACATTTGGAAGCCACATCAGGCTGCACAGCAAAGTGTGCTTGCTTATTGATGTATGCCATGAGCAGTGGGAGAGCGAACAGTGGCCCAATTATTTGCCACTCCCTCCTCAGTTTTTGAGTGTTTATAATAAATGCTCATGTTTAAAGGAAGTTGGATTATTCAATCTTTCTAGTTCACTTTTTCTATATGTAAGTAGAAATAGTTGTCTTCTTAATGCTAATTCCTGAACAGTGATGATGTAATTTAGTCATAGAAAGTACTTAAATTTTTACCCATGTGAAAGTTACATTTTTGTGTCACATTCTGTATAAATATTTGATTTATGGAAGGCTTCTAATATTAAATCACCTACATTTAAAAATCAGAAAAGAGCTTACTCCCAAATGCTTGTGGACTCCCTATTCACAATCACCCCAAACTGGAAACAACCCACAAGTTCTTCAATGGCTGAATAAGGTACCACAAACGATGTTCTTCTCTTTACATTATACACTATCCCATATAATATGTAATATTACATATTCACATTATACACCATCCCATGTAATATGTCATATGCCATAGAATACTATTCAACAATAAAGAGGAATGAACTATTTATAGATGAAACAACTTGAATGAATCTCAAAGGCAAGTATATTGCACGCTGAAATAAAGCCATTCTCAAGAGGTTGTGTTATATATTATTCCCTTTATAAAGTACTCTTGAAAAGACAAACTTACATTGATGGAAAACAGATCAGTGGTTGTCAGGGGCTAAGGACTGTGAGAATGTGTGACTGTAGTGGTGTAGTACCAGGGATTTAGGGGATTGGGGGTGGTGATAAAAGTGTTCTGTATCCTGATTGTGGTGGTAGCATCATTAATCTGTACATGTGTTAAAATTTATGTAATAACTACTCCCCAGGGAAGTCAATATTATAATTTTAAACAAATTTTATAAAAGAATGTAGAATTGGATTTTGTGTTAGCTTCAGGCTGTAAGTGTGCTATGATAATAAGTGAAAGAAAATTTTGAAGAAAATTTTCTTTAAGAAAGAAAATTTTTATTAAAATAGAAGAAATTCTATATACAAAAAAACAACCCAGTGTACAGCAATTTGGTAGTTGGAGTTAGTATTTCATGTTTCATGAACTTGGCTTGTATTTTGTAATGGAGATGGCATAAAATGCCTGCATTATTGATACCTCTCTATTACTATCTGCTTGAGTGAACTCAAGCGAGTGATTTAATCACTCAGGTCATCAGGCTCTTTTTCTATAGAGTAAGTTTGGACCCTGTGCTTTTTAAACTGAAGTACTCCTAATAAGCATTATGTGTTTGCCTTAATACATAGCATTAGGTAAAATAGATGCTCTGGGAAAATACTCCATGTTTTTTTCTGAAGGCTTCACATAGTTCCTGATAAAACATTACATCCTCTAGTTGGAATACTGTAAGACTAGAAAATCTAATACCTCTCTTAGCTATAAAGTTTTAGTTTAATTTTTTCCAGATAACTTTTTTTAGTTTTCATATTGTAAGTATTTATTTTTTAATACCATGAAGAACAGAAATCTTAGACCACTAGGTGGGGATGTAAACAATATAGCATTTGTTTTTCTTGTGCTTGGAAGTAACTTGATATAGCCTTAGCATAATTCCCCGGAAAGAGATGAGAAAACAAAGAACAAATCCACAACAGTACTTGTTTTTATTTTTCTAAATGCTATGGTAATCTGGACTTGGGAAAAATTAAGTTTCTGAATTAAGAATGAGTCATCTGTGCTCAACTAACTAATGTATTGTAAAACCACAATTTCTTAGAATGACTCTCCATTGTCACAGTATGGGTTTAAAGGTAGATATGAAATCAGAAATATTTACATGCTACATGTTAAAAGATAGATATGAAATCAGAAATAAAATTTAACAATTAAGGTATATTGTAATTTCTTCTGGGTTTTCCATTTTCTTTTTGATACTATAAAAAGTGAATGATCATTTGCCTCTTTTTAAAGATACATTTAATGTTAATTTCATGGTTTATTGGTAATTTTTAGTCTTCTACATATAATTAGCAAAAAAACAACTAAACAGAACTAAGAATATCTTTAAAGAATTACTTTATTGCAAAATACTGTTGCACTATGTTGAAAGCAATCTTTCAGAGTACTTAAAAAAAATTAGGGAAGAAGTTTTTTTTTTCTTATCTCTAAAATGAGAGGAGCTGTATGTATTCAGGAGTTAATATTGTCTTATTTCTTGAGATTTTTCTTACATCATACTTGATGTTTTTGTTACTTTTCAGGCAAATGCACATGGTTATTGATAACTATGAGCGTTGGTGTCTATACATTACATCACCATTGAAGATTCCTTGCAGCACAGTTCAGAACTGCTATTCAGTAAAAGCTGACACCCATTTTCTTGCAGGAGTCTGTCTTAGGTTTCTAGTTGTTCATTCTCCATATTTTGACTCAGCTAAAATGTGAAAGTTTTACCATATTTGTTATCATTTAAATGATTTATCTAACAGGGAAAACTCAATTTCTAGCATAATTGGGATGAATTATAGATTATTACATATCTGTGAAATTCTTAGGTAAAATCTAGCCCAGAAATGGAGATCTGAGACTATGATATATTTAGTATTTACATCTTAGTTAACTAAATGTAACAATTTTCAAGGGAGCAATCTTTCTTGTAAGTGAATGACCACATTTGTAAGATTGTGGTTAAAATATATATAAAATTGACTATTCTAACCATTTAGTAATGTTGTGGTAACATATCCATAACATAACTTTTATCATTTTCACCATTTTTAAGTATACGGTTCCGTGGTATTGATTACATACACACTGTTTTGCAACCATCTGCTGTTTCCAAAACTTTATCACCACAAACAGAAACTCTGTAACCATTAAGCAATAACTTCCCACTCTCCCCAGCCACTGGTAACCTCTAATCTACTGTCTGTCTCTATGAATTTGCTTTGATGACTCCATTTTAATCTGAGTGTATATTTTTAATTTTTCCACTTGGACAAAAAACATTTAAGGTTTACTACTGTCATCTAGAAGAAATAAAATATAGCACCGAACAGAACTGAGTGCATATGTACAGACACACAAATAGCTATAAAGCATCACAAAGAAATAAGTCACTGGTATCAGTAAGTTTATTAAACCTCTTATTCATTCTTAGGGTTTCCTAAGTATTTGCAGGAAGAAGAAAGCTTACAATTCTTTTGTGTCATGAGCTTTATCTTAGAACAAAAACCAAGGAACATGCATATGTACATACATAATTAAGGTCCCCATTTTATTCATACCCAGATGACAAATGTAATAAAATAATATAACAGAAAATAGTATATGAATTAGAAGGAAAAAAGATTTTAAAACTTATTTTAAAGATTCTTTCCATTTGTTTAACAGTTTCAGGCCATACGCAAGACAGATTAGTTAAAAAATATCAATAGAAGCAGCAAATAAATGGTATAAAAAATGTCTTCACAGGTCTTAAAAAACTGCCTCTCAGATAAAACAATTTTTAAAGAAAGGGCTTGCACTTGAAGCCATATATAGCCACTGGATTTTTCTGAACAAGAATTAAGTAGAAAATGTTAGACTGGTGTCAACTGTTAACTGTCCACATCTAGAATTTTATGAAGAGGAAATTTAGACATGATTCATAATTTAATAAAAGACTTTGCATTTATTGTTGCTAAATGGGAAGATGCATAGTAAGTAGATCAACAAATAAACAGAATCTTTGTAGAATTTCTATACTAAAACAGTTTGGTGCTGCTGTGACTTTAGCCATTTTGGCACTGTGCCAATGTGGAGCTGGTTCCTGCAATGCCTGCTGAGATCCCTACAGCTATTCAGAGTTTGAAAGAGTCAGTAGTGCTCACACTGGTAGTTTCAAACAGCTCAGAATTAAGGAAGCTCTGCTGCATGATTTGGTGGCCACTGAGATGTGGATGTCGTTTTGTATCTGCAAAATCATATGCAAGTGTGGCATCATTAACTACAATGTTTGAACATCAATATTTAACATCTGTTTATTTTTGGTTCATTATTTGAATGTCTTGGACCATGTGTGATCAGATTGGTATTTGAATAAAATATGTCAAAAAAATAAAACTAATCTGTTTTATACAATGTCTTAGGTGGCCTTTCTTGGGTCTTATCAATCTATAACTGGAAAAGTTTATCCTTTATAATGTTTTACTTATGTTGCTATCACATTCTTTACCTTGAACTTACTTTACCTATCCTGTGTTGAGTAGAAATGGAGAATAGTTCTCTAATGCAAACAAAATTTTTCCTATCTTCTATCTCTGATAGAAGAGTCAGTGGGACTTTAGAGTTCTTTGGCTCATTCAACGTCCGTTAAATTGCATTCTGTTGTGCCTTGTACGAAGAGACTGCTAAGTTAAAAATTACTTTTCCTGAATCTCTTGCTGCTAGGGTTCTGAATGCACATTGAGGTTCTCTAATAAAATGCCTTCCTGCAAAATTTGGAAGGACGAAGTGAAATGAAGGCAAACTTTCTGCTTCTCTTGACTTGCTGCTAGCCTGTAGGTTCAAGACATTCAGTGATTTTGTTCTGGGAGTCATTTTAAGAGTCTTTTTAGAACCTGTTCCTCCAGTGATTCCCACAATTATGTATTCATCTAATTCCCTGTGTTAAGTATCTTTGTTAATAGAGAAACAATAGAAATATTGCCGCTAAGTCAGAAAAAGATAAGGATACATGATGTTGCCATGGAAGTTGGCATAAAAATTGTAAAAGGAGAGTTAAATCATTTCTGTTTGCAGATGGTATAATTCTATATCCAAAAATCCCCAAACCTTAATGGAAAAACTGGTTAAAACAATAAGAATTTAAACAGCAGGTTATAAATTAAACATAAAATAATTAACACCATTATACAGACCAAGAAATAAGCAGTTAGAAGATGCAATGGAAGAGAAGACTACATTTTCAATAGCAAAACAAAAAAGATCTAGGTATGAACTTAATACAAAATGCCTAAAACCACATGAGATAGAATATAAAACACCCAGCAAGATTTCAAAGGCAACATGAATAAATAGAAAGGCATTTTTTTGTCTATAAAACATCATCAAACGGTCAGTTCTTCTTATGTTAATTTATAAATTGAAATTTAAACCTCAATACAAATACCCTGTGGGATCTTTGTTTATTTATAGAAAGAAAAGTAGATTATAAAGTTTATTAGAAAGAACTAAAAAAGCAAGAATAACCATGAAAATCCTGAAAAGAAGAGCAATGAGGGGAGGCTAGTTTTTCTAGATATTAAAATATATGATACAGCTAATATAATGGAAACAGTGGTTCCAGCCCATTGAAATGCAATAAAAAAAATCCATAATTAGACCCAAACATGTCTGTAAAAACAGCATTTAAAATCAGTGGGGTAAAGAAGGACTTTTAAACTAGTATTGTTCGGATAAACTAGACAGACACATAGGAAAAGCTATAAATGAAATGTTTCTCACACCATACACCAGAATAAATTCCAAATTAAACTGTGAAAATGGAAATGTACAAAATGAAACCATATAGGTACTAGAAGAAAACATGGATGTATTCCTTTTAATAAGAGTAGGTAAATCTTTTCTAGCCATGATAATGAAATAAACTTTTTTTATTATTACTTTCAGATGTACAAAACGTCTAATGATGATCAGACGTTTACACACCCCATAAAGTGATAACCCCAACAAGTCTACTTCCCCTCTGATGCTGTACATAGCTATTGGAATACCATTGACTATATTCCCTGTATTGTACTGTATATTCCGTAACTATATGTTTTCAAAATAATAGTTGATATTCAATATTATTTTATATTAGTTTCAGGTGTACAGTGTAGTTAAGCATTTATATAATTTATGAAGTGATTCGCCCGGTAAGTGTAGTACCCACCTGACATTATTCTTTTAAAAATATTATTAACTACATTTCCCATTCTGTATTTCACATCCCTGTGACTATTTTGTAACTACCAATTTGTATTTCCTAATCCCTTCACCTTCTCACCCATCCCGCAAACCCTTTCCCATCTAGCAACTGTCAGCTTGTTCTCTGTATCTATGAGTCTATTTCTGTTTTGTTTGTTCATTTATTCTGTTCTTTACGTTCCATATATAAGTGAGATCATATGGTATTTGTCTTTCTCGTCTGATTTATTTCACTTAGCATGATACCCTCTAAGTCTATCCATATTGTTGCAAATGGTAAGATTTTATTCTTTTTTTTTTATGGCAGAATAATATTCTGGTGTATATATGTATCACAGTTTCTTTATCCAAAACTATTGACAGAATTGACTGTAGAAAAACAAAAAATTAAATTTTTTTCAAAACATAAGTTTTTTAGTTTTGAAAAATGAAAAGTTCTACTTTCAAACTTATGGAAGAATTTTCTATATTTTTGCCTCAATTCATAATTGTTAGTATTTTCCACATTTGCTTTTTCTTTCTTTCTATACACATTATTACCATTATTATTATTATCATTGATTTTCTGGACTATGTAAGAATGGTTGCAGACATCATGACCCTTTACTACCTTTATTTACCTCAATGTGTATCTTTTTAAAACAAGGCTATTCTCTTATTACAGTATAATTATGAAAGTCAAAATTCACCATTGACACAATACTACTACAATCTAATGTGCAGTTCTTTTTCAAAATGTGTTCTTTGTCCTAATTGTTCTTTTTAACAATTATTTTTCTCATGTATAGTCAAATATTCCACTGTCATATTTTCTTAGTCTTTTAAAATCTGTGCTGTTTCTGTAGTCTTCCTTTGTCTTTTATGAGAATAACATTTTGGAAGTGTATAATCCAATTGTTTTATGGAATTTCTTTAAAAGTGGATTTGTCTTGTTTTCTCATTAAATTCAGGTTATGCATTTTTTTCATAGTTTTATTGAAGTATAGTTCACATTTCATAAAATCAACCCACTTACTGTATAGTTTAATGGTCTGTAGTATCACAGAGTTGTAAAACCATCACTATGATCTAATTTTAGAACATTTTCAATGCCCAAAATGAAATTGGTAGTCATCCCAATTCATGCTCCTTTCCCCACCCATACCATCCTAGTGCTAGGCAACCAGTAATTGATTTTTGTTTCTATGGATTTGCCTAATCTATACATTGCATATAAATGGAATCATAAATATGTGGGGGGTTTTTACTGGCTTCTTTTTCTTAATGTTTTCAAGATTAATCCTTGTTAAAGCATGTATTGATATGTGGTATGTCATCCTTTTTTATTACCAAATAATATCCCATTGTATGAATATACCACATTTTGTTTATCAATTCATCATGTGATATACAGTTAGGTTGTTTTCACTTCATGGCTATAGTGATTCTGTGAAGATTCGTGTACAAGATTTTGTGTGAGCATGTTTTAATTTGGATTATATACCCAGAAATAGAATTTCTGGGTCACATGGTAACTCTGTTTAGCATTTTAATGAACTGCCAAACTCTTTTTCAATGCAGTCACGCCATTTTACCGCAGTGTATGAGGGTTCCAATTTCTCTACATCTTCACCAACACTTATTATTGTCTTTTTATTTTGACTGTCCTAATGCGTATGAAGTGGTACCTTATTGGTTTTGATTTGCATTTACCTAATAATTTAGGATATTGAGCATCTTTTCATGTGCTTACTGGCTATTTGTATACCATGTTTCCCCGAAAATAAGACCTAGCTGGACCATCAGCTCTAATGCGTCTTTTGGAGCAAAAATTAATATAAAACCCGGTCTTATTTTGCTATAATATAAGACAGGGTCTTATATAATATAAGGGTCTTATATAATACAATATATAAGACCTGGTCTTATATTAATTTTTGCTCCAAAAGACGCATTAGAGCTGACGGTCTGGCTAGGTCTTATTTTTGGGGAAACATGGTATATCATGAACAAAGAGAATGTAATTCAGGAATTCAAGGCTGGATCAATATTTAATTCTCTATCAATATTAATTTACTGTATCAAAATAAAGGAGAGAAAAGCATATGATCATTTCAAAATGTGAGGAAAAAAATTGACAAAATTCAACACACACTTATGATAAAAACTCAGCAAACTAGGAATAATGGAGAACTTGTTAATCTGATAAGGTGTTTCTACTGAAAACTCTCAATTAACATCATACTTAGTGGTAAAAGACTGAATATTTTGCCCCAAAGTTTAGAAACATGGAAAGAATGTCCACTTTCACCACTTATATTTACTATTGTACCAAATGCCCTACGTATTGCATTAAGGCAGAATAATAATAGCAATACTATGCATAAATTTCATAAAGGAAGAAGTGAAATTGTCTCTTTTTACAAGTTATAAGATTCTTTCCTATAAAATCTAAGGAGTCTGTAAAACAACTAGAACAAAACGGGGAATTTAACAGTGTTACAGGATTCAGAGTTAAGATACAAACATCAGTTGTACTTTTATATACTACTAACAAGTAACTGGAAAATTTGTTTAAATTTCATTCACAATTGCACCAAAAATATAATACTTAGGAGTAAATATAGCAAAAAAGTCTACAACTTCTACGCTGCAAGCTACAATAATGGGAGAATTTAAAGATCAACTAAATTAATAGAGAAATACCATGTTCATGGATTGGAACGTTCAAGTTTGTTCAGTTGTCACTTCTAACCAAATTGATCAATATTTCCTACACCAGTCTCAGTCAAACCTTCAACTATTTTGATGAAACATGGCAAGCTGATTCTAAAATTTGTTCAAAAATTCAGGAAAAAACAAACAAACGAGTAGGCAAAGCAAATTTTTAAATGATAAAGTAGAAGGACTTACCTAAATGATTTCAAGACTTCAGATAAAGTTACTGTAATCATGACACTTGTTATTTATGAAGTGGTAGGCCTTGATTCTTAAGGTAAACCTACACATACACAATTAGCTAATTATCATCAAAGTATCAAGGTAATTCAGTGAGGAAATGGAAAATCTTTTCAATAAGTGATATTGCTACAACTGGCTTTTTATATGGGAGAAAATTATTAGGCCCTACTTCACATCATGAAGAAAAATTTACTCAAAATGAACCATAGACTCAAGTGTAAACCTAACAGTATAAATTTTGGGGGGAAAAACAGGACAAACATCTTTGCTACGTTGGTGTAGGAAAATGATTCTTTATTAGGATTCAAAAATCATGAACCATACAAGAAAATATAAATTAGTGTTTTAAAATAAAAATGTAAAAATTTTGCTCTTTGAAAACACCATTGAGAAAATAAAAACAGTGCATGTGTGGGGGAAAATGTATGCAAACGTATTTCAAAGGACTTGCTTCTAGGATCTAAAAAGAACTCTTACACAAGTCACAAAGAAAACAAATGATCTATTTTTAAAATGGACAAAAGTTTTGGACAGGTACATCAAAAAAAGATGTATGAATAGGTAAATACGCACATGAAAATATGCTCAACATTAGTCAACAGGGAAATGCAAATAAGTCAAAATGAGACACCTTTCACACTCATTAATAAAGTTAAAAGATGTTAGTACTGAATGTTGGTTAGGATTTGCAACAACTAGAACTCACATATTACTTACTGGTGGACATGTAAAATGGTATAGGCACTTTTGAAAATGGTTTGAGAGTTTCTTAAAAGTTAGCAACAAACGGGGCAACCAGATGGCTCAGTTGGTTAGAACGCGAGCTCGGAACCAACAGGGTTGCTGGTTCGATTCTGACATGGGCCAGTGAGTTGTGCCCTCCACAACTAGACTGAAGGACAATGACTTGGAGCTTATGTGCCCTGGAGAAACACACCATTCCCCAATGTTTCACAATAAAATTTATTTTAAAAGTTAGCAACAAAAGAAAAAATAGATAAATTTGATTTCATCAGTATTAAAAACTTTTGTATTTTAAAGCACATTATCAAGAAGTTGAAATGACAGCTCACAGAATGGGAGAAAATATTTTCAAATCAAATATATGATAAGGGACTTGTACTTAAATATATAAAGACCTACAATCAAAAGGACAAAACCAATAGAAAAAATAGGTGAAAGATCCGAATAGACATTTATCTAAAGAAAGTATAGAAATGGCTAATAAGCACACAAAGTGATGCATTGTTAGTCATCAAGGAAATGCAAATCAAAACCACAGTGAGATACCATTTCACATCCAGTAGGTTGACCACTGAAAAAAAGTAAGAATCAAGCATTGGTGAGAATGTGGAGAAATTGGAACCTCTCACACATATATTACTGATGACAATATAAAATGGCTCAGCAACCATGGAAAACAATTGGGCTGTTCCTGAAAAAGTTAAACATAGAATTACCGTATGACCCAGCAATTCCATTCTTCAAATATACCCTAAGAACTGAAAACAGATAAACAAATACTTTTACATGAATGTTTGTAGCAGCTATATTCACAATAGCAAAATGTGGAAACAACCTAAATGCCCATCAACAGATGAATGGATAAACAAATTGGGGCATAGCCATATAATGGAATATTATTCAGCAAATGAAAAGGGATGAAATAGTGATATATGCTATAATGCAGATGAGCCTCAATAACATTATGCTAAGTGAAAGAAGCCAAACACAAAAAGCCATATATTGTATGATTTAATTCATATGGAATATCTAGAATGTGTAAATCCGTAGACAGAAATCAGATTGGTGGTTACCAGTGGATAGGGGAAGGAGGGAATAGGAAATCACTACTTAGTATGAGGTTTTATTTTGGGGTAATAAAAATGTTTTCCAATTAATGTGATAGTTGCACAACATTCTAAAGGTACTAAGTGCCACTGAATTATTCCCTTTAAAATAGTTAATTTTATGTTCTGTTGAACCTCCTACATGACACACAGAGATAGATAGATGATAGATGGATGGATGGATGGGTTGATGGATGGATGGATTGATGGATAGATAGATAAATGATAGACAGATAGAAAGATTTCTACACACCAATTATAATGAATAAAATTTAACAGCCTAACCATACCAAGTCTTGACATGGTTGTAGAGGAATTGGAACACTCACTTCCTGCTGGTGGAAATGTAAAATTGTAAAATCACTTTGGAAAACAGTTTGAAAGTTGTTTAAAAATTTAAACATACACCTACCACTGATTCAGCCCATCCACTCATAGAAATTTGCCCACAACAAAAGAGCATATGTTTACGTAAAGTTTTGTATTGCAATGTTTGTGGCTTTATTTGTAATAGCCCCAAATTGGAAACATCCAAAATGTCCACCAACAGGATAAACACATTGTGATATATCCGTAAAAGTGGACTACTCAGCAATATACAAGAAAGGGAGCCAAGCCAAAAAAAAAAAGAATACATGCCATATGATTTCTTTTATGTGAAAGTCTAAGAAATACAAGCAAATCTATAGTGACAGTAAATAAATGGTTATTTGGGGCCAGGGATCGAGACAAAGGGAGAAAAAGGATTACAAAGGGGATGATGAAACTTTGTGGTGTGATGGATATATTCATTGTATTGATTGTGCTGATGGTTTTATAGGTGTATTCTATTCATATGGCAAGACTTACCAAATGGTGCACTTTAGATATGAAGTTTATTGTATATCAATTATACCTCAATGATGCTTTAAAAATAAATAATTGGTGAGGATATGGAGAAATCAGTACCCTTTTACACTGCTAGTGGGGATGAAAAATGATGCAACCACTTTGGAAAACAGTTGGCAGTTCCTCAAAAAGTTAAACATGCATCAATCAATTCTACAACAAAGTATATACTCATGAGAAATGAAAACATATACCCATAGAAGAAATTTCAGAAAATTTTCATGCACTCTTATAATAGCCAAAAGGTGGAAGCAAACCAAATTCTATCATATAACGAATGGATAAACAAAATACAGTATATTCACATCATGGAATTTTATTCAGCCACAAAAGGGAATGAAGTACTGAAACATGCTTCAACATAGTTGACCCTTGAAAACATGCTAAGTAAAATAAGTCCAAACACAGAACAAATATTGCATGATTCCACTTATATGTGGTATCTACAATAGGCAAATTCATATAGACAGAAAGTAAATAGAGGTTCCCAGGGGCTGTGGAGGGGAGAAGGAAATGGGGGAGTTATTTTTTAATGGGTACAGAGTTTCTCTTTGGTATGATGAAAAAGTTCTGGAAAGTTCTGGTTGTACAATACTGTGAATGTTCATAATGCCACTGAATTGTATACATCAAAATGGTTAAAATGTAAATGGTACACTTTAAATATCTTACAGTTTTATATGTCAATTATATCTCAATAAAGTTGAAATGTTTTACGAAGTGAAAAAAATAAGTCAAAAATCTATTTCAGGGCACTGGAAATCAACCAAAAGAAGACAACACATTGAGCAACATTTCTTCCTAAAAACTAATGCAATTACAGGTAATAATGGTGGGAAGCTGTGGCATTCTTATCTGGAACCGTTTCTATACCCCATTCCCCAACTTGGTGGACAAGAGTGGTAGTTTTATCAGCTTTTGACTGGTCAGGGAAACTGCCACATTTGATGTCAGAGTAGAACTCAGTTAGAGGTGAGGAGTGAAAACCCGTCTTTGCCAACTAAAATTGGCCAAATTAGGATGGAAACGATGAGGAAAAACCTCCATTTTGCTAGCCAGAAGTTGCAGTTCCAGTTGGGGTGAGAGGTGGACCAGCCAGAAATTTGGTGGGAAATCTTGGAAATAAGATAGGTATATAGGGACTCAAGTAAGCTCCCCACATATCTCTGGGTAACTGGGAAACTACACATATGCAAGGCATTGCCAGGAACACCTGGTGGAAAGTGAAAAGGCAAAAGAAACTAGAGAGGTGGCTCAGTCTTTGAAAGTGTTCTGCATCTGGCACACAGATTATTGGTGAGTGGTAGAAGCTTTATCACATCAAGGTATGTGAGCACAACTGGCCAAATCATTGACCACTAAGTTATGTTGAAACACATAACTTATTACAAAATAATAATAATAGGAATAATTTTTAAAAAACTGAGCAGCAACATTCAAGGAAGAAATTATAACAATTATTTACCATCTCTTCCAGAAAATAGAAGCAGAGACAATACTTTCTAACTTATTCTGTGAGTCCAACATTACCTCAATTCCAAAACCAGACAGACAAGTAACAAGAATGGAAAAGTGCAGATCAATATCTTTCAGGAACCACAGATGCAAAAATTCTCAATAAAATATTAGTGAATTGAATTCAATGATGTATAAAAAGGATTGCATACCATGAACAAATGGGATTTATTCCAGGTATGTAAGGTTGTATCAATATTTGAAAATCAACTAATGTAATCCATTACATCAAGATAAAGAAGAAAAATCATAGTGATCATAGCAATAAATGCAGAAAAAGAGTTTGTATTTGAAACAATCCAAATCCATTCATGATAAAATCTCACCAAACTGAGAATAGAAGGAAACTTCCTCAACTTGACAAAGAATATCTATAAAGAAATCTACAGCTAACATCGTATTTAATGGTGAGAAACTATGTACTTTCCTTTTCAGATCAGGAGCAAGGCAAGCTTTTTTACTCTCACCACTCCCATTCATCATCATATTGGAGATTCTAGCTAATGCAACATGACAAGAAAAGGAAATGAAATGTGTAGAGATTGAGAATAAGAAATAAAACTCTGTTCTCAGGTCGAAAGAATGAACCAAAAAACTCCTGGAACTAGCAAACAATTATAGCAAGGTTGCAGGATACAAGCTTAATATACAACAGCCAATTGCTTTCTGAAACCAGCACTGAGTACTTGAAATTTGATATTAAAAACACAGTATCTTTCACATTACCACCAAAAACCATGAAATACTTAGATATAAATATAACAAAATATGTACAAGATCTATATAAGGAAAACTATAAAATTCTGATAAAAAACATCTAAGTAAATTGAGAGATAATGCATGTACCTGGCTTTGAAGACTTAATATTGTCAAAATATCAGTTCTTAACTTGATCTGTAGATTCAACATACTCCCAATCTAAATGCTAGCCAGTTATTTTGTGGTAACTGACAAACTGATTCTGAAGTTTATATGGAAATGTAAGACTCATAATAGACAACACACTATTGATGGAGAAGAAAAAAGTCAGAAGACTGACACTCCTCAGTTTCAAGATTTCCTATAAAGCCATAGTAATCAAGACAATATGGTATTGGTGAAAGAATAGACAAATTGATAAATGGAACAAAATAGAGAACTCAGAAATAGTCCAACAAAAATATATTTAACAGATCTTTGAAAAAAGGTGCAAAGGCAATTCAGTACAGAAATGGTAGTCTTTTCAACAACTGGTGCTGGAACAACAGGATATCTACATGCACAAAATTGAATCTAGACACAGACTTTACAGCATTCACAAAAGTTAACTAAAAATGGATCATAAATCTATATGTAAAATTCAAAGCTATAAAACTCCAAGAAGATAACATAGAAAATCTAGGTGACCTTGTGTTTGCAGTGAATGTTTAGATACAACAACAAAAGTATGATGCATGAAGGAAAAGATGATAAGTTAGACATCATTAAAATTAAAATCTGCTCTGAAAAAAGACACTGTTAACAGATGAAAAGACAGATCACAGACTGGGAGAAGATATTTATAAAACACATATCTAATAAAGTACTGATATGTAAAGTATACAAAGAACTTAAAACTCAACAATAAGAAAATAAGCAACCCAATTGTAAATGTGCTAAACATCTGAACAGACACTTGAGCAAAGAAGATATATAGATGGCAAATAAGCATATGAAAAGGTGATCAACATCATATATCATTAGGGAATTGAAAATTAAAATAATGAGATACCACTACACACCTATCAAAATGGCAAAAATCCAAATAACTGACAAAACCAAATACTGACAAGTATGTGGAGAAGAAAAACTCTATTGCTATTGAGAATACAAAATGGTACAGCCACTTTGGAAGACAGTTTGGCAGTTTCTTACAAAACTAAACATACTCTTAACATATGATTCAGCAGTCACACTCCTTGTTATTTACCCAAATTAGTTGAAAACTTATGTCCACACAAAAACCTTCACTCAAGTGTTTTATAGCAGCTTTATTCATAATTACCAATACTTGAAAGTTTTATATATATACACACACACACGTATATATACATATGTTATATATATTTATACTTAATAAATATATAGTATATAATTTTGTATAATATATATTAATAATATGCTATATATATATCCATTCAGCAATAAAACAGAATGAAGTACTGATTCATGCTACAATATGAACCTTAAAAACATTATGCTATGTGAAAGAAGCCACTCACAATAGACCATATATTGTATGGTTCCATTTATATGTAATGTACAGAATAAGCCAATCCATAGAGAAAGTCGATTTTTGGTTTCTAGGAACTGGGGGAAGAGAAATAGGTAGTGACTGCTAATAGGGATGGGGTGTCTTTTTAGGGTGATGAAAATTTGGAATTAGACTGCAGTGATGATTGCACAGATGTGTGAATATACTAAAAGAAAATTGAATTGCACACTTTAAAAAGGTAAATTTTATGGAAAGTGAATTATATTTCAATAATAAAAATATCTATAAAATGACATTTTTCTAGTAACCCTGTCATAGCTGATCCCAAGAATGTAATTGTGAAAACAGCAGTACATGAAAATCTACACTACTACCAAAAAATTAAAATGGTTAATAGTGTGATTAGGAGACTGTACAATGTGTATTTACTAACTCTAAAGGGAGAGCTGGAGTAGGTAAAACAACTCACATGTTTCCCTATGTAAAATCAGGCAGTTCTAGTAATTGGCGGAAAATGTAGAGCTTTTTCTCTGTGCTATTAGTTCCCCTGATTGAAATGAGGTTTGTATTAACAGAAAGCTGTAAAAGTATTGCATTACTAGTTTTTAAGATGGCCATAATACCACACCAGCCCTTTCCTATTTTTTTCCTATATTCACAATGTAGGTAATTGGTAGAATAAGGATGTTGCTCTTTTGGATACACAAGTATGTTTCTCCACAGGGATGAGGAAAGGAAGTACCTTGATAGCATTATGTGGTGGGAATTATAATTACTATGATTTTTAACAGGAATGTTTTAAAAATTAAAGATAAATTAATAGGGACTTCTGTTTCTGAACAAGATGAAGTAACTGGACAAGATTTACCCTCTTCTGAAATAAATGGGGAAAAAGAATATATGAAATCAGTGTTTTTCAAGATGCTGGACATCAGATAATAAAGGACATTGTTCCCTGAGAAGAGGGGAATTGAGCAAAATGAGCCTCCTGTTGCCTCAGCTTACTGCACAGAGATTTCCTAGACCCTGTCAAAGGATAGGAAAATGGAGGGAAAGCTCAGACACTCCTCTAGTTGAGAAGGCAAAGATGGTAATATGGGTATAAAATATATACAATATCATTAGTCATAGGGAAATGCAAATTAACACACAGATACCACTATCTAGCTGTTAGAATGACTGATATTAAAAAGATAGATCATCCCAAGTTTGGGCTAGAATGTAGAAGATCTGAAGCACTCATTCACTACTGGTGCGAATGTCAAATGGATAGTCTTTTTGGAAAACCAGGTTAGCAGTTTCTTTTTTTTTTTTTTTTTTTTTTTTTTTAGATTTTACATGATTATATTTTTATAAAAATATACATATATAACATACACAGCCATGTCTATGATAACCTTTTTAAAAGCCCGGAAGAATTTAAATAGTTAACAGTAGCTTCCTTGTGGGACTAGGATTATAGAATTGAAGGGAGTGATTTTTCTTTCTTGATTTATAAAATGTTTATAAATTGTGGTTATATGGGTTATTTTTATGGTTTTCAAGATTTGTAAAAAGTCCGTGTGTGTTCTAAAACGGCAGTCTATGTGAAGGGTGGCAGTTGAGTGGGTGTGGCATGTGCGAGAGATCTTCTGACTCCTTTCAATCAAGTAACTTTGGTTTTGTCTGTTTACTGGATCACCCCATGAAATTTATTTATTTATTTATTTATTTATTTTTTATTAATTAATTTATTTATTAGTTTCAGGTGTACAAAACAAGGTAATACTTAGACGTTCATCATTTATATCCCTCATACTGTGAACCCCCCTCCCCCCATCCACTATCCCTCCGACCTCACACTGAACCATCACATTATATATATAAAATTATAGTTGGCATTCATTAATGTTTAGCTTCTGATGTACAATGCCATGATCAGGTATCCACAGTATCCCTGAGGTGGTCTCCCAAATAGGACGCATGTCCATCGGATCAGGTTAGCAGTTTCTTAAAAAATCAAATATATATCTACTGTATGATCTAGCTATTCCACTCCTTGGTGTATGCTCAAAAGAAGGGGAAAAAAAAAGTGGTAACATACATCCACATGAAATGTACCAACATTTTTTTACCAGCATCATTTATAATAGCTATTAGTGTCTATTACATATCCAAATAGCAAAAGTGTCTATTACAATTCAAATATCAATCAACTGATGAAATAAATAAACTCTGGTATCTGTACAATGGAATACAACTTAGCAATAGAAGGGAATGAACAATTTATACATGGAACAAAATTGATGACTCTCAAAATAATTACACTGAATGGAAGAAAGCAGACAAAAAAGAATGTATACTACATGATTCTATTTATATAAAATTCTAGAAAATGCAAATTAATCCATTGAAAGCAAATCCTTGGTTGCCTAGTAATCATAGAGTTGGGTAACATGGAAGTATGGGAAGGAGGTATAAAGGAGCATGAGGAAACTTTTGAGGGAAATGGTTATGTTCATAATCTTGGATTATGTTGAAATTTCACAGTATATTATATATATATACACACACGACAAAAATGATCTAGTTATAAAGTTTAAATATATACAATTTATTGTGTGCAAATTACAAGAAGTCCTCATTTTGCACAATTCTAACATGCAAAAATTTAAATCAGCATGTTCAGTTAAATTACACCCATCCCCTAAAAACATGATTCAAATTTAGTTTACCACAGAATATTTATTGTAAATAATTGCATGAAGTATACACTTTGTGGCTAGCCCTTCAGCAGCAAAGTTGATAATAACAGAGGCACACCATGATCAGTGACCAGTCGTATTACTTTTCTTAGAGTCTGTTGATGGTTTTTTTCACTGCACATCTGACATTCAGTTCATGTACAGAAAGCACAGCAGGTAGTTGTATTACCTTTTTGACTCCCAGTGATCAACACACATTTTACCAAAATGAATAATCAAAAGAAAAGAAAAGGTAATTGGCTGACTGTTACGGTTAATTTTATGGTTAATTTTAACTTGCCAGGGCTATGACCAGGTATTTGATGAAAGATTATTCTCAGTATATCTGTGAGGATGTTTCAGGATGAGATTAACATTCGAATCAGTAAACTGAGTAAAGCAGATTGCCTCTCTAATATGCTTGGCCCTCATCAAATGAGGGCTTGAATAGAACAAGAAGACTGACCCTCCCATGAGTAAGAGGAAACTACTCCTGCCCAACTGATGAGCTAGAACTGTCTTTTCCTGCCTTCAGCATTTCTGGAGTCTTGTTTTGTTCTGGAGCTCCGCTTTGGATTGAAACTTACACCATGGACTTTCCTGTTTCTTAGGCCTTTGGACTCAGTCTGGAACTACACCATCAACTCTCCGGCGTCTCCAGCTTGCCAACTGCAGATCACGGGACTTCTCAGCCTCCATAATTACATGAGTCGATTTCTTATAATAAATGGCTTTGTACATGTATCCTGCTAGTTCTGTTTCTCTGGAGATCTCTGATTAGTACAGATTTTGATACTGAGAAGTGGGGTGGCTGTTGTATCTAATACCTAAAAATGTGGAAGTGGCCTTAGAACTGAGTAATGTGTAGAGGCTAGCAAAGTTTTGAGGTGTATGCTAGAACTATGGACGTTAAAGGCCATTAAAGGGCTCAGAAAGAAAAGAAGAGAGCTCAAGAGAAAGCTTCCATCTTCTTAGGGAATACATAAATAATCATGGACAGAATGTTGGTAGAAAAATGGGCATTAAAGGTCATTCTTCTGGTGAAGTCTCAAATGGAAATGAGGACAGATTATTGGAAACTGGAGGAAAGGCAACCCTTGTTAAAAAGTGGCAGAGAACTTGGCTGAGCTGTGTTCTGGGTTTTGTGGAAGACAGAACTTGTGAGTGATGAAATTGGATATTTAGCAGAGGAGATTTCTAAGCAAAGCATTAAAGGTGTGGCTTGAGTCCTTATTGTTTATAGTAAAATGTGAAAGGAGAAAGATGAATTCAAGATATAATTGTTAAAAAAAAAAAAAAAAGATATAATTGTTAAGCAAAAGAAACCAAAACTTGGAGGTTTGAAAAAATTTCAGCCTATCCATATTGCAAAAAATGAAAAGCTTGTTCTGAAGAGAACACGAAGGGTGTGGCTGAACAACCATTTGCTAAAGAGATCATGGGTGTAACTTATGGATTTAATCAACCATTTCAGCAGAAGCCAGGAACAAGAGATGTGATTATACCAGCAAAGATGCTGTCAATTTAAATGAAAGAAGACAGAGAAAGCCAGTTGGAATGAAGGGTGGCTCTAGGATTTCTTGATTGTACAGGACAGGATCATAGACCTATTAAGTTGGAAACATACAATATGCTTAAAGAAGAATGAAGAATGACCCCGAAGGAGAGTCAGAGATCATCAGGGTTGCCTCTCACTACCGGCCCAGGGATCATGGTTGATGCTTATTAAGTTTTAGATGGAGTTATAGATGAAATACTTGACCATGGAAATGTTGATGCTGTTATTCAAAAGACTCTAGATATTCAGTCAGAGGAATTTAGTGAAGGTGAAGTTATCAACATAAGTGAGGGAAACGGTTGTGATAAAAAGGATTAAGATACCCCATAGGAAGTAATCCAGTAAAAAATATCTAGATAAAATGTTGGAAGCTTATCTAGACTTAAAAAGTATGTGAAACTTATCAAGGCATAGAAAAGGTGGTGCTTACTTCTTAACCTTAATTTATAGGAAGAGGAGAAGGCAAGTGTGTTCAAACTACTCAATCATTTTTTTAACAAGGAAATTAGAAAACACTTTAATCTCAATATTTTTAATTTTTAAAATTACAGTTATAAATAAATATTAGTTTTAATTTTTTAATTTTCCGATAAATTTATAGCCAACAGTAAGCATTTTCAATTTTTGACAAAAATTTGTAAAGGTTATGGAACAATTATACTTTTTTCCACTAATTACAAAGAAAACTTTGTGTGAAGTGGCACAATCATTTTTTTTGTTTTTAAAGATTTTATTGGGGCAGGGGAACAGGACTTTATTGGGGAACAATGTGAACTTCCAGGACTTTTTTCCAAGTCAAGTTGTCCTTTCAGTCTTAGTTGTGGAGGGCGCCGTTCAGCTTCAAGTTGTTGTCCTTTCAATCTTAGTTGTGGAGGGCACAGCTCAGCTCCAGGTCCAGTTGCTGTTGCTAGTTGCAGGGGGTGCTGCCCACCATCCGTTGTGGGAGTCGAGGAATCGAACTGGCAACCTTGTGGTTGAGAGCTCGCGCTTCAATCAACTGAGCCATCCAGGAGGCAGCTCATCTCAAGGTGCCGTGTTCAATCTTAGTTGCAGGGGGCGCAGCCCACCATCCCTCGAGGAACTCAAGGAGTTGAACCGGCAACCTTGTGGTTGAGAGCCCACTGGCCCATGTGGGAATGGAACCAGCAGCCTTCGGAGTTAGGAGCACGGAGCTCTAACCGCCTGAGCCACCGGGCCGGCCCGCAGAGTCATTTTTACATCCATTATTGTGCTAAGTGAAAGTTGCTTGTATATATCAATTAAAACTGCCAAAAATAAACTGATGATAATTTAAAATTCTGATTTCGAATTAAATTGTATTCAAAGGCAACAGAAAGAAATTGAAATGTTAATTACAAATTAAACTAAAAGGTTTTATTCAATTAAATTCAAAAGCTTTGAAAAAAATCAGAATTAACCCAAACAACACCAAATAAAAAAATGTTTTAAAAATATATAAAAACATTTTTCCATATGAAACACTGAGATTTTGTTTTCTGAAGTTTCATTATATTTTTCTCTATATTAAAGCCTTTAACTATCACTTATTAATGACTTTGATATATTTAGCAAACCAGTCATTTAGTAGAGTATTAGCTCTTAATAAATTGATTTTTGATTAAGTCACCTGATCCCTAGAAGATTCCAACTACTTGATGAAGACCTACTTGATACTGGGAATTGAGTAACAAGCAATACACACTCACACACTCATATATAAACATATAGGTATAATATATCAACCTGCCTTTCAGCTATAACCTGTGAAGCTGTGCACAAAGGAAGTGCATAAAGTAGCCCATGGCAAACGTTAAATCGGTGGAGCTATCACCTCATTAAGATGAAAGAAAATAGAAAATAGTCATTAAGCAATCTATGGAAAACATGTTATAGAACCTTAGAAAATGAGTATTATCCCCTAAGTCAAAGAATTTAACAGTAAAAATTAACAAGTATGATCTTGATAAAAGTTGAGCAGACAACTGAAAGTAGAATAGAAAATCTCAGGATTAGATACAAAGGGAGTGATATAAGGAAAGACTTTAAGGAAATTAAAAATTCACTGATAAAATTTAAATCTAGAGGCAATGTGTACTTAAATGACCATGAGACAAATCAGTGATGTGATCTTGAGTTTACCCTGTAAGCAGGGGAAGAGAAGAAAATATGCAAATGATGCAAATTGCAAATGATGCAAAATATGCAAATTGTATTTGAAACATACCCAACTTGGTATAAAGCACTGCAAAAGAAGCAGAAATCACAATTATAAGTTTTTTTTTTAATTTAGGAATTCCAATTAAACATTTCAGCCTAATTAAGAATAGTCAACAGAAAAGAGAAGCATTCTTACATCTACCTGACACCATTTTTTAATTATAATAAGAGGAATAAATACTAAGAGTTACCATGTTACCTGTAAGGAAACAAAAATCAGGATGTTCTGAACTTTATAACTGTAAATTCCATAAGACTGAAAAGAAACAGATTTTAAGGAAAGGATTGATTTAAGAATTTTGTGCTCAACTGATGGTTATTTTTTTCATGTGTGAAAGGAATCTAAAAGTATTGTCAGGTTTTCAAGTCCTCAGAAAATGTTTCCCAAACCACTGTAGAAAAAAAAAACTTTATGAAGATATATACTCATGAACTGAAAGATGACTTTTTAAAACTGTCCCCAACCACTTCAGTGAAACAGCTGTGATGTCTGTGTTGCAAACCCAATTGTCAATCTGTAATGTTTATTTTACTCGGCTTATCAATGACAGTTGAAACAGTTCATCACTATGTCCTTTTTGAACATGTTTTTCACTTGATTTTTAGACCATTACTCATTTCACATCACTCATTCCTAATTTACTTTCTTGATTTTTCCTCGTATCTCTAACTTCGAAGTATTACAGCACCATGGGACTTAATCTCTCTGCAGTCACTCTTTAGTGATGGCAACTATTTCATATTTATTTTTACATTTTTAATTAAAATGTACTTAGCATACATCACTTTATTCATTTTCGGTGTACAACATAGTGATTTGACATTTATATATCTTCCAACGTGAACAACCATTTCATATTTAAACTAATATGAAGACTTTAAATACTATAACCAAGTAACTCCCACATTTGTATGTCCAGCCTGGAGTCTTTCCTTGAACCCCAAACTGATACAGCCATCTTTGTGCTTAACGAACTGGATGTTTAGTTAGCTCTTAACAAGTACCAAACCCATCTGTTAATATACATCAAACCCGTAATTCCTTCATCCGAAACAGCTCTTTTGCAATCTCTCTATATAAATAAATGCTAACTTTAGTCTTGTAGTTCCTGAGAACAAAAGCTATGGAGTCATCATTCACTCCTCTTTCACTTATTGCACATAGCCAATCCATCAGCGGATCTTTTAGCCCTACCTTTAGGACATACTCAGAATCTGACCACTTCCCATTTCTTCAATCACTACCGTCAGTTTTAAACTAGTATCATCATTCCTTGTTTGGATTTTTTAGCGACCTCGTACATGTGGTCTTCTATCTTTCATTCTTGTTTTGCTACAGTCTGTTCTAACACTGCAGCCAGAGAGATCTTTTTGAAAGGTAAGTCAGACCATGTCATTTCTTTGCTTAAAGTCACTCAGTGGTTTTCTACTCAGGGTAAAAATTCAAAGTCATTATATAATGGCTTATAAAGCCCTACAAAATATGGCACCATCTATGGCAGTCTCTGACATATCTCTTGATGCTCTCGTTCTCGACCATATCAGCCTATTTAGTGTTCCATGAACCTACCAAGCATGTTTCTGCCACAAGACCTTTCCAGATTTGTTCCCTCTTCCTGGGAAGGCCTTCCCCCCATGTCTATGTGCCTTATTCCATGACAGAATATCTTGTCTTTGCTCAAATACCATTGAGACCTTTTTTCATTATTCTTAGAACTTCTTGTACATTTTTTCCACTATTGTTCTCTACAATATTTCTCACAATCATATATAACGAGTTTGCAGACTATGGCCAGTGGGCTAAATCTTACCTACCACCTGTTTTTTTTCATGTAAAGTTTTCTTGGAACACAGCAATGCCCACTTTTTCACATGTTGCTTATGGCTGTTTTTTCACTATAGTGGCAGAGCTGAGTTTTTGCAACAGACATGTGGCCCACAAAGCCTAAAACACTTACTGTTTGGCCCTTTACAGAAAGAATTTGCTGACCGTGATACACACTATGTATTTGCTTGGGAGTTTTTTTGCCCATCTCTCCCCACAAGAAAGTCATCCCTAGGAGGGCAACTTATTTTTTTTTTTTCACTATCATATCCCTAGAATAGTACCTAGCACATAATGGGTGTTCAGTAAGTATTTCTGGAATAATTAAATGACTGAATGATAGAAAAGACATGGTGAGGTATAATAATTAAAAGATATATTAAAGGATTTTAGGCTTTAGAGACAAAAATTTCTCTAGATTATAAGCTTTGTTATTATGTATCATTATCATCTAAAAATAATTAATATGCTTTCAATTAAGCATGTTTTCAATTAAGAAAAGAGACTCCTGTGTAAGCATGGTAAAGAGAAGCTACAGAATTTCCCTCCTCTGATACCTAATGATATGAGCTACAACAATTTTTAGAAAATTATAAGAACAGCAGAACCAGAAGAAAAACAAAACATTTCATTAGCAGTAACCAGAAATTAGAAACAACATAGAATCTCACATTTCAACATAGAATCTCACATTTCAAATGATAATCAAGGAAAGAAACAGATTTGCTGAAGCGTACAATGGCATCCAGCTGGTCATCTATTCCCCCAAATTTATCTTAATCTCAAGATTATTGTTGAATTTGAGAATCATCATTAATGCACGTAAAACAGTAGAGGGAGAGAGTATAGGGTCTCCTTACATCGCTTTTTTTTCTTACCATGTGAAACTAGAAATAGCTGCTGGAAAGAAATGACTAAAAGGTGAGAAGTGAGAGATGAGAGATGATTTCTTGGCAGAAGCAGAGCCTTCAAGACTCCTGAATTAAGAGAAAGATCTCATTCACAAGGGCTGTCTCCCTATGGAAATAAGATATGTTCCCTCTCCTGAGTAGTTAGGGCAACCTCTAACAAAATCTCAAAGAAGTAAACCCAATTCCTCCAACAAAAGCTGCACATAAAATCTGCCACCAAAACTCCAGCTGAATTGTCTCCCTCTGTTCGTATACTTTAGCCATACTAGGTAGCTCATATATATATATATATATATATATATATATATATATATATATATATATATATATAGTTTCCAGGTAATTTTTATTTGTTTTCCTTCTCAGAGGGTAATTTCTATGAGATTGCCTCTCTTCAGTGAAGAATGGAAGAGGGAGAGAGGGAGAAGGAGAAAGAGGGAGGGAGGGAGAGAGGGAGAGAGAGAGAGAGAGAGAGAGAGAGAACAGATGGGGGAGAGAGGGGTTATAAAAAAGTAATTTGAACTCATTTGGGTTAGGATATTTTAATGTCATTGATTCTCTTTTAAACAAAACCTAATGATATTTTTTGGTAAATGATTCTGGTAAAATAGTTAAAAGCTTCCCAGAATAAGGACAAAAATAATGCTTTCCAGTATTTTTGTCTGAGGTGGAGAAGAAACTAAAGCTAAGGAATTATTAATTCAGTGTTGCACTCCTCAGAACAAAAGCTGATACAGCATCACACAGTTGCCGAGTTTATCAAATCAGCAGCAAAATAATGAATAATTATGTCTAGGGAGAAGTCAGAAGCAACTATTGGCAAACTTTAATGTGATACTTTGGACACTATACTATCAATGATATACACTGTGAAAGCACTGTTGCTCTACTATGTGCATGCTAACAGATACTTGGCTTTTCAATTGGATGAGACCTTCTCTGGGAAGAGTACTAAGAAACTTTTTACCTATGTACAGTTCACTTATGAGGGAGAAGTGCTTGACAACTTCTTGGGTTTTCTTAATCACTGAAAATCCATGATAAGGGAAAGGGGTTTTAAATAATCTGGTTCATGATTATTTGTAAGTCAAAACTTTTTTTGGAAAAGGTATGTTGGATCAGTATTGACAAAGCACAAGCTATAGGACAAGAGACAACACCACTACACTAGTTAAAGAGTTGACATTTGAATATCATTTCTCACACTGCGTTATTCCCAGAGCACAATGGTGGACTTTAAACAATATGGACTTTGATCTTGATTCAGTTTTTAAAGGAAGTAGTGAAAATTGTGCTTCTGATTGAATTCTAGTCCTTGAGTGTGTTATTTTGAGAATGCTGTGAAAATAAATGAGCAGTGAATATTAAACTCTGGTTTTCCAACTGGAAACATGGTGTCTGTCAAGAAGGAAGGTAGTCATATGAATTTTTAAAATCAGATGGAAGATAAAAATACTTCTTCACGACCTTAAAAAAGACCATTTCTGTGATTTCAGAGTGCTTGCTCAAATGGCATGTGTCATTACCTTGAGTAGCTTGAAACTATCCTTCAGGGCTAAATTATTACCAAGTTTAATGCTGATAATAATATATTGGGACAAACTATAATGCAAAGAAGTCTTAATCACTGTGACATGGACGCTTTCACAAATTAGGGTATGTATTCTCCTTTCCCCACCTGCACCCGGAAAAAATAATCACTTCTTCTAAAGTGCACTCATTTTACTTTGAAAATCTTTATTAGAGTATTTGTCACATTGTGTGAGATATTTTGGGGTGTTAATGTCTCTAAATTGGACTGTGCACTCCTGAAGTGCTAAAGATTGTGGTCTTCCCCAACAGAGGTGCAGAGGTGTGCTGGTAAATCTTTCTGGGAATAAAAATGTGTGTGTGTGTGTACATGCACACGTGCACACGTGTGTGTATACAGTATGTGTATATGTATATGTATACACGTATACATATATATAGGTAAAGTCTCTATAGCCAATTGATTCTCATGGAATGCTTTAGTTGATTTTTACCAAACTCTTGTGTCTATAGTTCTATCTGTAGTCAATCTATAGTTGGAATTGTTGAAGAATGTGATTCTGACATAGTAAATGGTCATTGATGTTTTTGTTTAAGTAAATGAGTAAGATGAAAATGAAATGACTTCATTTTTTCATCATTGAGGTGAGTGACATCCTGTAACTTGTTAATAGTTTTTAAATATTGGGAGATTATTATTTTCCTTTTTTTTTCCTATTTCACTGTAATATTTTAAGTTTAATTTGCATTAACGTTTTTTCCGTCACTTTTTTAAGTTTCTAGACTATCAACAAAGCATTAAGTTATGCCCTGATGTGTAGTGTTTGCCGATTTGCACCATGGTCAATTTCAAGCTGCAACATTATATCACTGATCACATAATTGGGAAGATATGGGCAGTGGCACACCACTGTATAGTTTTTAGGGTTTTTTGTTTGTTGTTTGTTTGTATGCTTTTTGTCATTCTACAAGTGACAAATAACTTCAAGCATACAGATGATCGTAAAGTATGATAAAATGTGAGTTTTGAGTATTTGTTTTTATTAATACGATTTCAGTTTGAAAATATTTATTTTTGGTAATGACTGTGTTTAACAACCAGCTTTCCTGAAAATTTCTGACAATTTAACTTTTGACTATCAGGAACTGGTATGAGTTTATTCATCACATGACTGCCGCTGGAATGCTGCTGTGCATAATTTGCACAGCTTTATATGACTGACTTGGGTGAGCAACAGTTTAATTGAGTTAATTCAATCAACTTAATTATATTCATCATTATGCCCTTAGTTTTCATGGAAGATTGCTACGGGAAAGACCATACAAATGATGTCTATACACTTGCTATAAAATTACTTCAAAAACTTTGTTTGATATGTTACTCAGTGTTTTAACTTCATCTTGGTGAATTGTTAATATTATTATTTACCAGATAACGAGAATGGTATATTCCTGCTTTGTTTTGTCTGCCTTGAAACTCACAGGTAAATTGTATGGTTGATCACAGTAACTGTTAGTACAGACCAATAATATTTTTAAAGTTAAAAAAAAATTAAATCTTATGTTGAAATCTTAAAGTATACAGAGGGTGCCAAAAAAAGTATACACATTTTAAGAAAGGAAAAAATTGTATTAAAATTGTAATAACTCAATATATACCAATAACAAAAGATGAATACAAGTCACCTTTGATTTCCGCAATTGCAAGAGGTGCTCGAAGTGGTTACCATCAGCGTCCAGACACTTCTGATTACGGCGAACAACTGCTTGAGCAACGTTGACCCAAGCGTCCACTTACATATATTTCTTTGGCATCCCCGGTATATACATATGTACATTCATACATACATACAAGTACAGTTTCAAATAAGGTTTCCTAAGGTACATTTATAGGAAATGTTGAATAAATTATTAATTTGTTTCCTGTATTTACCAATTTTCAAAATAATGAATTAGTTTCCTAGTATTCTTCAAAGGTGAGCAGTGAGGTTTTTTTTTTTTTCAAGTATCCTTGTGGACTCATATATTAAGATATATTTATTGTTTGAATCCATTGTAGTTTTTCATCTTTGACCAGTGGGAGCCACTTAAAGTTGGCCTCTTTAAATTGGTTCTTAAGGCCTTTTCACATGACCCAAATAATCTTTGATAGCTTTCATGCTTATTGGTATGATAGGGTGTTCTAGGCTTCTTTTCTTTTCTTTTTTCTTTTTTCTTTTTTTTTTTATTGGGGAATATTGAGGAACAGTGTGTTTTTCCAGGACCCATCAGCTCCAAGTCAAGTTATTGTTTTCAATCTAGTTGTGGAGGGCCAGCTCACTGACCCATGTGGGAATCGAACCTGCAACCCTGTTGTTCAGAGCTGGCGCCCTAACCAACTGAGCCATTCGGATGCTCCTAACATTTTATCTTGAGGACATAACTAAACTATGTCATTACCTTCCACTCCAACTTGAAGAAGAGGTAGTGCAGTGAATGTTATAAAACAGATATGAAGAGTTTATGAAGGATTGGAACCAACATTAGCTGACAAAGAACAACTTCCATCTAAATAATCATAAAAATGTTTAAGAAAAAGAAAACAGAAAGAAAGAAAAGGGGATGCTGGAAGATTCAGCTTGAACATGATCCTCACATTTCATGTAATACATTAATTCCTGGCTAGGGTGTACCAAAATGGAAATAGGGTTACTATAATACAAAACTTCTACTACAGCTGTACCTATCTGTGTTTCAAACCCACCCCTATCGTCTTAATGCTTCCAACATGACTATTTCCTGGCCTGTTGGGGCTGCCTGCAAAGGAGCACGGTAGATCTTCTCTTTAATCCAGTTATAAGGCTGGTATGTCTGAGTAAACAAGGCAGCTGAGGTCTGATAGATCATCAATAAAATCAAACAACTGACTGATATCATATGTGATAGCGGGGCTGTTGGGATTCACTCTCTTCAGCTGGTCTTCATACATTTCACAAATGCCTTCCATGCATTCATTCACAGATTTAGTCAGCATCAATTTTGCCTTCTGTCCTCTTGTAGGCTGTTCAAGCAAAATGGTTGCGACATCACACCAAACTCTTTTGCTGCAGCCACTGACACTGCCGGGACACACGAGCTTAGCGACTCCAACAGCCAATCCCTGCAAGAGGAACCGTGGGAAGGAATTGTTTTTAGGGGCAAATTGTGTTTAGAGACCATAATCTGAGCATACAGATGTCTTCTTGTTGCTACCGCACTGGTCCTTGTTTTTAGGCATTTACAATGGGTGAACTAAGAAGTACGTGTTGTTTTTTTTTCATATTCCCCTTTACCTTTCACCCCCTTTTTAATTTTTTTGAATCACAGTTGGCATTCAATATTATTTTATATTAATTTCAGGTGTAGAGCATAGTGGTTAGATATTTATATAATTTAAGAAATAAGCCCCCTGACTGGTCTAGCACCCACCTGGCACTATACATAGTTATTACCATATTATTGACTATATTCTCTGTGCTTTACTTGACATTGCCATGGCTATTTTGTAACTACCAGTTTCTACTTCTTAATCCCTTCGTCTTTTTCACCCTGCCCCTCAACCCCCTCCAATCTATCACCCCAACAAGTCTAGCACCCATCTGACACCATGCATAGTTAATACAATATTATTGACTGTATTCCTTATGCTATACCCTACATCCCCATGATTACTGTGTAACAACCCATTTGTACTTTTTAATCCCTTCACCCCCAACCCTCCTCCCATCTGGCAACCATCAATATATTCTCTGTGTCTGTAAGTCTGTTTCTGTTTTGTTTGTTTATTTTGTTCTTTAGATTCCACATATAAGTGAAATCACATTGTATCTGACCGTCTTTGTCTTACACTCCACTCAGCACATTCCCCTCCAGGTTGATTCATGCTGCCACAGATGGCAAGAATCCATTCCCTTCCCTGGCTGAGCAATATTCCACTGTATATATGTACCACCTCCTCTTTATCCATTCTTCTATTGACAGACACCCAGGCTGCCCACACATCTTGGCCATTGTAAACACTACTGCAATGAACATATGGATGCACACGTCCCCTCGAAGTAGCTTTTGGGTTTCTTTAGATAAATAACCAGAAGTGGGATTACAGAGTTCTTCTTTAGTTCTTGTCTTTGTTTTAAAGTCTTTTTCGTCCGGTGTAAGTATTGCTATCCCAGCTTTTTTTGTTTTATTTTAGTTTCCATTTTCATAAACTATCATTTTCCATCCCTTTATTTCTGTCTGTCTTTCAATCTGAAGTGATTCTCTTGTAGGCAGAATATGTAAGGGTTTTTTTTTCTTATTCATTCAGCCCTTCTGTGTCTTTATTGGAACATTTAACACTTTTACATTGAAAGTAATTGTTGATAGATATTTAGCTACTGCCATTTTATTAGTCATAATTTTGAACTTTTTTTTTTTTTTAATCTTAAAGAAATCCATTTAACATTCCTTGTAATACTGGTTTGGTGATGATGAACTTCTTTAGCCTTTTCTTGTCTGGGCAGCTCTTTATCTGTCCTTCGATTCTAAATAATAGCTTTGCTGGGTAATCTTGGTTGTAGGTCCTTGCTTTTCAGCACGTTGACTATTTTTTGTGCCCTTCTGGCCTGCAAAGTTTCTGTTAAGAAATCATCTGACAATCTTATGGGAGCTCACTTATAATTTACTAGTTGCCTTTCTCTTGCTGCTTTTAGGATTCTCTCTTTGTCTTTAACCTTTGCCATTTTAATTATAATGTCTCTTGGTGTGGGCCTGTTTGGGTTCATCCTGTTTGGGACTCTCTGCACTTCTGGCTCTTGTATGTCTATTTCCTTTACCAGGGTAAGAAACTTTTCAGTCATTATTTCTTCAAATAGGTTCTGAATCTCTTGTTTTCTCTCTTCTCCTTCTGGTACCCCTGTGATGTGAATGTTGTTATGCTTGATGTTGTCCCAGGGATCTCTTAAACTATCCTCATTTTTTTTTTTAATTTTTTCTTTTTGCTGTTCCAATTGGGTGTTTTCTGTTACCTTGTCTTCCTAATCGCTGATTTGATACTCTGTTTCATCTAGTCTGCTGGTGATTCCTTCCAATAGATTATTTATTTCAGTTATTGTATTCTTCACTTCAGACTGGTTCTTTTTCATGGTTTCTATGTCCTTTTTATTCTTGCTGTCTCTTTGTTGAAGTTCTCATTGAGTTCTTTTAGAATCCTTATAATCATTGTTTTAAACTCTGTATCTGGTAGGTTGCTTGCCTCCATTTTGTTTAGTTCTGTTTCTGGAGCTTTCTCCTGTCCTTTCATTTGGGACGTATTTCTTTGCTTCCTCATTTTTGCTGCCTCTCTGTTTCTATGTATTAGGCAGATCTTCTCAGTCTTCCAAATGTCTGCCAGTCATCACCGGGTGGCCTTATGTAGTAGGAGCCCTGTGGGGACCTTCATGATCTCCCTGGTTACCTGCTCCAGTTGCTCCAGTTGTGTCCGTTGTGTGGGTTGTGTTTTCCCTCCTGTTATTGTGAGCCCTGATTGACATTGGGTTTTTAATGGATAGGATTGATGTTAATGGATAGGATTGATGGTTTGGGTTTTGGCCATGTACACAGCCTAAAGTCTGCTGTGTGGTGGGCTTACCCCACTGAATGAGATTCACTCCAGCAGTGCCTGTTGAAACCGCCCATTGTGTGTGCCACTTCTGGGGCTAATTGGGTGGTGCTCTGCTGTGGTCTGAAGCTAACTTCCAGGTATGTTGGTTCTAGGGCCTCTTGGGAGGGGCTCAGTGCAGGCCCTGGTCACTGACTGTCTGTGACTGGTTGGGGGCTACCTGGTAGGAGGTACAAAATGATCCACGGTTGTTTGCTGCCTATGTGCTTAACCCTGAAGGCATGTGGGAGAAGCCACAATATGAACTGTGGACAGCTGCCACCAGTACCAGGCCTGGGGTATCTCCACAAAAAAGCCAGGACACACCAAGCCTGCTGCCACCTGTTGGTTCCCTTAAGGTTCAGCCACTGATAAAGCCTCATGCAGTATGTAAGTTGCGTGAGGCAGGGTCTCAGGGAGTCACTAGAGTGGGAAGAGTTGTGCTCACCAGATTAATGTAGACTGGTTTTGTGCTGAGCCTGGAGTTACTCAGCAAAAGTCTCAGAGCACCAAGGACAGCTGCTGCCTGCCTGGGTCCTGCAGACTTTGATAATTTTTCAGGAAAGAATGCAATGCTGGTGGTACTGGCTGCTTTGGAGAAAGTGCCTCTGGCATTGGGGGAGTTGGGTAGGGCCGTTTCCAGGTGAGTCAGCAAGGTGGAGCAACAGAGCTCACCAGGCCAATTAGATTCAGATTTGGCCTGTGGAGGCGGGCTCAACACAGGAAAGATGGAGACCACCTGCAGGCTGCTTGGGAGATGGACCCCACACAGAGAAAATGGCGACTGTCCTCCAGTGCTTGCTTTGAAGCCACACATTTCATTCTGTCTCCTGTATGCCTCCAACGCTCCCCGAGCTACTGTCCATCTGCTGGAGCCTAAGGTGAGTGTCTGTAAGTGAGAGAGTCTGTGTGCAGGCTGTTTAAGAGGATGCCTGGGTTTCCTGCAGCCTTCCATCCGACCCCGAAGGTCAAAATCCCCAGTGTTTTTCACAGCCAGATATTGTGGGAGCTCCTCTTCCTGGCACCAGTACTCTGGGCTGGAGAGGCTGGTGTGGGGCTAGTGTCTCTTGCTCCTCTGGGGGGAACCTCCACGGCCTAAATATCCCTCCTAGTTCTCAACTGCCACATGGAGTTTTGGGGCCAGCCATTTTTGGGTCTCCGCCCCTCCTACCAGTCTTGACGTGGTTTCTTTTTTATATCCTTAGTTTTAAAACTTCTGTTCAGGTGACTCCAGATGGCTCTCCAGGTTGATTGTTCTGTAATTTAGTTGTAATTTTAATGTGTTCACCAAAGGAAGTAGGTACCATGTTTATCTACTCTGCCATCTTGGATCTCCTCTCGTTAAGATCAGAATTATGTATTTTTTAATATAAAACATGTAATGAGTTCATTCTGTTACTCCCAGTTCAAATTCAGGATCACAGAGTTTTTACCATACCAAACTTAATTCCCAAATATACCAACTTAATTACTCATTTGCTTTTTCTCTCAGACTATGTATGCAACATTACAACACCACCAATTAATAGCAAAAAATTTTGGTTAGTGGTAACAATTTAGTGGTAAAGCAAGAACAATTCCTGTTCTTGCTTTAAATTTATTTTTCTTAGATTATATCCTAGTATGAGGGATATACTATGAAATTACTGTGTTTGTGTGTGCTTCCTAAAAATTGCCATGTTTGATCATTTGGCATATTCTCTCTGTATCGTTTTGCCACCAACTCCATATACAATTAAGTTCATTTATCTGGCTTTCATTTTGATGTCATTGCTTTTTGTATTAAATTTGTTTTAGAATTATGTAGATGATTTTATATGGTTCAAAAATCATATCTACAAAGCAAGTCTTATGAGAACTCTTCCTACTATTTTATCTTTACTACCCTGTTCCCTTCCTCTTTATATATAACCATTTTTTAAGGTTTTGATTTTTCCTTTTATTTAAAAAAATAGGCAAATATATAGATGAATGGTAGTATACTATTCATATTATTATTTACTTTGCTTTTTTTACTTAACAATGTATACTAGGCTTGACTGTGAAATACTTTACACTACATACATTATTCATTCCTTTTTAAAAATTGTATAGTACCCCACCGTGTACATGTACTATAATTAATTCAACCATTTCCCTATAAAGGACATTTGTATTATTTCCAGACTTTTGCTGTAACAAATAATGCTTCAATGAATAATTTCTTGTATACCTATTTTGTATATTTTTAAATGTTCAGATTCTTGGAAGTGGGATTTTCTAGTTGAAAAATAAATGCATATGTAACTTTGCAGATGCCGTCAAATTCTCTCTTGTTGGGGTTTTTCCATTTTTCACTCCAACAGCAACAGGCAATAGTTGAGAGAGTCACTTTTGCCCATAAGTAACTCACTAGCAGGCTGTGTTGTGAAACTTTTGGATTTTTGCCAATTTGTTGGGTGAGAAATAGTATCTCAGTAGTTCTTAATTTGCAAGATTGAGAATGTTTCTATTTAAAAGCATTTGCATTTCTTTTTCTATAAAATATCTGTTCAGATCTCTTGCCATTTTCCTATCATGGTGTTGGTCTTTTATTCATTTTTAGATACTCTTTATATATAGGATTATTAAATTGTCTCATATAAGTTACAATTTTTTTTCAGTTTTTTATTTGTCTTTATGCTTTGGTTGTGGTATGTTTTATATTATTTTTGCCATACAAAATCTTTTTATTTTTACATGTTGTGATTTACTACTATTCTACTTCATTGCATCTAATTTTGACCATTGTTAGAAATATTTTCCCTACTTTCCAGGAATTGACCCATATTTTTTCCTAGTACATGTGTGATTCAAATTTTTATATTTATATATCTGATCTTTTTGAAATTTATTCTTGGAAGAGATCCAAATTCATCTTTTCCCTTATGACTACCCAGTTATCCCAACAATACTTATTAAAAAGTCCATCCCTTCTTCACTGCTTTGAAACACAGCTTTTATCTATATTAAATTTCCATATGCAATTGGGTCAATTTCTCAATTTTCTATTGTGTTTTGTTGGTCTTTTTTTCACATGCCAACACCAAGTGTTAAATTATAAAGGCTTTATAGCATATTTTAATATCTGATATGACACACCCACCATTCCCAATGCTCTTCATTTACAGTGTTTTCTGGCCTTTTCTTGTTTTTTTTGTTTTTAATTAATAATCAGCTGGGCTTATAACAGTGTTCTTAATCAGGAGTGTGTATCAGAAGCATTGTCAGAGTTTGAACAAAAAAGAACTAGGTCCCCACCCCAGATCTAGTGACTCTCTGGATATTGGGCTTGGATATGTACATTTTGAAAAAGAGCTCCAGTTGATGCTGATAATTCCATTAAAAATGACAAATAAAGTATACATTAAAGTTCTAATTCCAGACTACCTTATGGTTTATTTTCTCTCATGTATTTTGGACCTTACTTAATGACTCCTGCATTTACCCAATTCCCTATGACAGAAATCTCTTGTGGTCTCACTTCAGTTCTACCTTTTCTTTTGCTGTTTTAACTTAGTCACTAAATTCACATTTTACCTCAAAAATATCTAGTTTTAAACCTCCAATGCGTGGTTCTTTTACCATCTTTCTCACGGACTGTTAAGCAATCTTTTCATACTACAGTCTATCATCTGCACTGCCTACACAGTTATTGTTCTCTTAAAACAAGGTTGATCATGTCACTCCTTTGCTGACTTTTGTTGTCTCTCAGGATAAATTCAACCAGTTTACATGGCACATCAGGCCTTTCACTCTCACGTCCCAGCCTCCTTTTCCTTCGTCATCCATTATTCCACACCTCACATTGGATATTCCTGTTACACTGAAGTTCTCACTAGTGAATGGACACCAGTCCTTTGTATTTAAACTTATGGTTTCTTTCAATTAGAGTCCACCTCCTCCTCCGTTTGCCTGGTAAGCTGTCAGTATTTGAGATGGTGTTCAAACGGCATCTCTTTGATAAAGCTTTTTTTAGACTCCCAGTGAGAATTAGTTGCCCCATCCTCTTTATTTTAGCAAAACTTTATTATTTGTATCTTTATAATACAATTTATGTGACTCTCTAATCTCCCTGGAATTTCCTACATTCAACATCAACCAGAATGTGAGCTTTTCATGTTTTTCCAGCCTCTAGCAGAGTGCATAGCATATAGCAAGCACTCAAATGTTTGTTCAATGAATGAAAAGCTTCATTAGTCTGTACCGATGAAACAGAAACAAGACATGACAGTGGCCAGCTTGTTCTACTATTTAGATATCTCATTCTTTGGGCTTTTTGTAGTCGGCCTTCCTAGACTTTGTTCTCTATACATGGCAATTCCTTACTCTTTGAAGATCCATGTACAGTACTTACAGTAGTAAATGAAGATATCTGTCCATCTTTACCTCTCTATCTACCTATTTATGAAGTTGTCTTTGTCCTAAAAACAGATGGTACTTTAAATAAGAAAGTGCAATAATTGAGATTATAGGGGTGGCATAATTAGTCTACGGGATAGGTATATATCATATATAGAAGTTCAGAAATAATTATCAGTAATATTGGGAAAGATCTGTTTGATCATTTAATTCTTTTACAACTCTGTACATGATGAAGTACTAATTTAGATAATGATATTAGGTAGAAGACTAAGTGCTATGAGAGCCAGATTGTTTTATAACTACAGTAATTCTTTTTTTCCCCCAACCCCCAACTCTGACTATGTTGTAATCTCTGAGACAATCAAATGTGATAACATGAAAAAAGGGAAGGAGTCATACTAAAGAATATTAAGTGCAACTTTTTAGTTAGAGGGTATCAAATACTGGAATAATCCAGTTATAAATTTCTAGTGTAGCATTATTTTTAAAAATCAATTTTTAAAGTACAGATTAAATTGGAAAATTAATATATTTGAATTACCAAGTAACACCAATTTATTTTGATATATTTTCACATAAAAATTGAAGCTTTTTATTTTATTGAAATACAAGAATTCATGAATTTTAGATATCTGAGTTTTTAATTTACCAATTATTTTATTAATTAATTGGTTTCCATTTAACAGCATTTCATCTTTGAGAATGTTGCAAAAGTGTTCTCCAAACTACATAAAGAGCCCTTGATGATAAAACTCTTTTAAAAATATTTTAAAGACATAAAATCAAGTTCTTCATTATCATCACTTTTATCCTTTATTCCAACATTTGATCACACTCAGAAGTTCATTGTTCAACCAAGAAAAAGACAACTTTGTATTGTATGCTGTTTCAACTTGAAATTATATATATCCTTTAGAAACGTTTTTGGACTGTGGTCTAAAATTACCCAGGAGAATGATAGGAATTTTTAATATGAGACTTTATATGTTATCACTTTCATTACATATGTACATTTTTTCTATTGATTAGACATATATACAAACTTTAAATTAATAAATGAATTTTACTATGTCAAATATTTTCCCCCCTGGTTTCTTCTTTAAAAATCAGGCAATGTAAATTAAATATCCTTATGAAACCTATTGTTTGGAAAGCCAATGTGCCATCTTTAAACCCAATATTATTTCAAAATATTGGAAACAAAAATTGAACCATGCTTTGCAGGATATTTTGTAAAGTATTTAAGTAAAATATACATCCTTAGTTATTCGAGTTATACAAGAGGGCCATTTATTTCAAGAATAATGTTTTAAAAGAATTCTTTATGAAAATTGAGACAACTTGAATCTAGTAGCCCTTTTAAAAAATCTTTTCAGAAATGAATTTTTTTCAACAGTTATGCTAGTGATTAGGCAAAGTGTCAGAAATGAATTGTTGAAATATTATTATACTTTATTTATATGTAGAAATATCAGTCAATTGCCTTGTTTACTTCCAAATGTTTTAAATACTGTTTGAGTAATTACCACTATTATATAAAAAATCATGAACTTTTTTGCATGTTGCTTTGGAGGGAATATCTAAATTCACACTTACATTTTAATCTATATTTTTCTTCTGGAACATTATTAGTAAATTTTGAAATTGTAGAACTGTTGACCTAGTCATACATGTACAGAGCTTGGCCTCTGAGTTAATTAAATATGAGTTAATAATATATTAAAAGAAATTATTGTCCTTATTACAGTTATTAGGTAGTTACTCAAATTATAGCTTCAAAGGAATGCAGAGCATGGAAAAACTCAGGATTAAATTATGCATTTGAACCTTAGGCCAGCTTTTACTGTACAGACAGTTTTCTGCTAAGAGAGAAATTGTATGTCATTGAAATTAAATGCTTTTCTGGGGATGGAAGGTTCCAGTTTTTAATGAAATTACTGAGTGTGGTGTAGTGAAATGATTAAAATCTGTATTCCGGGAATGTGGCAGGAAAAAAAAATCAATAAGTGCTAGCACAGCTTTGCTGCTCAATGTGAATCCTGAGAATGAAATAAACTACTACAAAAATAATAATTAAAAACATATCAGCACATTAATTTATTTAGCATCAGTCTCCTGAGACATCATCTTCACTAATTTTTAGCATACATTTTACTATGTAATGAGCAGCCTTCTTTTCAAATACCCCTATTAGACAGGCAGTATTTCCGCCCTTCCCCCAGTGCTCCTGCATTGCAATCATTGTACTTGCACTTATTATGTTACAAATGACCGAGGTAAGGCTGACATTCTCAGTGCATGCAAAAAGACCTAGTCTGCCAGGCTTTCTTTTTTTTTTTTTTCCTAATGAAGCAGCTTTGTGAAATCTCCCCATGTGTTAATACTAATGAAGATCCTCCAGCACAATTAAAATCACAGCCAGTGGCTGAAGAGGAAACAAAAAACAATAGCGTCTTTTAAGATACATTTATCCGCATTTATATGTACAAAATATACATATATATGGTCAAGTTATGTTTTCTAAAGCTTGCCTTTCCTTTACTCTTCTTCCTGAAAATTAAATTATGTAATTTTTAATTATCTGAACTTTCAGACTTCAGTGTTGGCGTGATGGGAGAATACTAACTACCTCAATGAAAACATTTAAAAAATATGTATCTTCTTGGGTAATAAAGCGTTAACCAACGAAAACACTTTTTTTAAGAAATCATTTTTAGGAGGCTATTGGATGTGTGTGGGTAATGTGCACTTTAGTCTAACTTTACTGGTTTCAGAATGTTGGAATTGGGGGGGAAATTGTAGGGTGAGAAACAAAGTTCGAAGAGGTTCTGGGGGTAGACAAATAGCATACCTCGTGTGTAATTTAAAGATAGAGCAACGGGTTACCAGTTTTGATATTTTAAAAAATGGTCAATTCCTGCAATTAGCTATCTCCTGCCCTTTTTTTTCACCCTCTCAGAAACGGGGGGGAAAAACTACTAAGGTTGCCTTTTACAGTTTTAATTTATAACTTTAAAACGGTTAACTATTTTAACATGTTTTATTTAAATTTTAACTGCATAAACATTACAGCCTGCTTAACTTGCCCGTGTTAGGGCAGTAGCGGTTAATCCCGGGACCATTTTGCGTCCTTTTTATTTTATTTTGACTTCCAAACATCCACGAAGTCTTGGCATATTAACTTAGTTGGCTTATAAACTTCAACCGAATTCTGTTTATGGACAAAAAAGTTTAGGTGAAAATGGTTAATCTAGGTTCCCTATTATGTTTTCGTTTTTGAAAAATTACGTTTTCGATTCCTATTTTCTGTCCTCTCTACTTTTACAAGCAAAACAAAACATTTAAGTTTCCTAACTTTTTCCTGGGACAAGGGAGAGTGCACGCTCAAAGAAAGCTACAGGATTCTTGGGAGAAAGAAGCAACCCCCTCCCTGTCTTGGTTCCTTTAGGAGCTGATAGGTCATTTATTATTGGAACTGAAATGGTATAAACAATTCTCTCTCTTTTTTTCCCTTGTTAACAGCAACTTTCATTGTTAGAGAGAGGAGAGAGAGAGAAGCCTTGTTGGTTGACGTCACTTGGTTCATGAAGCCTTCGCCTAGAAGTGAAGCTGCTGAACAAACCTTGAGAAGAATCATCTCCTGCTTCAATCTGCTGCTGGATAGGAACTAATCAGAGAGAGAGAGGCGGAAGGCGGAGGAGGAGGGAGGCCAGGGCTTTCCCGATCACAAATCTCACCTCCACCCCAACTCTGTACTTTTCTGGCAAAAATAATAGGAATAAGGAGGTGTTGGGGCTTCCAGGAACAAAAATCGCAACCTTCAGCCGTCTGGGGAAGGCACAAATCCCATCCACCGCAACTCTCAGTTCGAAAGTAAAGGTGAGTTACGAATCCTCGGGTGTGAGGGGCGCGGGTGCAGATGAAAAGCCCTAACGTTACAAAGCCGGTGGAAACCGAAAAGGAGGCACCACGCTCCCGCGATCGGGGAAGACTCCGGAGTTGCCGTCTCGAGGCGCCCGCGCTGCCCGCGCTGCCGGCCCTGCCGGCTGTTTACCCTCGCCGGCCGGCCGGTGTGTCTCTTTGTTGTGCGGGCTGCGGGGCTGGGGTGGTGCTGGGGTCCCAAGTGGAGTTTGGGGGAGCAGGACGCGGAGGTGCGCGGTCCTGGGTGGGAGGTGGGGGGGGCGGTCTCAGGAGAACGGAAACTTTATCCCCAGCTGCCGGTGCGGGACTTCGGGCCGGCAGGGCCGCGGGCGGGCCGTGGCTCGGGGCGCGGGGGCTGCCGCCGCGGGTCCCCGCCTTTGTGCCGGCCGCCCTGTGCGGACGCCGGGCTCCGCGTCTCCCGCGTCCTGGCTTCGGCTTCCAGCGCTCAGGTCGCTGCCAACAGTTCTGCTTCTTAAAAAAAAATAAAAGAAAAGAAAGATCTCTAGCGTTGTCGAGATCGCTGTTCCTGCCGGGGAATATCCGCCGGTCCCCCCCCCCCCCCCTTCTTGCCGGGGTAGTTTCCAGATCACCCCCCCACCCCACCAGTCCGCCCACTGCTGCCCCTTTTTCTGCCTCCGCCCCCTCTTTCCTCCAGGACTGATTAGCTGCGCCGGCCACCTCCCCCCCCTCCCCCCCCAATTCTGGCCTCTTTTGCTCTTTCCCTGCATCGCGTGGAGCTGTATAGAGTTTACTGAAAACGAGCTGGGGCTGGGGGTGGGGGCGGGAGTGGGGGCAGGTGGGGCTGGGAAGGACACCTGGGAAGATGGCTCTGTCCCCACACCGAGGGTGAGGGCAGCGTAGCCGTTCCTACGGTGCATGTGTGTCTCCTAGCACTTCTTCCTGGGGAACAACCGCCTGCTCGCAACTCTTCTTCGCTCTTTTAATCCTCTTGTCGCTCCCCCTCCCCCTTTGCCCTGTCGCAGCTCCCCTCCCCTTAAAGTAGTTCCACGAACCCCACAATTGGGACTTGGGAAAGGAAGTGTTTGGAGAGTCAGACCTGGCCTTGCTGTTTGGGAGATTTTTCTCTTCTTTTCTGGCCCTCTGTATTTATCTTTTGTGTGTTGCTTCCTTATAAAGGGAGAAGCAGCTGCAGTGCTTGGCCGAGTTGTTGAAATTTATCCCTTTGTGTATATTACAATATCCTCCATTTTTTCCCTCTGCCCTCTAAACAACAAGCGTTTCGCCATCTTGGGCAATTTTTATTCCCAAGTCGCTCTCTCTCTCTCTCTTTTTTTTATTTTTGAGGAAAGGAAAGAAGCCTTAGAAAGGCAAAACGTGTGTCTGGATAAGACTCAAAGTTTAGGGAATGTTCAGGGGGCCCAGTGACGTCATGTAAACTTTATCGAGAAATTGTCCCAAGAGGAAATTTTCCGCTTAATTTTTTCCCCTGTTTTAAAGGACCGTGTAAATTACTGGTTAACGATGAATTGTGCGGTTTATTTTTGTGTTCTGCTCTCAGAATGAACCCTCAACAGCTACACATTTTATGTTTTGGTAACAGGTGGAAAATTGTGTGCAAAAAATGGTATAAACTTTTATAGTGTCCTTTGGTATTCACAGCTTTTGTCTATGTGCTTTTTATTCTTTAAAGGTATCAACTGTTATTTTTAGTCAGCCGTATTCCCTTTCTTACTTCACTCTCTGTTGTGCATTTTTCTTTAATCAGCTTGGTTAATATTTACGTAGACTTATTTTAGGTTACCTAGATCTCCTTTTGTAATTAAATGTTCTATTTTATACATACTTGTTTACATTTTGAAAATATATAACTATTGAAAATACTTGGAGATACAGGATTTTAAAATTTAGTAGCAGGTATTAAGTCAAATGGCAAAAATGTGGTTAGTATTTAAAAGGCAGAATTGATTTTAAAATATATTTTATAACCTCAAACTATAAGCTCTGTCAGCCATTACGAAAAGGTAAACAATAAAAACTAGTGTTGTTTAAATTTGCTTGTCTAAAATAGTTTTTCACATCACAAAAGTTTAGTTGGTCACATGATCAAACTTAATGATACACTGACTAGTATATAAATAAGAGGCACTGTAAATTGAATGGGAAAGTGGAATTCTGTCTCCTGTAGTCATTTGCAGTCAGCATATTTACTTCTCTTCTAACAAGGACATGAAACTGTCTGTATTTAATTTGCATTCTCTTTGTCTTCTGGGTTGGGGAAAAACATTGACTACAATTAACTCAAAAAAAAAAAAAAGCTACTAGAAACAATTCTGAATACATTGAAAAGGTTGGTCTAAGACATAAAAACTTATGTTGTATGTGGTATGTTTTTATCTCTGTAGCAGCCTTCTTTGGTGTTATCTGCTATGCTATTTGTCTAGGAATTTGCTTTATGTAAAATGCTATATAGAAAGCTTGACTGAATTGAATGTCTGCCATTTATGTGAATTGGAGGTAGGTGAAAAATGTTTAAATAGTTAAAAGCACATAGAACAGATGGTTCTAAATTATACATGCAACAAAGGACTAGAAGATTTGGCAGATTATAAATAGCAAGCAACAGAGGATAAGCAGTTTAAGGAAATGGTAGTTAAATACATTTGATGTCTCACACCTATTGTAAACACTGTACATTGTCACTGTGCTGCCTAATCAATAATTTGGACAACACTGAGGCACTTACAAGTTTCAGATAGAAAAAAGTAAGATTTTCCAAATATTTGAAATGAATGGTTGAATGTAAAATTATTTAAAGCCTGTAATGACAAGCTTTTTTTTTTTTTTTTAAGGAAATCAAATTGTATGCTTTAAAAATAGGAAGTTATTTATGAGAACTTAATACTGTTGTATTCATCTGATGGTTTGGAGAGTAGTAGGTACACATTTTAAAACCCAGAGAATAGTATCTTTACTGTTCTCATATGTTAAACTAGTCCTGAAGTATATAGTAGCCTTTTACTCTTTCAAACACTACAGAAAAATATTTTTAGGCTATTTAGTCTTGGAAATGCGTTTATTAGAATACTGTTGACATAATTTACTAAAATAGTTCTTAAATGAAGAAAGGATATATTTTAGTATTATGAGAAAAGAATATATTTTAGTGTTTTTGAGTTTTGTGCAGAACATGATTTTACTTGGTGAATGTAGTTTACTCTCAATTTTAAAAATGTAAACATTTTTATGTAGTTTTGGCCTTTCTGGAAGAATCTGAGTAATTATATTTAGCATTTTCAAAAGATTTAGAATAACTTAAAAGTATTCAACTTGGCAGAAATTTGTTTTCATTTTTATAAGCCATTTATTTAAAATGCTTATAAGTCTGTAATGGAAACCTTGGAATTTTAATTCTGTTGCCCTTTCTCCTATTTCTTTGTTTGCATGTTTATTATAGAACTGCAGTGTAAAGGAGCAGATGTTTTGCCAAACATCCTGATGTGTTGCTTTTTCTTATGGGAGTGCATAACTGTTCCTTCTGATGCATCAACTTGACAGCTGGTTGATTTCATGGAGCTGCTAAGAAGCCATTAGTGGTGTCATTGAATTGAAACAGAACAGTCACTCCCAGCTTGAACTGCAATTGTTAATGTCTTTGTTGCTACTTTTGTGTTACTATACAAGATGTAGGATATCTCAGTTGCGTGAAAGTTCATGTTTTCTGTCTTATCTCCGTGAATTAGTGAATGTATATGTTGGAACCTGATTACTTTTAGGTTTAAATATTTCTCAAAGAAAGAGATTGTAAATTGTAATTTCTGAGTTTTTGACCTAGTTCTAGCTAGAACTACCAAAAGAAGATATGATTTATCACAAACACAGTAATGTGGTGACTTTGACTCCTAGGTAAAATTATATCATCCAGGTTGAACGATATTTAATATAGTTGATATTCTGAAGGGTTAATTGAATTACCTATTTAGGTATTTTAAGGTTTTTGATTATATAAAGTTAAATATTTCATAACATGAGGTTTTAAAAATACAGTACTTTAATAAGTGTTTACCCTTTTGATTAAATATTTCTTTAAACTTTTGTTGTACAAGGTAATCAGAAAATAATTATTGAGTAAATGGGCAGCTTTGTGTTTTTCTTTATAAGGAAGTGAACATAGTAAGTAATTGTAGCATTTAAGTATCTTAAAAATTGAAATCCTATTTTTATTGCACTAATAATTTTATTGATAGTTTCAACTATCAAACTGGTACTAAAATGGGGTCAGATCATTCCATTGGTGCCTGTGTTTTCTTTTTCTAATGATATGCTACTTTTTTTTTCTTGGTGGGAAAAGAGATAGGAAGGAGGAAAGAAGAAGAATGATAATCTAAACAGAAAAAAAAATACATTTAAAAAAATTTTGTGTAAAAAACTTTAGGATGATAAATTTAAGGATATAATGTAGCCTATCACTTTGTTAGGAGCTCATTTCTAGTCCCAATATTTATTGACTTTTAATTTAAAATTTTAAAACTACATTATGCATTCAAACAGTTTTTCAAAAAGCATAACATTTACATTTCAAATAAAAGTTTGCCTTTAAAATACTTAAAATGTGAAATTGATGATTAGAATATATAATTTGTGTAGTGAAATCCCATTCAAAGGATTTAGTCTACAATATAAATAAATTTCAAACACTTATAATGCACTGTTGAGTGATTCCAGAATTATTATTTCCTGAAATCAAAAGTTTATAGAGATGCTTTCCCTTTCAGTAGATCATACATTACTTAGACTAAAGCTAAGATTTATCTTCAGGTAATATGCTTTCTCAATCCTTTTATATAATAGCCACACAATTCCCTGAAAAGAAAATCATTATCTTAGCCTATGATACAATTTATAAGAAATACATTTACTCATAACATATTTGTGTCATGGCAGATATTCATCATATAAACTAAACTGATATATTGAGTTATAAAATGTAAACGTTTTTTTAAAGGAATCTCAATGCTTAGCTCATTTTTACAGATAATACAGTCTTAATTCTGCAAATAAGTGTCCCATAATTTAAGTAAGAATTTTTCATCATTGGCTTTCTTAAAGGAGGGCAATTTTAAATAAAAAGTCACAAAAAGTTTAAACTTTTATTCATAAGTTTTTCTATTTCATATTAACTCTTACTTTGAAGTTTTGAGCAATAAATGTATTTAGCTAATTTACAATTACATGTATAGTCATAAAATATTGGCAACATGGTTGCTGAAAGAAAAATAACATGAATTTACAAGACTTTTAAATCTATTTTGAATGCTTTGTGATTTGTGGCAAGTCAATACAGTTTGAGATGTAAGATATTTAATAGTTCTGATATTTGTAAATTAAACATTGAGCTTTTAAAATGAATAGGCTTTTATAAGACTATGAAGTGAAAATACAGTTTTTTATCTCACATATTTAAAAATTTACTGTATAAGAGGTGTTTTCAGTTTGTTTTTTAAATACAATCAATTGCTTTTAAAGTAGCTGTTTTTATAATTTATGAAATTTGGCATGTACACTGGTTTTTGAATGCCTTTCATTCAAAATAAAAATTGCGTTAGCAATGATACTAACAATGAAGATAATATATAGATAAGAATCTCTACAAATGTTTGTGTTCACGTGTGTGTATGTATAAGGAAAAAGGATCATTTGTTTTGAAGATAGTTATTGCATTGATGCTTAAGCTATGTGTGGACGTAATTGTGTGTTTTTCCTGTTTTCTCCTCTTAACACTTTTCCACAAGCATGCACTCATTAATCAAAGACGGTGCACTCCTGCTGAGGGCAGAGAGGTTCATCAAATTGGCAGTCAGTTTGGTGTAAAGAACGGTGTTCTGAAGCTCTTAACTTGCTGGGACATAAATAAATCTAAGGTCTTTGTATGCAAACCCTGGAGGTTAATACTGTATAATTCAATGTCCTGTCTTTGTTTTTATGATTGATGTTTTTGAATGTTTCAAGCTTGATGCAAATCTTCTAGTAGGTCAGGTCTGGCAATCTGATTGGCTGAAGTACGAAAGCATTAGGTTGTCAGGACTTTGAGTATGCTGCAGAGATTTTGATTTTTTTTTTTCCTTCGAGATCATTGTCATATTGCCTGAGCTGTTATAGGAATGTACTGATGATTGACATCCCCTGCTGTGATAATGGACCCAGTGCATGAAATGCCAATAGTTTGGTCCTATTTGTTCGGAAGCTTACTGCTATTTGTATCCTTAACAGAGCTAACATGTAGAACAAGCAAAACTACTGGGATTTCTGTGTAGAAATAGTGCTGGGATTTGGCTTTAACATGAATTGGTTGCATATTCATAATTTAAGAACAGCTGGTTACAGCAAGCACATAGTCATTTGCAAGCTATTATAAACCATTTCACTCACACATGGAGCCTGTGCTTGGTGGATTTTTTTATTTTTTTATTGATCTACCTGCATTTAGAATCTGGTCACTGCTGCCACAGAAGCTCTTCATTTTAGCTGTGTTTGCAACATAGAACAGCTTCAATTTTAAATATTTAATTTAAACTAAATGCTGAGTAAAATGAAGATGCTTTGAAGGAACCAAGTGTAAAAGGTCAATAATGTATTACCCATCATATAGCTCATCTTCGCAAAAACCAAACAAACCTAGATTATATAATCATTGTACTTTCTGGAAAATATGTTTTATGATTTTGTCCTTAGGTACATAACTGAATTATCTTTGATTTGAAAGTATTATTAAATGTATATTTTACTAGATACATATAGTTTTAGGAAACAACACAAGCAATAAATTGTGATTGATTAGCCCATAAAAGAATTTCACCTAATATGTAGGAAAGGGGCAGTATGTGTACCTTACGAGTGTGTAAGTCAAAAATAGGAAAATCAACAAGACATTATAATTGGATTAGAAAAATGCTAATCCTAAAACTAGAAAATACTCTACTTTTTTAGAAGGATTCTAATGAGAAGTCTCTTCTGCTTTTTGGGGTCACTTGTGGAACATTAAGCACAGCTGTGCCCTTATAGTTTTTAAATGATATGTGTCAGCTAGTCCAGCTATGATAGTTTCCTGCATGTTGTGCTGCAGAGTCGGGATTGAAAGGAGAGGAGTAAACCTGTCTTCCAAGCTTTCAATGAGAAGAGTGGGAGGAGAGAAGGTTAAATGTGATTTCAGATATCCTTGTAAGTAGGAATCACAGGGAGCTCTGCCTTGATTTGTGTATGTTAAAATAAGTGGATACCTGAGTAATGATTTACAGGGTGGTGATTATGCTGAGCTTTCCACACAACCTAGTGTTAGGTTCACATGTACATGCATGTGTTTGTCCTCTCACTAGATGATAAAGTAGCTTTTAGCACTTCAAGGTTGAGTACCAGTGCTAAGAGTACATTTTACTCTTTCTTGGCTTCACAAATGGCTGGATATGTTGGTAATATAACAGAATATATGGCCAAATGTAATCTAGCTGATAGTAAGCTGTACTTTTTCTAAATAATAAATTCAAAGGTTATTAAGGGACGATGTGTTACATTTTAGTTTTGAGTTGCGTAGGCTAATAACTTTATATGTACAGTTAACTTGACATTTGAGGTTATGTTAGTCGTTTTGTGACTCTATGCCATTTTTTTCTCTCCCTTTGACTGTTGTCCTTTCACTTATCTCCCTGCTCTATAGCATATCATCACGGAATAACCTGAGAAAATAAAAGGAAGTAAAATTCAAATAAATCTAGTTCCCCTTCCTCCCCCACTTCTTGATAGATCACATAGAAAATCTTTAGATTTTTACCAAAATGAAGGGTTGGGATTTTCTCTGCTTTTTCTGGTTCTCCCCGCAATAGATAATTATATTTAGATAAAACTAAATATGAGGTAATGGACTCAATTTAAAAAAAAAATATTAGTAACCCAACGAAATAGAAAAAAATTAGCCATTACTTGAAAAATGAATTGACTCACTAAGGACAACCACAGGTATTTAATACACTTGTTGTCCTGGTACTGATAATAGGGGAAAGGGGGACAGCTACCTTCATTCCTAACTTTTATACTGAATGCTGGCTTCAAGCTTCGTCTTGGAAGACTGGATAAAAGTTTAAAAGCTCAGAATAGGGCAGAGATAACTTCCGGTTGAAATCATTAGAAAATGTTTTTTGGTTTAAGTAGCACTGAATTAGACCAAGAAGAATGTGTAAACTGAATATTTAGAGACCAGGAAGAAGGGATCCAACAAAGGACAGCATGAGTTCTCTATAAGATAAATAAATTAAAGATAGGTCTACAGGGCATCTGGAGTGGTTCTGCCACCTTTTTTGAGGTCACGCCAATCGACACCTCTTTTCCCAGGAGGAAAAGAAAATGTCCTGGGATCCTACTGTTTTTCTCCCATTGCTTTCAAAATTGACTGCTTGGCTTTCTCCGGAGAAGGTGGGTTAATCAGTTTCAAATCATCCATTTCAGTGATAGGCTTGTTGTTTGTGAAGGCCAGGTAAAAAGCGACAGAACTGCCCTTTCTGGTCAGTTATTCAAATACCGTGTTTCATGTGAGATTAGCCAGAACCACTCCCTTCTCCTCACTTCTTCTGTGCTTTTATAAATGGTTTTTCTTGAAACCTAATGCATGGTCAGACCTGCAGGCCACAGAGAGTAGGGAAGATATCATCGCCGTTGCCCTTTTCTAAATTTGGTGGCGAGCAACTAGCCTTCAAGGGGATTTGATGACTGACTCAGGAAAACTCCTTTCCACCTTTTAGTCCTTTGGATAAAACAAGACAGACTGGCAGGACTGCCCAAAACTGAAATATCCAAAGCAACAAAATTCAAAGCTCCTGCTTGGTTACCTTTGTACTGAATTTCACTAATAATAGAAATCCCACTAAAAATAGAGAGTATTAAAAAGAAAGAGTCAAAAAAATTCAAACACAAATGAACAAGATCAGTTAGACTTTTCTTGGCTTCATTATTGCTGCATTAAGATAACGCAATATGTTTAATTTTTCTTATTTGCAATAGTGTGATGAACCTTTACTTGGAAGAAATGTGCAGAAGAAAACCTTAAAATGTTTATATAATCATTTCAAATTTCTACCGTAATCGCTTTGCATGATCATTGTTTGATGTGTGGTATGATAATGAGTTTTGAGGTAAATGAAAGGTGGAAATGAGTGGAAATAGAAGGCTATTTAGTGTCTGAGTTTAGAGAGAAGCCCTACTTATTATCTTTTCCGGTTTTCATGATGACATGGTTGTTAAAACATACTTTTGCACTTCCTTGGGACAAAAGATTATTATTAATATAAACCATTATGGTGACAGAAGCAGCAAAGCCCATCTTGGACATCAGAAAAAATCAGGGAGCAGCCTGTAAGTCACTGCTGATGTATTTCTCCTTTTATGGCTTGTTAATGTAGCATATTGAAAGAAATAGGGTGTGCGAGGCAACAGTAACCGACAGAAGTTGGGAATCAAATCTCTTATTTTAAAAGGGGTTAGGCTGAGCTAAAGGAATTGAGAGGAGGTGAGTAATAACAACAAAAAGAGGAGACAAACAGTTTTAAAGAAAGCTTTTAAATGGGGTTAAGAGGTTGTAACATTGTTATGTAATTGAGTCCTCTTGGAAAGTATCAAGATTTTCTCCATTGTGGTCTAAGTATCTTAGCATTAAATTCCTGTGCATTGTCATTATTATTTTCTGCAAACTTGTTGAGAAAATAACTCTTATCTATAATCATACCTTGGGGATTTGAAGTAGGAAGTGAAAGGGTTAGAGAAGGGCTGTGTAAACAGTAAACAGTTGGTCCAGGAAGAGAACATGTAGTAACTTTGGCAGGTTAGGTAAAAAAGCTCATTCCCCTTGCCTCTCCAGAAAGTGTGTGCATGGATATACTTGCCAAAACTTATAAAAGAATTTGTTTAAAGAATGTGTAAATGCTTTTGTACTATGTGTGAAATGGGCAGGTAGGAGCAAGGCATGCTGGGGGTGGGGGGAAGCTAAATAGAACGTGACCAGAATTTCCCTTTTTAAAAAAAATGATTTTTAATTTTTTAATTACAGTTGACACACAATGTTATATTAGTTTCAACATAGTGATTAGACATTTATATACCTTATGAAGTGATCACCCCAATAAGTCAAGTATCTATCTGACATCATACATAGTTTTTGCAATATTGTCTATATTCCCTATGCTGTACTTTACATACCCCTATTTTGTTAACAACGGATTTGTGCTTCTTAATCCCTCCCCTGTTTCACCCAACTCCCAACACCCCTCCCATCTCCTAAGCACCTAAAATTTCTGCATCTGAGTTTGTTTCTGCTTTGTTTGTTCATTTATTTTGTGAAATCTGTTTTTGTTTTTAATGAAGTGTGCTATGACATATAGTACCTTGAATTTGACCTTTTTCATTTTAATGAGACATCTTTTGTGAAATAAGTCATTTTTTTTTTGGCGATTTATTGCAAATATTTTATTCTAGTAGGTATCATTTGATACATTGTAGCTAAAGTCCACTGGGTACCAACTACATTAACAACACATACCTGGTATGTTTGTTTCCATATTTGTAATCTCAGCACTTCACAAGGGAGCTAAAAATAATCATGTAGTTATCCATGGAACAAAAAATCACTTATTAATTTCTCATGTTTGGTACTATTGTGATGTGCTAATAGTTCCATATTAGGCAGTAGTGATTAGTTAATGAATTGATCATTAAATTGAGAACAAGAATCAGGTCAGCATCTCTATTTCTTCATAACTAGAAACAATTCAAGATGGCCCAACTGAAATACATGATCCATCCTATGCTCAAGGAGTTCATAATTTACTTAGAAAGAATGGATGTACATACAGTGAAGTCTCATCTTTTGTGCTTTCAACTCATGGAAATTCCATTATTTATGTTAGGAAAAAATTGGGAATGGGGAAGGAAAACAATTTTAAGAACAATGTTTTACTCAGTGAACTACGCTGTAGGTAGGATGCATGAGTCAGGTGCTTTCCTCTTGGGAGCTCTCAGGGCGTGAGCATCTCACGCTAATTGTGGCTCTTAGGTCTTAATATAAATATTTCGTGTGTGTATCATACCTCCTAAATGCAGGCCAGCTATGGCTATCTGGAACTGGCAGTCAAAGTGGCTATGTTGGACTTACTGAGTGAGAAACAGTATATTCGTCTCCAGTGTGGTCTATGTCAAAGATAATATTTACTCTATTTTAATACTAGGAACTACTCCCCCTCCTCCCCAATAAGGTGAGTCCATACTGTATATGAAGGTAGCATGGTTCAGGATAGTTCATATGCATAAGTATTGCTATCGATACCCCCAAAAATGTAAAAAAAAAATGGGTTTGGAATTAAAGGGTTTCAAGGAGATGGTGAAACTTCACTTGGGCTTTAAAACAAGTAGTAGACAGTATTTTATCTTAGAACCTGAGCAAGGGAGAGGATGGAGGGAAACCTACCTAAAATTTATTTGAAAATAATGGGAGATAAAGTTGGAAAGGGGAATTTAGGTTAGCTAATAGATATTTTTTCTAAGCAGAGGTGGAACATGATTAAAAAGTTGTTTTAGAAAGATAGAGTTGATATTAATCTGTTCAATGGATAGAAAGAAGAGGCTATTCAAAGAAAGACCCACGATTTATTGTAGAAATTGCTGTCAGGTGGTAAAGACTAGACTAATAGCAATGTGCACAGGCAGAAGGATAAATATGAGGTACATAATAATTTAAAGGAATGGGGTTGAGCTAGTTTGGGGAGGTCGGAGATTGGATTGCCTTACATTCAAATCTATTTCGTATAACTATAACAATAATTTGATGTAGTTGAACACTTATTTCCTTCTTTTTAGACGAAGACAGTGAAAATTGGAGATTGGCTGTGGCTTACCACTTGCCAGTAGTTAGATATTCTTTCTAATAAATACATCATACATGTTTTATGATGAGTTTAGCTTAATACACACTGTCATCTGTTTTTTAAAACCTTTCTACTTCCTCCTGGTACATCACACTACATATAGATAAATAATCACATCCAGTCAGCCTAATATTTTTTATTTGTGTTTGTGTTTATTGTTTTGTATGTGTTTATACCACGGCCAAACTCCAGTTTCTGAAAAGCACTGGGAGATGGGAGGCGGCAGCATGTCCTAAATACGTTAGAGACATACCATACATGTTATGAATCCCTGAGTAATAGGCTTTCATGACTCCATGCTTTCTCACCTGATGTACCCTGTATGCAATTCTTATTTCCTGTTTGTGCTTGGTACAATCTGAATATTTTCTAATACCTTCGTGAAGAGTTGCTTTTGTGACATTTTCCCAACCCTCTACCTGCCCATATCTGCTTCTTCCGTTGTGTCCCAGCGGAGTGCTGATAGTAGAGCCCATGGTTGTGCATGTAGGAGATCGATTCCTTTCTTCCTACCTTTATGCAGAATGCTTCAATGAACATTTTTATGCATAATGCTTTTATTTGTTGTTGTTTTGTATTCTTTTATAGAATAAATTCCTAGAAATCCCAATTTCTGGGTTAAGGGCTTGGGATACTTTAAGGCACTTAATATATATGTTATGAACTTGGCTTTTGAAAGGATTTTGAGTTTATATCTCACTAGCAATATATAACCGTACCTATTTTACTACACTTTCATTGGATTGGGTATATTCATCATTTTTAGTTCTTGCCAATTCCATTGCAAAAAATTGTACCTTATTTAACCTGCATTTTTGTGACTAACCAGAGTGAGCATTTTTCAGTATCTAAACCTGTTGTATTTCTCTTTTGTCATTTGTCTGATATTTGCCTTTTTGCTAGTAAAACTGTTCTTTAATGCCCATGTTAAGGCCCAACCTGCCATCAACACTTGTTATCTATAGTACATTTCCATTTGTATACTTTAAAATCTCTATTATGAGGAATGTTGAACTAGATAACTAAAGGTCAACTTTTTAAAGCCTTGTCATTTTGTTGTTGTTTTGTTTTTACCTCTTGTAACCTAGGATTCTTTCTTAAAAATTCTTGGATGTTGATAATTTTTAATATTTGGCATAAGCATCATGGTGAACTGAGTAACAGGAAATATAGTTTGAATATATTTTCTCTTAGAACATTTTTTTCTGAATCTTGTGAGATCTGTGCTGTTGGGTGCACCTGTGATCCTACCTGTGAGTGTCAACTTTTGATTTTTAATAGTTCCTCTGCTTTAGGGAGCGCCTGGCATACCTGCAGATGGGGAGGAGGAGAGTGGCCAGTCTGTAATACTGTGGATTATGGATTTTGTATGGTGAGTCAGTGCTTACTTATGTCTGCTTAGTCACATTTGATCATCACCTGCAAAGCTGGCTCCTTTTCAACTCTAATAACAGCTTGAGGAAAATTAGAACGATGAGGCCAACTGGTAGCCCTGGATGTCTTTTTGCTGGGTGAACATGGGTCCCAACCTCTGTGATGTCTGCGTCGCTTCCAGCCCTTCCATATCCCTAAACTTCAGTTTTGCAAGTTATAGGTTGGGACATACCAGAATATTCTCATTTATTTCCTAAAAGAGTACCACTGCACTTTGTGGTACTCTTGGCATATGTGTAAAGAATCAGTCTTGTTATAATGTTATTTTTCCTGGCTTCTTTGATGATGGCGTTTCACTCACTAGTTTTGGTCTTTTTTGGTGAATTTTTAGGAGGTATTATGCGAATGGATGCTATCTTACTCAGATTTTAATAAGGCTCATTTCACGTATCCAAACATGCTTCTGAGAAGAGTCTGTGTGTACCATTTTATAGTCCTGCCACTGGACTTTTCATTGTATTTTTTAATAGGAATGAGTTCATTTTAATTTGTATATTCTTAATTGTTAATCATATGTTCCTAAGTTTTTTTTTGGAATTTATATTTACTTTTGAATTGTTTAGAAAAAAGGGTTTTGGTACATGTATAAAGGGATCGTAATAAGCTTAAGGATTTTTCTTGATCTCTAAAAAAGGCTGTCACATTGTGAGGTATAGGTGATTATTTTCATAGGCGCAGTAAGAGTGTTAACCACATAGGGCTCCTTGAGTTTGTTTTTTGCATATCTGAAGCCCATAAAACATTGCATAACTACTAAGGCTACAAAATTACCGTGAGTGTAACTTTTCATAAGGCATCTCAGCTAGGACATTTAAAAGCTACACTGCTAGATTTTACTTATAGTGGTATCCTTAAATATCCCTCAAATTTCTTAATGTTCCTGGCCTGCCAGGAAGTGAGTGATCTTATCACTGTAAGGCTGAGGCCCTGTAAGCCAGGGACCAGACCAGTTTTCCTGGTAGACATAGGCATTGGATCTGTAATAAAGCCAACCTTAGCTCCTAACAAGTACCTTGTCATACCTGTTTAAGTGACCATTGTTCTCAAATGTGACACTCCAGGTAAAACTTTAAGTTTGTCCAATTATATACTGATAAAAAGATCAAGTTATTATTGAATATATGCAACATTTTTTATGGCCATGAAAAGATTCTCTGAAGAGTTTCTGAATTCTGAAGGTTAGTGAGAATAAGATACTAATTTTTAAATGTTTCATTTTGGTTTACAGAAGCAGAGTTTACTAAATTGTTGTGATTACAGATAGATTAACATGAAGGAAAATAGAACATTAAAACAATACCAATAATATTCCAATCAAATTTTCTATTGTCAATTCATTACATATTGTGTAATTTTGTTTGTTTCTCTGGAGCTTGGGTTGGCTGTCTACTGTTATGAAGGTGTCTGATTCTAGACTAAAAAGGGTCCTGGAAATCTTGACACAATCAAAAGATGGTCGAAAAGTTGTTTGAGAGATGTCACCCTAGCACCCTGTGCTGATATTCTATTTTTTGAAATATTAATAGTTTGAAGTACCTGGTACAATCCTTCCCCTTGTTGGAGACAAAAACTCTGGCCTATAGCTTGTTGCATAGTTTTTAAGAAACCATCAGAGTAAAGTAACCATCAGAGTAAAACAAAAGCTGTCTGTGGAAAATAGACTTAAAGGCTGTGGTTAATTTGTTATTCAAATTCATAATGTCAGGATGGAGGAGTGTAAAATTTTCTATTGGGGTATAGTATGTAACTATTCCATGCAAATTTTGATCAGTATTTTCCCCTGAGGATAAAAATGTAATGGAGAGTGACAGCACTGCCACATCTCCAGGGACTCCTCACAAAACAAAATTTCTGGAATATTTATGTTTATAACATTTTACTTATACAAACTCAATCTAGGAAAGAATACATTGGCAACATTTTCCATGTGTTCTTACAGTAGTAACATATCAAACAAACCTAATTCTTTCTAGCAACTATATTTCTATAAGGTGAAGTAACAAATCTTTTTGGTTTTCTTAAGGCACACTGGGAAATCTCACAGTGTTAGCGTAAAATATTGTAAAACATTTTACATTTTCTATATTTAGGGTATGATTAGGAGAATGGGAAAATTGAGAGATGTTAGAAGATTTGGGGCTTGATTAAAATAGAATCCTGGGTGCCTGAGAAACAATACTTGGTTACCTATTTAACGAAAGTAACAATAAAAATAAACATAGAAGATCATAGTTTTGCTGCGTTAAAGAACGAACATTTAATCAATTTGAAGATTGGATTGGTTTTATTGAGTGATTCGTAAGTCACGCAGCATCCCATTTAGCAAGTAGAGAGGTGATCTGAGAAGATGTGCAATATGGAAGGCTTTTATAGGCAAAAACTGACAGGACAAGAAAATTATTAGCAAAAGAAATGAAGGTTTGTTTCAGGCAAGGTTATTTTCCCTTAGGGCAAGATCGTGGTCTTATCAGGCAGATAGCCTCAGTTTCCCTTGGGGAAGATAGAGAGGGCCCATGCGACTGATTACCTCATTGGTACTGACCAGAAAATTCCAGACCAACTGATTAAGACTACATTCCTGGAGAAGGTTGAAACAGCAATTAGGTCAGCTTTTAAATCTGGATTCAGTATCTTGGCTGTTAGTATCATGGGCGTTAGTAAAAATTACTCCATTTGGGGGCTTAGGTTTTCTCTTTAACCCCTGATTCATAGATGAGGGGGACGTTTATTCTTTTTTTATCTTTTTCTTTTCTGTAGATAATTAAGGATGTAATAAAGTCAGCTTAAAGCACAGAATATTATTCCTTAGGACACGAGATTTCTATTTAGGCACATTACATAGAAGTTATAGAATAACCTTTCTTATTGAAGATGAAGGTATTAATCAATACCCCCAAAGGAAGCAAGCCCACCAACATTGAAAGAAATCGCTAAAATTAAAAATGTTTCATAGCTTCTTTTTGGAATTGGCTACTATAAATCAAGGCAAATAAAATACACTTTCCAAGTCAGGTTCTTCATTATCATCTTCCATATTCTGGAGCAAATGGATACTTTACTTGAGGCCAGTGGTTCTCTCTGAGGGAATGTATGAGGTCAGAACTATTTTCAAAACAGTAGTAAGATGTTATTTATCTTACTTACAATGCATTGTGTTAATATGCAATGCATTCATTATTGCTGTCTTCAAATGTATCAATAAATAAATATTTAAAATAGTATCTAAGGTTTGATTTTCAATATGGTAAATATCGGTAGCTCTAATCCACATAAAATACAAGTTCTTTGGAGTCCTCAATAAGTCCTAAGAGCTGAAAGGGGTCAGGAGACCACAAATCCTCTAGAATCCTTCCTTTACAACAAAGCTATTAATGAAAAAAAAAAGCGTATAAGCCAGCTCACCTCTGTCACTATTGTTCCCAGCATCGTCTCAACCACTCACGTTGGTTGTAACTTGTAACCAAGCTAATTTCTGTTTCAGAGAGAAATGTCTGGGGTGGATATTGAAGTCTGTCTGCCACATAACAGCATTTTAGTAGACTGAGTAGAACTCAGGAACACACATAATATGACTTTTTACAGTCACACATATTCCTTTTATACCTTAAAGTGGCAAAAATGGACACTTCCATTAACATGACCCGGAACTATAGCTTGTCAATATTAACATAAGAAGCAAAAGTATATAAGCTTAAAACTATGCTTAGTAATCAATGTTTCAGTATTGTATATTACTTAAAAATTATCTAGGTATTTAATAATTGTTTAATTAACTCAATGTAATATCAGTCCAAGGTTTTAGGTTACCTAAAGGTCTTGAAAATTATCTTCAAGCTGTCTGGTACAGAACATAGTTACTGTTGAAATAAAAATTTTAGCCAGAGTCATGATTCAATTATTTGAACATAGAAATTTATATTTTTCAAAATTGTAAACATTGTATGGAATTAATGTTAACTTGTTTGGTTAAAGCCATAACTTTTTAAAAACCAAATTTATTAAATTAGTCTAATTTATCAAAGATTTGCCTTAATTATGCAAACATGGGTTCTAGAAAGATCCTGACTTTGTTTTTATAAGTATTTTTTTGTTTTGTTTTCTAATGCACATTTAAATTATTACATATTACAAATTTAATTTTTTTATTCTCTGGGAATTTTAGTTTAAAGAAAATGAAAGACCTGGAAATGTTGGCGATGGTTGCATAACATTGTGAATATATTTAATACCACTGAAATGTACATTTTAAAATGGTTAAAATGGTAAATGTTATGTCATACATATTTTTACCTCACACATATGCAAAAGTGAAAGGCCACAGGTAACTTGGTAAGATGTCCTAGGTAGGGTGTTGGTAAGTTTTTTTTTTTTGCCTTTGCTAAAATATTTCACAGTTTTTCCTCTTAGCAACTTTCTTACAAAGAGGGATAAGATTTGGATGCAAGAACTAAATAGAGGAACATTACAGATTGTCTGTAGCAAAAGATAACATATAAAAGTTTGGCCAAAGTTTGTATGTTCACTTGAGGAAAATCGTGGTAGATAGAACCTAATTGTAGATTTTGGACATACTCTCTGTTTTCTCATTTTTACAGTTTATCACATCATAGCTTTATAAATGAACATTTATTTTCTTTTTAGTATTTCAGTTGTTACATGGAGGTGGGGGCTTAATGTTTTCTGTTTCCCTTAGCAATAGAGAAAACACTTTTGGTATGAGTTTTGTCCAAACTGCATTACATTTTAATGCTTTTCTTTGTCATTTACTCTAGGCAAGGAACTCTTAGAGTTGGGGTGGGAGGAAATAAGGTGAATACGATACTTTATTGATTATCTAATCCTGTTTAGCAAAATAAAGTTTAGCTGTTTAAAACAACAAATATTTATTTCAGTTTCTGTGGATGTGGGATGGACTTAGGTGATTTTAACCCAGGATCTCTCATGAGGTGTCTGTCAAACTTCCAGGTGGGACAGCAGTCAGTCACATTGAGGCTCCGTGGAGACCAGAGGCTCTGCCACCACGCTCTCATGGATGTTGGCAGTCCTTAGTTTCTTGTTGGCTGTTGGCAGGAGGCCTCGCGTCTTTGTCACATGGTCATTTACATAGTGCTGCTTCTGACATGGCAGCTTGCTTCCCCCAGAGTGAGTGATGAGAGGCAGACACAGACAGTGACATAGACTTTTGGGAGTGACAATGTTGTGAGAGGAAGAAAAAAAGAATAAACCACTTAAAGGACCTAATGAAGTCATAATTTGGGATACTCATAAACTTAAGATGACCTCAGAAATACTTGGAAAATCTACTGAAGAAATTTCCATTCCAGACACGTTATGTGTGTTATGTTGGTATAAGGCAATACATATATATGAAAGGTTCATATGAGTATTAATGAAAGGTTTATTTTTACTTTTTTTAAAAATTTATTTATTGGGGTGACAATTGTTAATGAAATTACATAATTTCAGGTGTACAATTCTGTATTACATCATCCATAAATCCCATTGTGTGTTCACCACCCAGAGTCAGTTCTCCTTCCATCACCATATATTTGATCCCCTTTACCCTCATCTCCCTCCCCCCACCCCCCTTACCCTCTGGTTATTTTTACTTTTAAATGGAGCTGCTTCTGCTCGACTTAAAAGATCATATTAGAATCAACTTTTCAAAGACAAAGTCTAAAATAAGTCCTAATTAGAATCACAAAATATGCTATTCTATTTAAAAGCTTTAATTCTAGTACTGTGAATTTTTTACTAGAAAGTGAGTGTGGGCATTTGGTGATTTTTAGGTTGTTTCGGTGTTTGGCTACCCTCAGTAGGAGTGGAATGAAATTTTTAGAAAAGTTATAAGTAAGATGTAAATACTTTTCCATGAAAACAATCAAGGGAAAAATACTGCACTGGCGTGTTTCTGTCTTTGAGTATCTTTAAGATTGTATGAATTGTGATTCCCTTCTTCCTTTTTACATTTCAGATTATTTTCTTAAAATTAAATCACTGTCATGCCATTCAATGCTTGACTCTCCCCGCTTGACTATGACCTTAAAGCGTTTGTTTCTGTTTCCTGAATTCTACCTATGTTACCATAGAAACAGAAATGGACCAAGGAACTTGCAAGACAGGCAGCAACTGAAATTAATGAGCATTCTGACTCTTCACCTGTAGTTAGCTTTGTCCCATTACAATTCCTATTTTAATAGAAATATGAAAGCAAAGTGAGCCTGTCGACTAGAGGGGAAAAAGCCTGGAACTGAACTGTCATTTGCTTCAGACTTGTTCATTTGCCTAGAAAGGTATTAGGAAAGAGCTTTTCTGATAGCTTGGAAAAGAGTTTTTCATTCTTGCGAATGGTTAGACTACTGTCCATTCCATACTGTTATACTTTTAAGTGTTTTAATGTGATTTTCATTCATAGATATTATTTTAATACATGTTTTCTAGTGAATGAGATTTGATGCTGCTTGATGTAAGCCTACCGTGGGCAAAATGTTTTGTCAGTCTCCCATTGGCTGGACAAGGAGGAATCTTTTCTTCCTTCTGCTCAGGTAGTCATGTAGGAGAGGTGAAGTAAGTCTCTTAGCGTCAGCAGTGTGCTTTGAGCAACACGTGTGTGAGAGGTCTCTCTTCTAGACTCCCAACTCCATTTTAAATGAGGTTTCTGTTTATTAATTTTCACACTGTGAATAGATGAACTTTTAGAGATTGCTAGAAGTTTGCTTTCTTCAGTTCTTTTCCTTTTTTTGCAATTAAGAAATAGTATACTTTTTCGAATTTTTTCGTTTCAGAAACCTAAATTAAAGCTTTTTTTCCTCTGGTTGCTGCCTTTAAAATTTTCAATTTGTATATTAAATATTTCCCCAAAGATATTATTTTTGTTTATTTTCAAAGGACTTTTAATTGGTTTTTCTTTCAACGGATGATTCACAATAGTTGCTTCTTACTGAGTGTCTTTTTTTTTTTTAGCATTGTCTTTAAATCTTGTTCACTCTAAGGTCTGGGAAATTCTTCTTAGGGTATATGATATTTAGGCTCCAATCTTCTATAATAATGATTTTTAAACTGTTTTGATTATGTTTCCCTATCAGTAAAAATGTTGTAGATCATAGATCACCAATATATGCATATTTGTTTATGAACTACATACATTTGCTTATATTCTAGTGTATGATGTAGGATATACAATACACCAATAACTAAAAATGAAAATGAGATAAAGATGGTTTAAATAGTATCTTAAAGTATTTTGCGAATGATGAAGGCTTTATATTATTAGCCAGTTTCTTAAAGTGCATTGAACACTTAGGCTGATGGTTATCAACAATGGTAGATCTCTACATTCCAAATCATTTATTGTTAAATTCATAGTTATTTTTGGCTGAGGTATACTTGCTTTTCTCTGCTTCTCTACTTCTCATCACTGGAAGTAGAAGTGTCAGCTTTGGCATTCTCATGTTTTTTGTGATTCTATCTAGTGTTATATTGTCTTGGTACCTTTGGGCTGCTTAACACAATGCCATAGACTGGGAGGTATATAAACAGCAGAAATTTATTTCCCACAGGTCTGGAGGCTGTGAGATCAAGGCGCTGACAGATTCTGAGTCTGGTGAGAGCCCCCTTCCTGGTGCGTAGACCGTAGCCATCTTTTCTGGTCCTCACATGGTGGAGAGTGCAAGGGATCTGTCTCTCTGGGACCTCTTTTATTGGGCATTAAACTTACTCAGGAGCTAATCACCCCCCAACGGCCCTCCCTCCTAATCCCATCGCATTGGAGGTTAGGCTTTCACCATAAATATTAGGGGGACACAATGTTCAGATTACGGCATGTTCAATCCATGATTTTTGTTTTTGAAAGAGTCTTTTTAAGCCACTCTTATTTTGTGAAAGTTGGTTTAAAATAGTTAATGTAATTTATAAATCCAAGTTCCCATAGACCTATACAGTGTGATTCTGGACAATACGCTAACCAAATGAGTAAGGATACCTCTGTGAGCTGTTGTACAGTGTGGAATTCACTCTTCCCACAGGATAGCTCGGGTACCACATGTGATGTGTAACTGCCTAACATTCAACCCCAAGGGTGGTGCCAGCTTTAATCCACATATTAAATAATAGTGTTAGTGGTTAGCAAATTTTCTTATTTTTCCCCAATAAAAATTTAACTGTATTATTTCCTTGTACACTTAAATAGACAGCTAAGTCTCTTTTGCTTACGTATATCTCCCTAAGCTAGAGTGGCTAAATATGTTAAATCTGTACCTCATATTTGAAGAAATGATTTTATATTGAATTTTTTAATTTTACATGTATTTTAATTTTTAGTTTTAGAGATGCACACAGCTATTCTTTATGGGCTAGATGTTTTATTGCAATTAAAGTTAAACAAAGTCACAAAGCTAAGCAGGAGTTCTCATCGCAGGGGAGAATTATTTGCATAGGGTCATTTTAAAAAACAGAATGCTTTGATTTGTCACTCACTGAAGGGAGGGACTGACACTGAGAGGGCAGGGCCAGCAATGCTGCTAACCAGCTGCGAGGTGTGGAGCAGCTCACTCCAGTGAGGAGCCGACCATTCAGTTATTAGTAACGCCTGTGAAACACTGGTCTCAAGTCATATTTTGGAATTATTGTTTGCTAAGATGACTCACAATTCATAGGTAAATCTAATATTTGGGTACCTTAGATTAAAATTAAAGCTCCTTTAAATATGTTTATATAATGACAGGGTGTGACTGTAAAAGACATTTTCTTTTCATTGGCTTTTATTTTGCTCATGCTACTGAATACTGAATACAATTCACGGCAGCATTGAGCAACCAGTATTGGTAATTCATTTGACTAGGTGCTAAGAGTATAGAGATGAGTAACACAGTTGCTTTTCTCCCTGTTCACAGACTAATAGGGAAAACAGTCATGTAAATAATTAACAATAGTGTATGATAAGTGTATCAGAATAGTTAGAGGTAGCTGTGAGAGGGGTAAGGTTTTAGAGAGACAGTCATACTGTTACATTATTTGAGGGCAAGGACTGCATCTTTTCATTTAAAAGTTACATATTTCTAACACCAAGCACTAGACCTTAAACTTGGTAACATAGTCATAGTCAATAACTATTAGTGGTTAAACAAAGTTGACATCTTAGCAAATTTTTGAAGACTGAATTGAAGTATGTCCAAGTAGGCAAAGCAGTAAGGGACAGGCAGGTGTCAAGTACTCAGGGATTACAGGAAGTGCTAGCAAATAATGTTAGAAGGTGAAGCGTAGACGAGCAATGAAAAGGGATATCATTCAAGTTGTGGGTTCTTTTTATTAAGGTTTTAGAAAGGGGATGAGGCATGATGAGAGTAAGTCAGATTTAGGTTTTAGAACAGTATGTTTGTTGGCATTGTGGAAGATGTAGGAGAAGAGAGGTGGTATTCTTAGTAGGGAACATTGCACATGTAAGACCTTGTACTTGTAGTATCAAAATGTTCACGCAAAATCTAAATTGAAGCTTTTATGTGTTAATTTACATATTTAGTTTTAGAGTATACATTATTCCAGTTGACGTATATTTTATATTGAATAATTTTAATTTTTCAATGCATTTTTAGTTGTTCTCTAGACTATCTGGTTAAGTTTTTTAATGATCAATTCATTTATACCAGTGGTGTTTGGATATAGGAAAGGAAGAATAATTAGTAATCTTGCTTAATTTTCTTTAAAGGAAGAAATTTAAGCCTAAAGTTGATAAACTTGTTCAATTGAAGATTAGTTAACACTTTTAAGGTAGTTGTATAAAAAACTTACTAGTAATTAGCCAGAAAACTTCTGGGTTGTATGTGGAATTAGGTGATTTGATTCCTTCTGCTTAGCAGATTTGTATGTAGCCTTGCACCATTCTCAAACACACACAAAACAAAACATACGAAACTCTTTGGGTCACAAAATGAAAGCAGATTACTTTCAAGGGTTAAATAACTTAGTCTTGAGATCCTCTCACATCCTTTTTCGCTGTGCCACATGTAAAATTCTAATTCTAATTACCGCAAACTCTACATCCTCAAAAAAGTAAAAATTAAATGGCAATGAGTATTTAGGTTAATGTGACATTTTAATGTTAAGTCTGGAATTGTGGAATAAATAATTATATTGTAAAAACAATAACCTGCATCTTTACCACACATAAAAATGACTTAATGCATTTAAATTCTAAGTATTAAGTCTGTCTTACTCATATTTAAAAAAAGTTTCCGAGTGAGCAATGTAAAGATAACTTTTGGTAAGAAAATATGGAATAAGTAGGCATGTAAAGAAAAAAGTCATTTAGGAGCTGCCGGATAGCTCAGTTGGTGAGTGTGAGCTCTGAACTATAGGATTGCCAGTTCGATTCCCATATGGGCAGGTGAGCTGCACCCTCCACAACTAGATTGAAGGACAACTACTTGGAGCTGATGGGCTCTGGAGAAACACACTGTCCTCCAATATTCCCCAATAAAATAAAATAAAATAAAAAAGAATATAAATATTGTAGATTCCAAAAAAAAAAAAAAAGAAAAAAGAAAAAAGTCATTTATTTCTGTCACTGATGTTGAAAAGATTATTTTTAAGTAAGCATTCAGCAGGCAGCAAACAGGTCACAGCTGAAAAACCTTCCGATAAGAGAGGACTGGAAAACTTGGAAGCAGTCTGGTGGGTGCCCTTCAACTTAGGGGCAAAGTCCTAGTCATTTAATGAGAGCATCACTATATTGCAGCTGTAAAGCTAATGCACTGCAAATATCTAGTTGATTTTGTTAAATGATTTCGAGTGTCAGAAAAAAAAACAGACTCTTACTTAAGGAGGAAGGGAAAATATGTTAACTATTTTATTTAGGATCTTTCTAATATGGATACTTAAATTTAAAAAATAAGGCTTCTGTTATTTGCAGAACTTATAGGAACAAAACTTCTTATCCAATGCAGTCAGAGCTTATAGCTCTTCATTTAATCAAAAAAGTCAAAATGGGAAATCATAAAAAAAGATACAGGGCCGGCCCGGTGGCGCAGGCGGTTAGAGCTCCGTGCTCCTAACTCTGAAGGCTGCGGGTTCGATTCCCACATGGGCCAGTGGGCTCTCAAAAAAAAAAAAAAATGTATAAAGAAAATATATATATATCTTTAAAAAAAAACAAACAAAAAAACAACAACAATAACAAAAAAGATACATATACATGTAAACATTTAATAACTTAAAACTTTCACATTCATTTGCATTTTTTTTTAAAAAAATCTTTTTTCGTGGGGTCCAACCAGTACTTTTTCTTTGAGGATGAATTCCCTAATTAGAAATCATTGTATCTTTCTTGAACACACACCTCTAAAATTAAAGTTTTACATCAGATTCTTTAAAGTGGAGCAAGAACTTAGACACTCACAACTTTCTGGGTGCAGAGTCCATATACATTTTTATGATGTTTTCTGCCAATATTTTATAGTTGTCTTACCTACATCTAATTTAACAGTAACTTAAAAAAAAACAAAACCCTACCTTTATCAAGTTTTTTAGTAGGATTTGATTTTCAGGGAAATAACCTTTTTTTACACTCATTTCATTGTTTTATAATACAATTAGTTAAATTATATAAATGCAGTATGAAATCTTACTAGCCTTAATAGGTTTGAGAACAAACAAGATTTCTTAGGCATGAAAATCAAATAGTGGGAACAACAAAAAAAAAACTATGTGAGGACTTACCACGTTTCCCCGAAAGTAAGACCTACCAGGACAATCAGCTCTAATGCATCTTTTGGAGCAAAATTAATATAAGACCCAGTCTTATATAAAATACAATATAAGACCGGGTCTTTATAAATATGATATGATATGATATGATATGATATGATATGATATGATACCCAGTCTTATATTAATTTTTGCTCAAAAGACACATTAGAGGTGATTGTCCGGCTAGGTCTTATTTTGGGGGAAACACGGGACTGGAAAGAGAAAGAAATGATCCCCATTAAGCTTTGCCTTTGAAAAACTTCTTTGTTTCACGGGTCTAGTATGACTCACACCAAGTCAAGGCATCTTTGAGAAGTAACCGAAAGAGATCTGTCCTGCTCTGAGGCAGTTCTAGGTCAGTCCTGGTACAATCACCTTCCTGCTCTCCTAAACACGAATCTTGTGTTTTATTAGATGGATATGACCCCCCCCCCCCACCAAAGAGAAAAGAAAAAGATGGATAAACACTTTCTGCTTTTCTGTAATTCCTTCATATTAATGAAATATCTCCCTTCCTGTATCATCATTTTTCCCTTTCTTGGATTATTACTATTAACATACTAGGAAAAAAAAATGTTCTCTTCACCTTTTCATTCCCCTCATTATTGCTCTAATTCTCTGGTTTTCATTCGGCAAAATTGTATTTGCTACCCATAAATGCTCTCCTATCATTCTTTCTTCATCTGGCTTCAGTCATGCTTTTGCTTCACATCAACTCTGCGGAAACTGTTCTTAGCCGTGTTCCTGGTGACCTCTGTGACATTAATTCGTTCTCAGTTCTCATCTTTCTTGACAAAACTTGTAGTATTTGATACAGTTTATCACTCTGTTCTTCTTGAAACCTTCTTTTTTTTTTTTTTTTCATCTTTCAGAATTTGATATATTTTTTTTTCCTCCAAGCTTTCTATTTTCCTTTTCTTTGCTGGTTTCTCTTCATCTCTTCCACCCATGCCCCGGGTCTCAGTCCTTACATAACTTCTGTTCTTTTATTCTAATCACCTCTTGGTTAAATAATTCAACTACAGTGTTTCCCTGAAAATAAGACCGGGTCTTATATTAATTTTTGTTCCAAATGACGCATTAGGGCTTATGTTTAGAGGATGTAATCCTGAAAAATCATGCTAGGGCTTATTTTCCAGTTCAGTCTCATTTTCAGAGAAACATGGTACCTGGATTTAGATAGTATCTAAATAGTAATAACCCCCAAATTTGCTTATTTTTCTTTTAGTGGATTTTAAAAATACTGAGATATAATTTACTTACAGCATTATATTAGTTTGAGGTATATAACATAATGATTCAGTATTTGTATATACTGTGAAATGATCACAGTAAGTCTGGTTAATGTCTCTCACCATGCATTGTTATAGGTTTTTTTCTTGTGTTGAGAATTTTTAAGTTTACTTCCTAGCAACTTTCAAATATACAATACAGTATTATTAACTATATCACTATGCTGTACCTTACATTCCATGAGAATGAAGTATAATTTGTAATCATTCCTTTATTGACATTTAGTTTGTCCCTAATTATGAAAAACACTGGGTTATACAAAGCTAAGTATTTTCTTCAGTACAGTGTGTGATTCTCCAAAGAAGGTAAATGGTGTGCATAATTTCCTGAACTTATTTCTCCAATAGAACTTTTTTTCATGGAGCATGTAGTTCTTTCAAAGAATATGTCATATCACTGATGCTTTATGAAGTGTATTTGGAGCTCTACTCAATCCTCTTCTTTTACTTATAGGGGAATGGAGACTGAGTAATGGAAAATTGGAACCATACACTCAGTTTCTTGACTCTTATTTCATGTGGCTCCTGTTGCTTTGAATTCAATCTTTATTTAGTACTTTTTCCTGAATTCATATAGGAAAGTTAAGCACTAGATTTTTTTATAAGGGAAAAAATTGTTTTCATGGTATATTTTATAGGTTTTTCTTTATATCAGCATGTGATATTTTGATAGGAAATAGTGACAAGTGAAAACAAGTTAGGTTTTAATCAGTTTGATACAGCTTTCTTAAGTTACGTAAGTCCTCTGACATAAATGAACTAGTTCTTTTCTCATGTTGAATAATTCTTTCGAATACCTTAAGGGTCACTTGAAAAGCAATATTAAGTGTGAATGTGCCCAGTAAATTTCTTAGCTATTTCTTTTGCCATTCTCTTCCTCATTCAGGTTCCTAGTTTTAGTTTTTGTAGTGTATGGAAGGACTGTCGTCTAATTCCAAATATGTTTTAAGATAGAGATACTGTGGAATCTTGTCCCCATAATTGGTCTTATTTTTTATTTTCCCAGAGCTGTCAGTTTCATCTAATCTTAGAGTACATTCAAAGTATGTTTTTCCTTCCTCACATAATTTTTGTTTGAATCAGTCGTTTTGTTCACTGAAAACAATCATTGGAGGAGGAATTAGTATTCCTTTTTAGTTCTAGAATTGTTTTTAGAAATTATTTAAAGAATGAAAACATTTTATTTTTCTGATTATAAGGATAATGTATCACATGTAGAAAGTAATGCAGGAAGGGTTTATATAAAAGAGTTACATCCCTCAAACCCTACTGTTGGGAAGTAACCACTTTAACTTTGTAGTAACATCGAATTTCCTCTTCTCCTCTGTAAATATACACATACATTTATAAGTACAAGGTCATACTCTGTTGTCTTGTCATTTGCCTTTTTACTCAATAAAGTATGTTGTGAAGCACTTTTCTCATGACTATGGAGAATATAAATCACTTCTTAATGACTGCAAAGTCATTTTATGGATACACCAAAATTTAATTAATGCATATTAATAAACATGATTTTATAGTTTTCCAAATTATGAATAGTTCAATCTTGAATATTTTTGTAGATTGACTTTACACTTTTTTGATTATTTCTACAGGATAATTTCTAAAAGAGAAGTGGATGGATCAAAAATTTGGTACTTATTACCAAACTGTTTTCCAGATAGAAACAAATTTATACAACATTTAAAATTATATGAGAGTGCATTCCCTGTTTCACTTTACTCAATTTTTGGTATTTTGTGGTTGTTTTTTTTTAACCTTTGTTATCTGACTGTGCATATTGATGACTCGATTTTTCAAATTTGTATGTCTTTGATTATTAGCAAGATTTAATATATTTTCACATAATCGCCACTTTTGTTTTCTCTATAAATTGTCTGTTAACATCTTTTGCCCAAATTGGTATTACATGCATGTGTTTATTTTATCCTCACAAGAATCCTGTGAGATACGTTCTATATTTATTCCACTTTACAGTTGAGGAAACTGAGACATGGTTAAATAACTTGCCCAAAATTAAACAGCTAGTATATGGTAAATCCAGTATTAAAGTTCAGATTTCCCCAACTTTTCAGTAAGGCCATCCAGATTTAGTTGAACTTCTGAATGTATGTAATTTATGACTTGGTAATGTTTTGAAGCTGTTGGTTTTTTAGGAATTTAGTAAGTTTCTAGATCTTAAGGGAAAAATATTTTACTAGTATTTATGAGTATTGGTCCTAGCATTTTAGGCTGCTGTTTGTAGAATTCAACTTAGTGTCCTCCTAACTTCACATAGTCTAAAAGCAGTTCCTGTTATTAGACGTATGGATTCTTCCCTTAGACCTGGATGTATTTTGAAGCTTTTTAATCCAGTCATGTTAAAATTTTTATCTTTGAAATTTGATATCCTTACTATACACTAGTATCACTGTGAGGGTTTCATAATTATGTTAAAATTACACTTTTTGTTGATATGAGCCTACTATTTCTACTATCCCAATGTCTGTCGACATTGTTTTAACTCTTAGAATTTTAGAAGTAAAGCATCTAGAGTCTGCATTCCTCATTATACAGCTTAGGAAACTTAGACATAGAGAGGTTCATAAATAAATTAGTGGCAAATGCTGTGGTTCAACCCTAAATGGAAATTTTACTTATGTCATTTGGGTGCTTGCTTGTTTTGGGGTAAAGACTTTTTAAGCATTCTCAACTTAATGAATTCTTCAGTCTATTCGTCTGTATTTATAAATACATTATGTTAATGTATTAACATAACTCTGCCTAGAATATGGAAAGCACTTAGTAAATATTTATTGAATTGAATTTACTTGTATTTTCCATTTTTATTTTATTCTCTCTTCTTGAACACTTTAAATTTGCTGTCTGCCACATTTTCTTTAGGTTATATGATGATCAGTCTTTTCATTTCGCAGCTAATAAAGTAGTTGTATAATGAACAAGCACGTAAGTATTCTTCCTGAGTGCAGTGCTCTATAGAATTCTATGCTGAATTTATAAACGCAAGTGATAAATTAAATAGTATTACATCAAATCATAGATGTATAGATTTTTAGAATCTAAAATAATACTATTTAGTTTAAAGTTCTCAGTATAGAAATAGTAAAATGGTAGAAATGTATCAATTTGTTAATATTAATTTGGCAATAACAAGATGGCTTTAAAGCTGAATTAAATCTCTGAGAACTCTGTTGACTTAGGCAGCTTTCAAGAAAGAAGGCAGTTTATAATTTCTGGAAATACAGTATGCTTGTTCAGAATTTTATCATACAGATCAATGCTGTTGGTTTAGGTACATTGTACAACGATGCTAGAGTAAAACATAACAAAATTGAGTCAGCTGATGTTCTGTAGTTTACTTATTCTCGAGTTTCAGGAAGAGAGGGTTGACAAAGTCTCTAAACTACATTTCAGTGATCTTTGACTCATGGTTAGTTTTTTGACTTCATTGCCTAGTCATGCACACTATTAATTGAATTGTTAAGAATAAACAAAATACTGAAATGCTCACAGCCAATCATGATAGCTGATTATCCATGTGCAGACTGTTCTGTAATAGAAAGTAATAGCCATAGGAAAACTCAGTCATTCCTTGCTTAGTTCTTCTATATGAACTCTCTGAATTTATTCTTTAATTTTGTTTTAGGAGAGGTTCAGATTTATCAAAGTGATTTAGCATCTTTGGAACTAAATTCAAAGTTTCAGGTAGTCAGCTGAGTGCCTAAGCTCTATTGAAGGATTCTGTGCTTATGAGTCTTGAGAAACAGACAGAATAGCTCTGCTTGGTGTCAAGCACCGTATAACATGATGGGGGTTGTAGAAATATAAGTAATACATTATTTCTACATAGAAATGTAAATAATAACCATAAATATTTATGAATAGATGTGCAGAGTATTACAGGACCATAGAGAAAAGAGGTGTTAATTTTGACTCGGGCATGTGGATGGGAAAGATGTGTAGATCTTAGACTATGTGGTCCTTGATGATAGTAATACCCCCTATTGAATCTTGAAATCCTGTTGAAAGTTAAATAATAGTTTGGTAGGTTGGGAGGAGTTTGAAGATGAAGATGAAGGAAAACTTGAAAATGATTGTTACTATTGTACTCTACTGTAGTCTGTCTTTTATTCCCATCACTCTAGTGAAACTGTTCTTTTCAGGTGTTTCCCCCCAAATAAGACCTAGCTGGACAATCAGCTCTAATGCATCTTTTGGAGCAAAAATTAATATAAGACCTAGTATTATATTATATTAATTATATTACATTACATTATATTATATTATATTATATTATATTTTATTTTATTTTATTTTATATAAGACCCGGTCTTATAGTAAAATTCGACCGGGTCTTACATTAATTTTGCTCCAAAAGACACATTAGAGGTGATTATCTGGCTAGGTCTTATTTTTGGGAAAACATGGTAAATTCTGTGTGGGAATTTTTCAATTCTAATGCATGTCTTCTCTGGAGAAATTGACATATTGACATCTCCTTACCCTCTGTATTTTGTTTGTAAGTGAAAATGGCTCCCCTCCCCAATCCCCAGTATTTAAGAATATGTTCTTTGTTAAAAAAAAAAAAAAAGGTAATACAGAAATTTCTTCATCTAGAGATAATTACTAAATACTGGGTGTGCCAAAAAAATGTATACAAGTGGACACTTTGGGCAATATTGCTCAAGCAGTAGTTCTCCATTATCAGAACTGTTTGGATGCTGATGGTAACCACTTTGAGCATCTCTTGTAATTGCAGAAGTCAAACCCGACTTGTATTCATCTTTTGTTATCTGTATATATTGAGTATTACAATTTTAATACAGTTTTCCTTTCTTAAAATGTGTATACGTTTTTTTGGCACCCTCTGTATATACTAAATAAATTCACAGGATTGTTTGTGTACTCTTTGAATTGTTTCTTTTATCTTCTTAGTTCTTCCTCAGTATCTCACTTTTAATTGCTATCTGTGTAAGTTTTGATATTTCTTAGTGTAAACCCTTCTTCTTTGCGAATTTATTTCAGAATTTTTCTGTTAGCTATTTTTCAGGTATATTTTGACCATTTTTGTCAAGTTCCAGAAAATAATCCTTTGAATTTTGATGGACTTTGGATTAAATTCCCAAATTTTGATTCAGTCTGTCAATGTAAGAACTGTCAAAACCTGTAGAGAATTTTTGTAAGGCTTTATTTGAGCCAAATTGACAACGTGCCGGAAAGCAAGATTTCAAATGCTCTGGAGAATGACAGTTTTGCAGTTTCCTTCATATATTTGTAGAAATATTGTAGGAAATGTAGAAAGATTACATGAGGGTGGGAGAAAGCAAGGTACAAAATAGTTAACAAGGTAATGTGCTCCCTTGAGGGTGATTACACCTCTGAGGGGTCTGGAAAAGAAGAATACTTCCGGCATTTCAAAAGTGTGTCAACCTAGATGCATAAGAACAATGCATGTAAGTAAGCCTGGTGCTTACTTAGGGCAAAGAGAGACCTTTTACTACAGCAGTTACATGCTTGGGGCATTACTAGCCACCATGACCTGCCTCGTTAGGAATTTATGATCAGATCCCCCGTGAGGTTCACTGGACTTGTTAGATTTATTACAGAGTCCCCTTTTTGTCCATCATTCTCCACTTGTTCTAAATCAATCAGAAGGATGTATCAATGACCAACCTTTTAGTCAGATAGTGTAGTCTCACAGCACTAGGAAGGCTCATTCTTAGTAAGTCGCATTATTAAAAAGTGTTGATGGCAAGTAAATGGAAGACAGTCAGATCTTACAGCTTTCATCGTGAAAAAATACTCTGAATCATTTCTGTTCTGTGAACTGTCATGATCTGAGTTTTGCCATCTTTCATTTTTCTGTATTTTGCATTTAGTATAACATTTACATAAACCATAAAAAGAGTATTAAAAGTTATCTGTAGAACAAGTATAACTATTATGACTAAAATCATTAGGTAAAGACAATCGAGCAATTGGTTTTTGAGTTCAGCATCGATCCATAGGTGTACAGGCCGTGTCGCTGTCTTGAGATAGCTGTCTACCTGATGTTGGCGGCTTCTCATCCTCAAGGAGTTTTTGGTGTCCATTGTAGGTGGAGGCGAGTGTCAGAGACAGGGGTAGATGCCCATTCACAGTTGGCAACTGATAAGGTTCCTTCCAAAGAGGTTGGCCGGTGTCTTTGATGTTCTTTCCAATAAACAAAGTCTCCATATGGCAGTCAGTGATCTTTAAAGTCTGTCTCTTGGAAGCTCACCATGAAAGGAAGAGGTTACGTACTTGGCATTTTCTTGAAGTGACTTTATCAAATCTAGGCAATAGTGTAAGATGTCTCCATTCCATAATGGCACCTCATAAGTTTCTTCATCTAATTTAAGTAACTTAAATGCATGAAGGAATGTGAAAACTGAAAAATGGGGTTTGCCAGGGAGCCTTGAATAACCAAGTGGCCGTCTTGGGTTTTCCATAGTGCCAGTTCATTTAATTTACCACCACTGTTTACCCATACAATATATCTTAGAAGTTTCTCATCCTATTTTACAATACTTCCCATATAATTTAACATTAAAAAAGAAATAAAAAAACCTGATTGGTGTGAAATTTCGCTTTTATAAGGAGAGAAAACAAAACTTTTTCAGGTATTTCAGGGGCTCTTCTGGAACCCTGTGAAGTTATTCCTAGTATTAGTAGTTTTAATTACGTATATTGAGATTTTAACCCTTAAAACCTCAATTTCTAGTGAAAACTAAGAAGTCAAATTTATGAACACATTTTATGAACTCTAGAAACATGTCATGGACATCAAAATCAGTTATTAACTTTGACTTATTTTTATAAAACCCAGGTAAAATGTATGTATGTTTACTATCAATAACTTGAAAGACATCTCTGTTATACTTAAACCAACAAAGTTAAAGTAGCTTTTATTTAGTACTAAGGATTAATCTTAGATCACATGAACTTGAAAAGCATTTGAGTTAGTTTATATATTTTTGAGAATTTTAAAATACCCATTCCTTATAAGTGCTTGCCTTCAAATCAGTTAATTTTAATTTATTAATTTTCACAGTTCCATCCAGAGGTAGCAAATTATCTCACATTTACAACATACATATATAGACACACATAGACACAAAGACAGACGGTATAACCATGAGAAAAACTCACTATAAAAGAACAGTTGGATCCAAATTTTGTTTTGGCAGTTGGGATAAGAAGATAACAATTTGTATCTGTTATTGAATTATGTTTGTCAGTCACCACTCTGATGGAGTCAATGGAAAGCCCATTCATTTTGACCCATTCATTTTCAGTTAGTGAGAACTGAATTCAGTGATGCAAAAAAACATTTTCAGCACTTGTAACATTATAAACGTTGCTAGAGGTAATTTTCTGCAAGTACTGAATCATTATCAAAATTACTGACCAAGATACAGAATGTCCTGATATAACTGACCCCATTATATTTATCCAGTTTCATGAAAGGCACAGATCTGACACTCTTCACAATTTAGGTGTATTAAGCTGACAGTGCTTTGAAATTACATGTATGTTTGTATTTTTATTTAAATTACTTTTTGAAAGAGCTATATGTTAATAATTTCTTAAAATCTTTAGTATTGTGAATTAGAATTCCATATGTAGCTTCTACCTAATTAAGCACAGTTTTTAACTCTTTATATGTAATTTCAAACTGCAGAAAAGTTGCAGGAGAAAGAATAGTGTAGAACATCCCACACTGCCTTTATCCCTTTTTCCACATTCACCTGCTTTTTTTGTTGTTGTTCTGAACCATTTAAGAGTAATGGCCCCTAGATGCTTCAGTATATATTTCTTAAGAATAAGGATACAGTTATCTTCAGAAAAATGTACAATTTTACCAAACTCTCATCTCCTGTGCATATTTTAGTTTTTGTTAGTTGGCCGAATATCATCCGTTGTGTTTTTTCTTTCATTCTACACAGAATCCAGTCTAGGATCAAGTTTTGCAGTTAATTGCCAGTTCTCTTTGGTTTCCTTTAATCTGTAACTTCTCTACAGCTTTTTTTTTTTTTTTTTTTTTTTTTGCTGCCATCTATAACATTGATGTTTTTTAACATGCCCCTGTACTTTGTTTTTAATCGAATGCTTCTGATTTGGTGTCATCAGAAGTTTCCTCATGGTTAGATTCAGGTTACACAATCCAGGCCAGAATACTACAGGATACTTGTATTGTAAGTGACCATCTTTATGTTTCATTCATTGTAATTAACTCGTTGAATTTTCTGCTTTGCCCTTTTACTCACTAGTTTTACTGTACAAAATTATTTAAGAGTGTTCTTAAGATAACGTATGGTATTAGGGGATGGTTGGTGGTGATGGCTGCACAACAATGTGAATGTATTTAATACCATTGAACTGTACACCTACAAATGGATAAGATGGTAAATTTTACATTGTGTTTATTTTAACAGAAGAAAAAAAAGCAGGAAAAAGAACATATGGTAGATCTAGGTTTTGTATTTCTTGCGAACCTGAATAAAGACTAGTTGCCTTGAATGTAGTCCGATGCATATAATACATCCTTAAAAAATGCTTACCAGTTGGTTATTTGTTAATATTAGCATCACTATTTTCATTAGTAAATAATGTAGTACAGGAATAAATTTTATTCTATAAATGACTTGCTTTTCCTCTAATGGTATACTGTTACTTTTGTTTACTTCTCACCTACCACCTGAACCTTGCAATTTGGAGTTTTAGTCCTCAGCATTTTTAAAATGTTTTGATGTTTCCTCCTGTTTCAGGACAAAAATTAGAAAAATGAAAGGTATTTGTTTAACAAATTGCTGTACTTAAAAAAAAGTTATTCTACTTTTAATGTTCCTGTCTCATCAAATTGTATGTGAAACATAATAACCACAAATAGTTGATAGCTTACCTTTCCACTTGACTTACAGATACGTAGAATGTAGAATTTTCTTTCTATTATGATTGTTCTTCTATTGTGGTATTAACACTTAATAGAATTGGCTACATACGTAGTCCATAAATATAAGAAGTCTAAACTAGATTATCATATTATAATTTGCCTTCTGTTTCCACTACTCTACTGAAATAGTTTCTTAGTGCATCGTGAGTTATATTTCCTTTTCTAAATCCAGTGACCTTATCTCAGTCCTCATCATCTCACAACCTACATTAGCAATGAATCTTGGCTTTTTGAGTCATAATTAGTCTATGATGTGTGACATTCCCATGTATACACACACATATATAAAAGAGGTAAAGCATTTTTTATTGTATTTTAAAGAGCTGTCTGTACCTTCAAGGGAATTTTACATAAAGCCTAAGGTAGTAGGGGAGTAAGAAAAAGTAGAGCTCCTGAGGATACAGAACCCCTCAAATTTTCCTGAATCCTTTGTGAAAAGAGAGTGCGTCTGTCCTAAAACGGTTGCTTTGGCTCTAATTCACTGTGAAATTTTGAGACTATGTTTGTGCTGAGGGCGAGATCCATTTAATTCATTCAACAAATAATTATGTATTGAATACCTATTATGGAGTAGGCACTGGGAAAAGAGATGCACGAAGCACATTTCCTGCCCTTAAAGAGTAAGGAATGAATAGCAAACATCCATTTGAAAGATCAGGTGATTATTGTAAACCTTAGACTCCAAAGATCAGAGAGATAAAGTATAGGTTCTAGTTCTGTTTAAGTGTAAGCCTATTTCAAAAAGTAACTTTTTGTTTTTTAATAAATTCTAACTATTTTCAATGAAGCCTGAAGTTATACGATAATTTTGAAGTTTAGAATTTGGAACTTAAGAGGGTTTTCATAGATTTCGTTTTTAAATGATGTCAGTTAATAAAATCAAAGCATTTCCCATTAAAATATTGGTATTCAGAATCCGTTGCATTTTAATTACTATCTCTTTGAAAAGAGATATATCTTCTAGAATACAGGTAACTGTAAAAGTTGCTAATAGAAATAAACATTTCTTTTGTGTAAATTTATGTTATGGTTTCAGAGATTACACAATTGTCTAAATGTTAATTTTCTAGGGCAGAGGTATTCAAGTAGAATGTTTTATTTATATACATTATTAAATTTATGGGAGCATCTATTTAAAATGGCACTGTTTTGAATCTTTCTGTAAAGTGCTTCCATGCTATCCAATTACTGTATTTTCACTGGTAATCCCGTCATTCATTTCTAATACACTGAATTTAGTGCATTCTTCATAATCAAGATTCCAAATATTTTTCACTTTTCTTTTGATCCCAAATGAGTTTGATATTATTAGACTTAAAATTTTTATCAGTCTGACTGGTTATTAAGTGAACTGATTGCAATTTTTCTCAATTATCTGAATAAAACCTACTTGTCACATATGAACATCTTTCACATGTGTACTCGTCATCTAAGTTTCTTTTGTGAATTGTCTGTTCATATTCTTGGCCTATTTTTCAAAATTAGGTTGATTGTCTATTTCTTATTCTACATGTATGCTAGACAGCTATATGTATTGGAGATGTCTGCTCTCAGTGCCTTGTCTTTTCACTTTGATTAAAGTGTCTTTGTTGTATAGAAGTTTAAAAAATTGTTAATTTAGTTTTATTTTTTTTTTTTTTTAACTTTTATTTATTTACGTGTGGTTTTCCAGAACCCATCTGCTCCAAGTCAAGTAGTTGTTTGAATCTAAGTTGTGGAGGGCGCAGCTCACACTGGCCCATACAGGGATCAAACCGGCAACCTTGTTACTAAGAGCACCACACTCTAACCAATTGAGCTAACTACTGCCCCCAACTTAGTTTTTTACTTTGTGATTATATTTAAAAAATAAAATTCTTTCCCTATTGTTTCATTATTTCAGGGAATAACCCAAAACTTACTGGCTTAAAGCAACAACAATTATTGTATTATATCCCATGTTTTCTGTGTGTTAGGAATTCAGACAGAGTTTAGCAGAGTTGCCTTTTTCTCTGCTACACATGCCACAGATGAAGTGACTGGAAGTTGGCTTGAAAGCTGTGGTCTGTGGTCTGAAGTCATCTGGAGATGATATCTTTGTTGGTTTTGAGGTTGATACTGGTTGTGAATTGAGACTTCAGCTTGGTAGCCAGCCTGAAATCCTACACACTTATTTCACTGAGTAGGAGCTACAGGACTGTATTAACTAGAAGTGGTAAAAACAAACACTTAGGTTTTTTCTTGACTCTGTTGGGAATGCTTATTTAATTATTATTTGTGACTATTGATATATTGTCATGTTAAAGACCTTTTCTGCTATTTTTCTAAGTGGGATAAAAGTTTTTAATCACAACTTAGTTTTGAATTTTTATTTTTTTTATTTTTACATCCCTCACACCGTGAACCCCCTCCCCCCATCCACCACCACCCCAACCTCACACCGAGCTAGTTTTGAATTTTATTGAATATTTTTTACATTTTTGAGAAGATACTATAATTCATTAATATTGTCACTAACATTAATAGCTATTCAGAAATAGACCCGTCCTTACATTCTCTGAATAAAACCTACTTAATCAGGATTTGTTAATAGTATTTTAATATTTTGCTGGATTTGATTTACCAGTTTATTTAGAATTTTGCAACTTAAATTGGTTTTGCTTTTAAAATTTAACTGGTTTCATAGAATCAGTCTTTTTCTTTTTGACTATCTTCTTTTTTATAATAAATAAATAAATAAATAAATAAATAAATAAATAAAATATTTAATTCAAATGAGAGCAGAAAACAGAACAAAAAACCATAGTACTAATAGAAAACAGCTAGCAAGATGGTAAATATAAATCCATTCATATCAATAATTACATTAAATGTAAATTATCTGAATACTCCATTTAAGAGGAAGAGCTTGTCAGGTTAGATAAAAATATAAGACCCAAGTATAGGCTGTTGAAGAGAAACTCTTTTTAAATATAAAGACATAGGTAGGTTAAAAGTAAAAGAACATGAAAGATATACTCTACAAATACTAATCAAAAGAAACTGGGTTGATTATATTAATTTCCAGAAAGTAAATATCAAAGGTAGGAATTTTATCAGGGATGACAGAAATTATTGATATAAAAATCTTAAAGTCACATGCATCTAAAAAGTAATAAAATAAAATGAACAAGTTTATCTCAATAAATTTGAAATCTTATATAAAATGGATAATATTTTGGAAAAACTTAAAGTAGCAAAATTGTTTCAGGATTTAAAAAAACGAGTAAATGAATAATTAGTAAAGAAACAGTATCAACATTAAAATAACCTTCCCTCAATATGAGAAAAAATAAACAAACTAAGGAACATATGATCATATTTTAAATAAAATTTCTCACTTTGAAGATATTACTTCATTATGTTTTGGTTTCTATTGTTGCTGAGGAATAGTCTATCATTATTCCTTATGAAGTGATCTTTTTTCTTTGACATCTTTTATGATTTCCTTTTTATCCTAATGTTGCACAATTTTATATTGACATGTCTAGATGTTTTTATTATCCTTCTTGGAACACAAAATTTACTTTCAATTTGAGAAACAAATTCCTTCCTCAATTCTAACAAACCTTTGTTAACTCTTCAAATATTCCTGTATCATCATTTCCTCCATTTCATTCTTATGACCCTTCTATTAGTTATATGTTAGACCCTCTCAATATTTACTACGTCTCTCAATTGTTTTTTAAAAACAGGTTCATTGCAATATAATTCACATACTATAAAATGAACCCTTTTAAATAAACATATAGTTTAGTGTTTTTTAATTTATGCAGTGGTATAATCATCACCACTAATTTTAGAACATTTTCATCACCCCATGGAAAAAAACTCATATAAGCCAGAAGTCACTTTCTATTTCCCACTACCCCAGGCCCTAGAAACCAGTAATTTACTTTCTTTCTCTATAGATTTCCTTATTTTGGACATTTATATTTATATTTTTATTTGTATGTAAACTTTATATGTAATAAATGAAACTTTTGAATATGTGGTCTTTATGGTGGGCTTCTTTCATGTAGCATAGTATTTTCTAGGTCATTTTTGTTGTAGCATGTATCAGGATTTCTTTCTATTATGTTACCAAATAATCTTTCATTGTAGGGATGCAGCACAGTTTGTTTATCCATTTATCAGTGATGGATATTTGAATAATTATGAATATTGAACCATTATGAATAATGCTGCCATGAACATTTGTCTACAAAATCTACATATGTAGATTTCTATGTGGACATATATTTTCAGTTCTCTTGGGTATATACCTAGGAATGGAATTGCTGGGTGACATGGTAACTTTATGTTTAACTTATTGAGAAACTGCCAAATATTTTTCAAAGTGGCTGCAACATTTTGCAGTTCCACCAAGAATGTGTGTAGGTTCCAGTTTCTCCACATCTTTACCAATATTTGTTATTTTCTGTCTTTTTCATTTTAGTCATTCTAGTGGGTATGAAGTAGTATTTTCTGTGGTCTTGATTTGCAGTTCCCTAATGGCTAATGATGTTATGCATCTTTTCATGTGCTTATTCACCATTTGTATATATTCTTTGAATAAATGTCCATTCAAATCCTTTGTCTACTTAAAAATTATTTGTTTTCAGTTGTAGAGTTTTAAGTTTTTACTATAAGTTTTGGATACAATTCCCTTATTAGATATATGATTTGCAAATATTTTCTCCCATTTGGGTTTTTGTCTTTTCACTTTCTTGATAGTGTCCTTTGAAGCACAAAAATTTTACATTTAGATAAACTTCACTTTATCTATTTTTTCTTTGACTACTTGTGCTTTGACTTTCATTTCTTTTGCTTCTGATGTCATATGAGGTATGACAATTAAGTTCGCAAACTTGCTGCAATGCTGTTGCTAACCTTTTTTGGTACCAGAGGGATTATTCATTATGAATTTGTACCAACTGGACAAACAGTTAACCAAGTTTACTATTTGGAAGTTCTGAAAAGGCTGCGTGAAAAAGTTAGCCGACTTGAACTTTTCACCAGCAATTTATGGCTCTTGCATCACAACAATGCACCAGCTCACACGGCACTGTCTGTGAGGGAGGTTTTAGCCAGTAAACAAATCACTGTATTGGAACACCCTCCCTACTCACCTGATCTGGCCACCAATGACTTCTTTCTTCATGTGAAGATAAAGGAAATATTGAAAGGAAGACATTTTGATGACATTCAGGACATCAAGGGTAATACGATGACCGCCCTGATGGCCATTCCAGAAAAAGAGTTCCAAAATTGCTTTGAAGTGTGGACTAGGCACTGGCATCGGTGCATAGCTTCCCAAGGGGAGTACTTCAAAGGTGACTGTAGTGATATTCATCAATGAGGTGTGTAGCACTTTTTCCAGGATGCATTTGCAAACTTAATTGTCTGACCTCATATAAATTAATTTACACTAATATATAATTAATCAATTGTTTTGATATCTTTCAAATTCTTTATGACTATCCAATTCTTAACATTTTTAAGGAAGCAAGGGAACATGGTGAAGAGTAAACTAAGCAGAGTAAAGAGAACTCTGGAAATGATAAAGATTTGTATAAACGATTGATATGTGAATTGCTTTCTGTTTTGAGTAGAGTGATGAGTTATAGAATAGATGGGTTCTAGAAATCCAAAAGTGAAAATGGCTTACTACAGAGGAAGGTAAAGTGAAAGTACAGCGGAGACAGTTTTTAAATTGCTGGTCTTATTGTATATTCTTGGTCCTATTTAAGCCCTACTGTGCATAATGAAGCAAAAGCTGTTTATGGCATTACTTTTACACTGTACAACTGCATATGTGTCGCTTAGAACATTGCTGTCACATCATAAAATATGTCAACCTTGTTAAGCCTAATGTTTTTACCATGGCAGCTTCTGTTACAAAATGATATGTTTCTAAAGGTTTTTTTAAATTTAATTATATGTGGAGTTTTCCCCTATGATTTTTAGTATAGTTTCCATATAATCTTTACATTAGTTACATGTCTTTATTTATTATCTTTGCATTTCTAGCAGCAAGGTCAGATTTATGCATTTATTAGATGCTTAGTAATCATTGATGTACTTCTGTAGTTTTCCCCATCTTCATTTTTTCCCTTCTCTAGCTCTTCTCATCAGCATATAAATATGCTTTATAATTCCCACATTTTAGTACAAGAATCTTTTAAGACCCCACATCCTCCTCCAACTATTAGTACAATTTGTCTACAATCCTTTATAGCAAAACTCCTTCAAAGGGTTGTTCATATAAGTGGGTTTTACATCCTCATTGCACTTTCTTTGGTTTGCTCACCCTGTTCATGCTTTTGTTTTCAACACTCCTCTAATGACATTCTTGTCATGGGCAGCAGTGAGATGTATCCTGCTCAATCCAATGGTCATTTCTCAGCCCTAAGGGTAAGTCTTGTTTCCAGTAGCATTTGTCACAGTTGATCATGCCATCTTTCCTGAAACTCTTCACTTGGGTACTTAACTTTGCCAAAACCAAACTGATTTCTTTATGCTATCACTACCGTTACCGCCAAACCTACTCATACCCCAGTGTTCTCCATCTCAGTCTCTATCAACATTATTCACCCAGTTGATCTGTCCAAAATCTTGGAGTCAGCCTTGACTATATTACTTTTTTCTCTCATTTAGTTTATCAGCAACCAAATATCCAACCACTTCTTACCACCAATATGGGTACCATGATAGTACCTCATTTCCACCTGAATTACTATAGTTGTTTTTTAAACTGGTCTCTGTGTTTTGAGTTTTCTCTTTATTCCCTATTACCAAGATTATTATGTATACTGTGACTAGAGTGTCCTTTTTAATCAGATCACATCTCTCCATTAGGGAAAACATCCCATATAGCTTTCAACACACTTAGAATAATATCCAAACTATTACTGTTGCTTTCCAGGCCCTCCATGGTCTGTGCCTTGCTCTTCTACCACTGTCTTCTAACTTAGTATGCGACAGCCCTGTGCCTTCTTGTTATTTTTTGGAAAACACCAAGCCTTTCCATCTTCGGGCCTTGACACTTGCTATTCTCTGAACCTGAAGTGTACCTTCTTACTTCATTGTGGTCTGAGGGCATTTACATTGTTGTGCACCCATGACCACTATCTTTCTCCAGAACATTTTTCATCTTCCAGACTTGAAGCTCTGTATCCATTAAACAATAACTCTCCATTTTCCCCTCCCCCATTGCCTGGCGATAACTATTCTACTTTCTGTCTTATGAATTCTACCACTAATCTCATATCACAATATAAGAATCATATTGTGTGTGTGTGTCCTCTTGTGATTGACTGTCTTAGTCTGTTTTGGCTGCTATAACAAAAATAACCACAGATTGGGTAACTTATAAACAACGGAGGTTTATTTCTCACAGTTCTGGAGGCTGGGAATTCCAAGATCAAGGTGCTCACAGATTTAGTGTGTGGTGAGGACCAGTTTCCTGGTTCATAGATGGCCATCTTTTTGCTATAATGTCACATGGTAGAAGGTGCAAGGAGGTTCTCTGGGGTCTCCCTTATAAAGGCACTAATCCCATTCAAAAAGGTTCTATCTAATCACCCCCAAATCTTCTCCCTCCAAATATCATCACATTGGGGATTAGATTTCAACATATGAATTACGGGTCGGTGACACACAGGTATTCAGTCTATAGTACAGATATATTTCACTTAGTATAGTGTCTTTTAAGATTCATCCATGTTGTTTCTTTTAAATGTTTTTAAGTGGCATTTTTTTCATCAAGTAAATATTAATTGTATCTATTCCTTGCACCTCTCTTTCATCTGTGTACCTCAAAAATTTATAAGCATAATTAACTAAACTTTATAACACCCCTGTGAAGTAGATAATTATGGTGATGGCAAACTGAAGTACTAAGAGATTGCCCAAGGTACATAGTGAATATATGCCGAAATTCTGAATGAGGACAAAGGGTTATGTATTCCCATGGTGAAAGATTTCTTGTTTATGATGAAATCATTCTAAGGAAAACAAAATAGCAGTAATATTTAATATCCCTAAATATTCATAGCAAAGTTCTTTTAATAGAAAAGAGTAAAATATATATTACTTGAAACCTAGTATTTGTTATTAGTGATGGTAGCTATAGTTATTGGATCTAACAATATTTTTTTCACTGTATGTTGTTAGATTGGTTAATTGTCTTACCAGTGTTTGTAGCCATAACCTGAATTGTATCTTTGAAGCTTTGGATTGGAGTAGTTTAATTTTAGTCTTTTAGCTTTGATACATGAAACCTTTATAAAATTATGAGCTTATGTTTGTCTTGATTGCTGACTTGTTCAAGTGAGGTGGATTTTTAAAAAGACAACCTTATAAGTGGCAAATTATTGAGCTGGCATTTGTTGACAGGACTAAGATGGACTCTAATTTTGATAAAAACTAAAATTTTCCCATAATTCGTATTCAGATGTGTTATAACTTAGTTAATAGTAATTCCTAAAAGTTTTACCTCTCTGTTAATAGTAATTCCTAAAAGCTTTATCTCTCTGTGTTGCTACAATTTGAGTTGAATTCCCTAAAGAACTCATCATTGCAGAAATAAAAGTACTGTTCAAACAACATACAGTTTTTCTCAAATGAAGCTCTTCATTATATTACTTCACCCTAGTGATTAGTTCATTTTTGGATATTGTGTATATATTAACCCCAAGAGTATTTCAACACCTGTTGGCAGTGCCACCACCTTCTTCCTCTAATGGATGCCCATTTATGGCTCTCACTCAGAAAACTATGAACTTTGTGAGTAAAGATTTTGGTAAGTATTGATTAGTGTTGAAAGAATAGGGTGGTGAAGTTTGGAAAAACACACATCTTATAGATACTTAAGTTAAAAAAGAAAAAATGTCCCCAAGTCTAATAGCCAGTTGTGCTTTTTTTTTGCATGGTTTTTGTTATCAACAAAATGATGAAGTTTTCATCTGAGCTCTAGCTAAACTTCATATAATAAGGCTTATGTTAGTTGTCTAAAAATATTGTTAGTGTATCTGTGGGAATTAATGTCTTCTAGAGAAGTTTTAATCACAGAAGAATAAGGACAAGTATTGCAAATGTAGAATATGATACATTTTGAGGGAATGAGAGCTTTTTGCAGTAAAGATGGTGAACTTATTCATAATTTTAGTAGTTTATGGAAATGTAAATTTGTTTAATAAGAAGTGTGAAGTCGTTGAAAATACAAAATGCCAGCTGTTTATATTTAGTTTTACCTGGAGTGGTACTATTGACAATGAGTTAGTTTGGCCGAAGAGAGTAGTAGTGTGGAGAGGGTGACAGAAAGTTAGGATCCTGGTCAATCATCTTTTTAAGGTTTTAAATGACTGTACATGTGTTTTTTTGTTTATGCTTTTGGTTTTGTTTAGTGCTAAAGGCAGCACTCTTAAGGAAAACCTCACCTTGATTTAGGTTGTGATATGATAAAATTGGGGGTTTTAAAAGGAGAAACTCTCATTTGATTTATTTCTAGACTTCCACTGGGAGGCTGTAGAGTCATCACTTCCTAACTTACTGAGTGTCTCTGGCGCAGATAGTGGACTCCTGCTTCTTAATTCTAACAGCAGGTATTAAATTAATCAACAGCAGATAGTATTGAATTAGAGGTCTACTTAACCTACCAGAAAGCCTGGTGAGGGCTCCAAAGCCAAATAGTGCCCATATAGAGAACCTTGGCATTGATGATCTTGCTTTGCTGATCAAAAAATTACAGACAGTCAAAATAAAAATTGTTGGCTTTGAATTGGTGAATCTGTAAAACTCTGTGTCTTCCAGTTCTGCAAGTATATGAGCACTTTATTTCAGAGAGTCAGTCAGTTGTCAATTTTAAGAAGTAAAAGATTCTAGCCTTTTATTAATTTCAGAGTATTTTAGCATGGATCAGTGTAGCAGAAATCATTGGAATTACTGCCTTTATAGCCTCTGTGAACATTAAGGGAAGAAGTACATCTGATATCCGTTCCTTTGCACAGCCCTAGACAGAGTATTCCATTAGTGGGAGGTCACATGTTCCCCAGGTTCCCTCGTGTATAGCTTCCTATTATTTACAAGTATACGCCTTCCCTCCCTAAGCAGTATTGCTTGTCAAAGCCTGTGCTCCCTGCCCCTACTGGATAATTTCCCCAAGTAGTAGTAGTAGTAGTAGTAATAATAATAATAATAATAATAATAATAATAATAATAATAATGATAAAACAGTCAGGATTTGAAATAGCTAGATGATGGTAGAAGCATATTTAGATTTTTATAAAGTTTTTATGAAGCCTTAAAAATATATGCCAGGGATGGGTGAGGAAGGTGAAGGGATTAGGAAGTACAAATTGGTAGTCACAAAATAGTCACGGGGATGTGACATACACTATGGGGAATATAGTCAATAATGTTGTAAAAACTATGTATGGTGTCAGACGGGTAACTATAATTACTATATATATACTTCTATATATATATATATATATATATATATATATATATATATAGTCACAGGATGTGAAGTACAGTACAGGGAATATAGTCAATGGTATTGTAATAGCTATGTACAGCGTCAGAGGGGTAGTAGACTTATTGGGGTTATCACTTTGTGAGGTGTGTAAATGTCTATGTTGTTTTGCATACCTGACACTAATAAAAAAGTAAAATTAGCTTAAATATTGAAAAAAATATATGCCAAATTATATGTAATTTTAGTAGTTTAAAAAGAGAATGATAAACAGACTTCCATGTAGATTGAAACAGCTTATAAGTAACATGTCATTTATGACATTTTTCACATGTAAGTTTTAGAAGTAATTTTTTTATTGTATAACCACACCTTGAAAAAAACATAGAACACAGAGAAAACATTAAACTGATATACAGAGGGTGCCAAAAAAAGTGTATACACATTTTAAGAAAGATAACAACTGTATTAAAATTGTAATACTCAGTATAGTGCCAAAAAAAGTGTATACACATTTTAAGAAAGATAACAACTGTATTAAAATTGTAATACTCAGTATACACCCATACCAAAACATGAATACAAGTCATGTGTATACATTTTTTTGGCACCCCTGGCATAACTGAATGATTAAATATTTTAGTGATAATTATTTTAAATGAATGTTAGAGTTAATCAGCATATTCAAATTGAATTGAAAACAAAAAGATAGAGATTGTATTCATTTTGTTCTTTTGAATCTTTTCAATAAGCTTGGTAGGGATAAATATCCTTTGAGTATATTGAAACTTATGTATTAATAGTATCAAGTGAAGCTTAAGCCTTGAGTATGCTAAAATTGATTACATAAGGAAATACGTTTTCTGATTTGTGGCAGAGGAGGAAGAAAAAATAATAAAGATAGTTACATGCTAATTATTGGAAAAATACTTATGTCATCACAGTTTAACAATGGTAGGTGTTTTCTGAGAATAAATATAGTTGATGTTTTCTCTGTGCATATTTGCTAAAATGCTGACTTGTAGAGAAATAGCCCTTAATCAATATATTAGTTGAAATATGTTTTCATAAAAGGTAATATTACTTTTAATATGTGTTATTGGAATATGTTTTCTACTTTCAAGATGATTTTAAAGAGTTACCTTTTCCTTGTAAAAGCCACTTAAGGCCTTTTATGAGAAGCCTTAAGATTTGTCTGCTTTTAACCTCTAGTTTCATTTTAATTTCATGTATTTTTTTTCTTCCTGCATTTCCAAGTGCCCAGTGTAAACCATCTGTAAATATTACTACCATGATGAAGGAATGCCTTTTCCAGTTTTTTATTTTATAGGTTGGTGCAAAAGTAATTGCGGTTTTTGCAGTTATTTTTAACCTTTCAAACTGCAATTACTTTTCTACCAACCTAATATAAGCTTTAGGCTTTAAGTAAAGCATGCATTTTTGTTTTTATTTAGGTTATTATTATTTTTAAGGAGGGCGCACCTCACAGTGGCCCATGGGGGGATTGAACTGGCAATCTTGGTGTTATCAGCACCACGCTCTAACCAACTGAGCTAACTGGCCATCCCAGTACGCATTTTTAAACTATAGATTTAGTCTTAATTATCTCATATTTTTTTCTCCAAAAATCAAAAATAAAATGGAACATTTACTTTTATCTGTTTGTATTCAGTTACAAATGTTGTTATATTCAGTTAAAATGTTTGAATGTAACTAACAAAATTTAATAACTTTTTGAATTGCAGAATTTTAGAGAAAGTATAGTTATTTCTCTCACAAAACTTTTTTTTTTAAGTTTATTGGGGTGACAATTGTTAGTAAAGTTACATAGATTTCAGGTGTACAATTCTGTATTACATCATCTATAAATCCCATTGCGTGTTCACCACCCAGAGTCAGTTCTCCTTCCATCACCATATATTTGATAACAAAACTTTTTGTACTGACTTTTTACCATCACAAGAATGTTTTCTTTTTACCATCACAAGAATGTTTTCTTTTGTGTTGATTAAAGTTGAGAGCATAATGCTAGGAAGTGGTTCCTTGAAGGCAGGTCTTTGGATATAGAGTGTAATATGCACCGTTCTTCTCATCTGATTTGATACAACAGAGACATGGTTAGTTTAGAGAGAATAAGTTTCCAGTCTTCTTTTTCTGACCCCTCCATGCATCATTTAAAGCTAACACTTTCTACTCCTTACAAATCTTTCCTCGTTTGCCTTCTATTTCTTGAACTTAAACAAAACAAAACAAAACAAAACAAAACAAAACAAAACAAAACAAGATAGAATGCCACTTCACTTGTTTCTCATGAGGCTTATTTATAGGTATCCCCCAAATTCTGCTGGATAAGTCTGGTTTTTCTCCATATTCATTCACTCGGTACATTCATCCACACTCTGGGCTTGAGTTGTACTTTCTTACAGGATTGATTTACAAATCGTGGACTATTCTAAATCACAATTTCTACCTGTTGTTGGGACACATCTCCATTCGAATAGCCTGTGGTGACACTGGGCTTACTTACACTCCAAAATAAAAGTCACCCCATCCTACCATTACGGATTTCTTTCATTGTGTCCCAGGTGAGGGAGAACTTTTGAGGTAACCTTTCCTTCTCTGCTATCTTTTATTCCTATACTTAATTTGGCACGAAGTCCTCTTGTTTCTATTTAAGATGTACCTTGGGTTTCCCATTCCCTCTGCATTTCCTCATCTTCACTATACAGACCCTCATTATCTCACACCTTGATTCATTGCATCCACTTTCACACCACCCTCTGCTTTTTTTTCTTTTTTTAAAGCTTCCCAAACTCCTTGCAGTTACTTTTAAAAATGTGTACCAAGTTGTACTGGTATATTTTCCTTAAATAGAGAGTAATTATAAGAATTTTTACTTACACTTCCCTCTGGGCGGAATGCTAGATGAAGTAGCTAATCACTAGGTAATTGTTCACTCATTCATTCAGCAGCTATTTATTGAGTAGTTACTGGTTTCCCTGTGCTCCAGTTACTTTCTCTCAGGGAGCTTGCAGCTAAAAAGTCTGTTGTGGTACAGGAAGCCTTCTCTGAGGAGGTGGCATTTGTTAGGAGACCTAAAAGTGAGAGAGCTACTTCTATAAAGACATGAGGAACAATTGCTCCAGGCTGAGAGAACCACTGAAGGGGAATATCAAAATGGTCACTGTGAGTGGAACATAGTAGAGAGACAAAAGTGGCGGGAGAATTAGAATACCAGGTAGGTAAGTACTGTGGAGTTTTTTCTAAGTGATGGGTAAGCCATTGGACAAATTTGGGTTAGAAAGTGATGTGAGGTGATATATTTGTCACTGAGTTAAGAATAGAATTAGGGAGACTATAATGGTAATATAAGAGAGCAATATCTTAAATTAGCAAGGTAACAAGCAGTAATAAATGTTTTGAGTAAAGAAAAATCAACAGGATGGATTGCCTGGACGGTGTGAGATAAAAAAGGAACCAAGAAAAACTCAGTTCTCTGTGCTTAGACATGTATTCTATCATCTATTTTCCCCCTTGTGTATAATAAGAAATATCTCTTTTTTGCTTATTTGAAGGAATGGTTATGAGGCTCTGATGAAATAATGGATGGAGCCCATTGTGAATCTTAAAACATCATAACATTGTGTTACTTTTTAACACTGAACAATTAAAAGCTTACCTTAAATCATGCCTTGTTAATTAAGAAATTTCTGAAACCTTGGATTTTATAGGGATAAGAACTCTAAATCATATGTAGTTTAGGAAATAGTTTAACTTATAACTTCCCTTGGGTTTATAGTGTATAGTTTCTTCCCAATGATATTTTCAATGTTTAATAGTTTTGTCACTATTCATGAGTTTTTGTGTGAGGCATTATCTCCTATTAATTGATAATAAGTAGATCACATGTTGGCCATAAGCTGAACTGTTAATTTAATCACAGAGGAAAGGTATCTATAAACAATACCTGTCTTTTGTTTATCTATAAACAATACCTGTCTTTTGTTTGTAGTATATTTAAGGCAATGTGGTTCTCATAAATATTTGAAAACAAAACTATCCCACATGTTCTATAGTTTATTTACTAATATGTTTTATTATGTTAACCCCGGGGTGTTGCTGATTATAAATAAAATATAGTCTACCATACTATAATAAATAATGACCCATAAATAAACTTTAACTATTTTATCTTTATTTGTATTATGCCAATTGTACTTTTCCTGACACCTTTAGATTAATTTAAAATGACCTATGCCATCAAGAAAGACAAAAATTCTAAGCAAACTTTTTATTTCTGAAATTACTTACTCAAGTATGATTTAGCTGAATTCTATTTCTGTTTTCCTATTGCAGATTTCTCAACAGTGATGTCACAAGACTGACCACATTGATCACAGTAAGACCAAAATGATAATTAAGCTTTTAAGGGTGTTATTTTCTCTGAGAATGAGAATTGAGTTAGAAAGTATTTATAATTTTAAATTATTATTTGTTCTTTCAACCGCCAGTTGAATGTTTACATTTTCAATGAATCATCTCACATTTCTAGTTATTTAAATACTTTGAAAATATTGCTTAAATGATTTAAAAACATTTGGATGATATAAAAATGATTTAAGATGAGAATTACTTTTAATTTATAACTGAAATTATATGCCTAATTATATATTAACATATTTCTGTGTGAATCTTAATATCTTAATCTGAACATCATTTTTTTTTTCTTTTTAGTTTTTGTTTTTACTGAAAAATGTCAAAACATTTAAGATGATTCCATACTAGGAAAAAAATTATAAAAATGAAATTACTTGAGACTGAAATCACTAATTAAGGAAAGACTGAAAAAACACTTGAAATGATTATTAGGCTTCTTCTGGCTTAAATTTTTTATTGATATTTAAATGATTTATAAAGAGTCTTCCAAATATGGAGAGTTGTTGAAAAGGGATAGTTCTCTGAAGTAACTGATACTTTTCCTCTTTAATTTTATTTAAAATATTAATTTCTACTGTGTATAAGGACATGTGTTAAAGAAAAACTTTATCTAAGGCTTTGATCCTTATTATTATATATTCTAACTACTTAAAAATCTCAATTACAGGAATGAGATTTTATAACATTTTTGAAAAATCCTTTTAAAAATGGAGAAATAAGTTCAGAGTAAATTATTTACTCAATGAGTCTGCTTCTTTACTCTTGTTTTAATTGTTTATTAAGTATAAAAGCAGTAATTATCAGAAATGTAAATTTACATATAATCTTTTATTTTTTATTTTTCAGTTACATTTGACATTCAATATTATTTTATATTAGTTTCAGGTGTACAGCATAGTAGTTAGACAGTTATATAATTAATGAAGTGATCCCCCTGACTAGTCTAGTCCCCACCTGGCACTATACATAGTTGTTACCATATCATTGACTATATTCCTCTGCTGTACTTTACATCCCTGTGATGTACAGATAATCTTTGTATTTATGTTTTAACATTTTTGAAAAACTGGTTTATTTATTAGGTTTAACACTTTGTAGAGGCCAGAGAGAACTTTTGTGTGTGTTTTTAAAGGCTTTATCATTATCAGTGAGTCTACAGATATTTATGGCATGTTTCGTTCATTTTCCTAAGGGAGCATTTTAACTCTCTCTGATTTGTAGCTCTTTGCTTGTTTGTTTTTTCTTAATCAGCACTTTATTGCCCAACTGAATAGTTTGTATTAAAATAATTATGTAGTAACCTTCTGTTTATTATTTAGTGCTTTTACAATCAAGGAAGTTTAAAATTAGCATTGGATGAAAAAGGTAGTTTTTTTTTTTTAAATTTAAAAATGCTGACTCTCACAGTGCATTTTAAAGATAATATTTAGAATTTAATTGCAACTGTTCTCAATTCAAAAATTTCAGAAAGATAGGTGGTGTTCAATATTATCAGATTTTAAATAAGTTAAAGTCTAAGAAATATTCATCTGAGAGGTTCATAAGTGACTGAAAATAGAAACTCTTACTTTGTAACAATGTCAGGGTTGTGAGGCTTTCTCCATCCTCCTGAGAGAAGAAGAGAGGGTAGATTTCAACACTGATTCAGGTTTAGGATGCTATTGAGAGAGTAGTTCAAGTATTGACTTTGGGCTGGAATAAAGTGAGGCCAGAGAAGGTGTGATATTTTCAGAGAAAATGGTGAAGATAAGGGACAAATCCCAGATAGAGAAGCTGGTGAAATGAGATGATAAAGTAAGAGCCCAAAGAGAAGAGTTGTGGTTAGGAGAGGGAGGTTATACATTGTTTCAGAGCTGGAGCTGCAGTGAGTATATGTATTTTATATAATGCACACCTTATATATTTTTTTCATCAGAAATTTTTAGAACTCAGGAGAATTTCTATTTTTTCCTCTAAGGGACAATCCACAGCAATGTCAAAATCTTTTAGCTGACCTTCCTTCTTCTTGACCATCATCAATTCCATTGAAGTCTATACACAATCCTCAATTGAATCTTATTAAAGCATTTCTCTGATTCCTTTACTTCTCTAGTAGAAGATATATGATAACTTCTCATTTCTTACAAGATCAAATACAGACTTTCTAACTTGGTATTCAAGATCCCTCATCAGTTTGGTTCTAACGTATTAGAAGCAAATATCCTACTATTCAAGAAAAAGAATCCTACACTGTACCCAATGTAGACAACATACTCCACATTGAATGTACATTTTGGCTCCATACTTGCATTCATGTCATTCCCTTTCTCTAGAATACTCTGTTTTCTTTTCGGGCTTTTATTTCTTCTGATGATATCAAACCTCCTCTCCAATGCCTTGTCCACATGTAATCATCCCTCTGAGGCCTTCCCTGATCATCCTAATTGAAAGCGATCTTCTCTCCCTAGTAGTTTGGTAATGCTTAATTTTTATTTTTCCTATGTTATTGATAACATTCTCATATTTTGCATATCTGACGACATGTTTCCAACTGTACTCAGCAAATGAGTATTAAGCAGATATTTGATAGTAATCATAAATACACCAGAAATAGCTAAATTAATTAGTATCTTAAGTTTTCTTATATTAAAATTGAAATAAGTATATTAATGTATGAAGATCCAAAATTGACCCAATAGGAAGCAGGTGGATAGGAAACACATAGGTTTTAGAACCAGAGAGTGTTCAAGTACTCATGCCACTGCATCCTAGGTATGTGACTTTTAGTAAGTCAGCCTAGTGTGTATTGGTATCTTCACCTGTAAAATGATGTATTACATACATTTAAAAGAATTGTTATAAGATTTAAATGTTATGTGTCAGTTGCCTTTCTTCCCCCTTACTTGTTTGACTGTATGGCTTGCTCCTTTACAGATATATGCAAAGGATCATGAAATCTATCAGAAATAGATTCCAAATACCCAAATTTACCTTGCTTACACACTGTGTCCCTCTCATTTGTAAGTTTTAACAAATGAATTTCTACTTCCTACATTAAATATATTAATGATAAATGTATTGATTTACTTGTGTTGCAGCAAGGAAGCTAACTAGATCTATTGATATAATGTGCTTTTATTTGGAGAAAGGGATCAGACCTCACTTAGAATGCCAATATCTTAAGAGGCCAGAATGAATTTTAGAATAGTTTAGATTGTGCTACATTCCCCTTATATAACAGTTGAGAAAACTGAGGTCCTGGGAGTTTGAAGGGAAATAATATGCATAATGGTTAAGGACTGGTGTCAGAAGAATCTTTTAAGTTTGTGCTCTGATATTTATATAGCTGTTGTAATCATGAGTCAATTACATAGTCTAAGGTGCAGTTTTGTCCTCTCTAAAGCAGAAATAATATTTACGTATCTGGAATGTTGTGACTATTAAATGAAACAATGCTTATAAAACACAGCACGGAGGCTGATATACATACACAATTCTTTTGACCCCTCATCATAGCCATCATCATCATCTGTCAAGTTACTTGTCCAAAGTAATATAGTGCGAGATCTTGGCCAAACCCTGATTTTGCTTTATTCCGTTATCATTTATATTATTCCGTTTTGTGATCACCTCCTGCTTAATTCACACTCTCCAAAGGGCATGTATAGGAAGTATAATAAAATAGGACATAGATTTTTCCTTTTCAAATCTCCCCAAATCCTGTCTTCTCTGAGAGTATTCATGCACTTTCACTTACATGCAGTTTTGTTTATATGTAATTTTATTAACACAGTGGTTACATTTTATTTTGAAATATTCTTATTTAATATTTTACTACATACAAAGCAATTTAGAAAATAAAGTGACTTTTTCTGTTTTTATTAAAATTCCTTTATTCCTCCTGATAATTTTATTATGAATATTACTTACATTTTTTAGACAATCTCTACCAATAGAAACATATAACTTAAAACTTGAAATTTAGAAGGAACTACTATATAATTTTGTAATGTACACACTATTAGAAATATTAGTGTTAGATAGTACAAATTTAAAATGTCAGTTAGGTATGTACTACAGATAATATATAGAATGGCAATGACTGATAATTGTCCCCTAATGCTGATTTTCTCCCTCTACTAAATTTTTCCTGGTGCATCAGTACCTGGAATAAAAATATCACTTCCCAACCTCCCTTGCAGCTAGATGTGGTCATATTGACTAAGTTTTGGTTAGAGATACATAAGTAGGAGTACTGTGTGCAACTTGCAGAAAGTATCCTTAATGGAAGGAATGCAGTCCCTCTTTTCTCCCCCTTCCTCCTTGCTGGCTGCAATATAGATGTGACCATTGGACAATGAGTGAAATCACAAACTGAGAATAAAATAGCAATAAAATAGAAAGTTCCTGACGACTTCAGATTGTTACCCTGCCCACACAAGCCTGTATACATCTGAATTTCTTGACATGATTGAGATAAACCTCTATCTAGTAAGCTACTTAGTTTTGGGTTTTCTGTTACTCACGGCCAAAACTAATCCTGATATACCAACATAATTTGACAAAGAAAGTTTATGCCATTGTTAAAATGTCTTTGATTTGTTTATATTTCATTTATTTTTCTTGACTTCTGCTGTCACTTTTGATGGCTTGAATCTTAGGAGAAGAATAGAAACCAGAATGATTTACTCTTGTGTAGGAGAGGAGACTACGGAAACCTTTAAAGAGAAGGAAGCCATCTGGGCCAGATTTTTGAAGTATGAATTAGAAGAGAACCCAGAAAGACGAAATAGATATATAGATTGGAAAGAATATTTTCAGGAACATGCAAATATTTCAGACCAATATTGTTGAAAGGTAAACTTGAGAAAGTAAATGAGCCTACTAAAGGTCAGATCTTGCAGGAATTTCAAAACCAAGAAATTTGGTATATGGTAGGTATCTAGTGAAGGTCTTTGAATATTAATCATTTGAATATTTTTGTTTTTTTCGTTAAATATTTAAAAATATATTTTTATACAAGTGTTGAGGAGGGACGGACAAAACTAACATTCATTGCTTTTCTAAGTTAAGTTCTTTCTATTTGAGCCTTTAACAATTTTACAAGACATATTACATTTTACAGATGAATAAACTGAGACTCAGAAAGGGCAAGTGTCTTTCCCAGTGTATCCTGTTGGTAGTTAAGTTGTTATTTGGAAAGTACAAAAATCAGCCATTTCCAGAGGAAGTCTGCTATGTATTATCTGATCTTGATGTTTTTTCTTTTCTAATACCAAAAGTAGAGTTATAGTTAAATTTTAAATGTCTTTGGTAAACTCTAATAACAGTGAGCAAGCTAGAAGTATAGGAATACCTCCGAGATATTGCAGGTTTGGTTCCGAACCACCTCAATGAAGTGAATATCGCAGTAAAGTGAATCACATGAAATTTTTGGTTTCCAAATGCAAGTAACAGTTATGTTTATATTATACTATAGTCTGTTAAATGTTCAATAGCATTATGTCTGAAAAAATGTACATACTTTAATTAAATATTTTATTGCTAAAAAATATTAGCCATTATCTGAGGCTTCAGCAAGTCGTAGTCTTTTTGCTGGTGGAGAATCTTGCCCTAGTAACGTCAAAAATCACTGATCACAGACCACCATGACAAATAAATAAAAAGTTTGAAATATTACAAGCATAACCAAATTGTGGCACAGAAACATGAAGTGAGCAAATGCTCTTGGAAAAATGGTGCCGATAGACTTGCTCGCCACAGGGTTGCCCCAAACCTTCAATTTGTAAATACGCAATATTTGTGAGGTGCCATAAAGCAGAACATAATAAAGCGAGGTTAAACTCTACATAGGAATTTCCATATTTTGTGCCAACTAGTACATCTAAAATATTAAAATTTTAAAAGTCTAATACAGTAAAGTTATAAAGCATGTCTTAAACAGTTTGTTTACTAGAGTTTGAATTGTAAACAGTATGTTTACAATTAATATGTGGCAGCCATTTAAATTACTTCCTGCAGATTATTTATTCCTAAGTGTATATTTGGATAGAAGAAACCACAATTCACCCCTATTGCATCTCCCCCCAAATTGTGCTATTTTAGCATTAATGAAGCTGAAAGCAGACATGGCTTTCTCTGTATGAGAAACTACAGATATAAATGACACCACGATGAAGAAACCCAACTGAATTTCTTTAAACAAATAAAAATATGCAATGTTACACACTCATTTGGCTTAAAGATTAGTTTTTATGTGCAAATTCTAAATGAGTGACTGTTTAATAAATCTTCCTGAAAAAGAAAAAAGACAGTAACTTAACAGAGCTTAAAAGTCATATTAGAAGCATCAGAGAACATAAAAGAAAAACTAGTTTACTACTTTGCTTGGGCTTTTTAATTTTATTGTAGTGAGCAAGGGATCTAGAACCTAGACTAAGTAAATATTTTCTGAATTAAAGTGACTTGAAATTTAATCTTGTTAATACATCATTCTCTTCCTCTCATATTTTCTAGAATACCAATGCATACTTCTGTTCTGAGTTGTACATTTACAGACATTTTAGTCAAGGAATAAAGTACAAACATAGTCTACAGAAAGTGTTTTGCAGATGACAAGAAGGGAGTTACAGACTGAGTTACGGGATTATGATATTTGATGCATTTGTTTTAAAATAAATGCACAAATGAAAACTGGAGAAAAGATTTTGATATAAATGGAAAAATTGTTGTATAGCATCAAAAGGTACTTAGGTTAACATGTCATAGATGTTTAAAAAAAATCTAACTAATACAAATATTCTTGGTGCTCTCCTTAATGTGAATGTGTTAAGACATATATCAATAAGTACATTTCCATCATAATATAAGCTAGTGCATGTAAACTTTTCCACATGCCATTTATTTTGTGAATAGCACGTCTAATGCTTATAGATTTATTCTTTGGTTTTCTTTCCTCTCAGAAAAAACTCAACTTTTGTTCATAAAATTTATGATTATTTTCTCTTTATGTCTCTTACCCCTGAATATTCCTGTGTCTTTTTTTTTTTTTTTACCCTAGTTGTTTCATATTTTCACCGTCAGTCTTATGGAAAGGAAATTTTAGAAAACTTACACACTTGGCACGAAACACAAAAGTCACAGCTCTCCTCAGATTTTACCTGCTCCATAAAACCTCTGAATCCCCTTGCAGTTGGACTTAATTTCCCCATTATTTCTGTCTTTCTAGTATTTATTTCCATCATAGCATTATTCAACACTAGAGTCCTTGGACCTGAGTATGCAGATACATTTTCCGTGGGGAGAGAGAGTTTGCTACAAGAATTTACAAATTTCCATGTTAATATAAAATAATTTAGTATAAGCATATTCTGGGATTATCTGGGATGCTTACCTTATAACCAATTACTGCCATGTACTTTCACGGCTGTGATTATGTTTAATTATGTCAATCTAATGAGAAAAGAGGAAAACTAGATTTGATACGTACAAAATATACGTAAAATGCTTCATTTGTACCAAGTTAGGGCCAGATGACATCAGAGTAAGCTAAATTAAAGCTTTGTAGTAGTTTGAGTACAAAGAAATGGTGGGAATATGGAATCATTTAGGGAACACTAGACCTATAAGACAGACATGGCAAACTCAAATATAACTGGAAAATAATGGGGAAGTAGCAGTCAGAATTCATGTTGAGTACAGTGATTTCTTTTTAACAAAACCATCATATGATAATTTGAAATCTGTAGTTTTGTAGCTTTCATGTGCGTACTTTGTAAATTTGTTTTGGTACTGTGTTTGAATAAGATGGAAGCCAGAAGAGTTTATTCTTATTCATAGTTTTACTTTTCTATGTATTTCAGTAGTGTAATGATTTTATTAATTTAAATCAATGCATGTGTTCACAAGACGTTTTCTTCTCCTTCATAAGGGTCTACATGTAACTTATGTTTAGGGCCCTTACCTGTCTTAGATGAGCTGTATGTTCCGTTATTTCATCTATTAGACTGTACAGTCCCTACAGTCTAGTAAAAGCATAGATTGTTTTCCTCATTCTTGAAGTCCCCTTAGAGTCCGTTACCATGCCTTGTACCCAGGTACAAGGTATTTATGCAATAAACTGGCCTATGCTGGGGTGCCTCTCAGTCATCTGTCAGATTGAACGAGAGTGGATAAATATATAGCAAACATAGGGGGCCTAAACATTTTAATAAGTTGAAATTCACACAGGTTTACAAATTCCTCTTTTTAAGTTAAATATTCCCTGGGATTTGGAACACTTACAGTGTTGTACCAGTGTGAATTACTTTAATTTGATAATTAAAGAATATATAGGGTGGCGATAGGAGAATGAAAGATTTTGTGGCAGGCTAGAACTGAACGTAGAGATTTAACCAGAATGCTTCAGGGAACAAGACATTGCATCATTGCAAAAAATATGTAGTTTTATATAGTTATGGCAGCTTGAGATCATTGGTTTTCCAGATGGAGGAGAAACAAGAGAAGGGAATGAGAAAGGGATATAGAGGTACTAAAGAAACCGTTTTCCCACCTTTGGGATATTGCCTCGGCAGTGTTCCCTTTAGCTTAGATGGAAATAAAACTGGCATAAATTTAAATCTAGAATAATACAGCAAGTGTATTTTCTAACTTTCCAGTTCTTTTATGATAGATTTTTGTATGATGTTGCCATAGCATAGAGTTCAGCTGTCTTACCAACTGCTTCAGTGTCTTCCTATTTTCTACTTAAATTGAATTACCTATTCCTATATATCAAAGCAATTCAAAGTTAGCCATGTCCTACCTACATAACTTCATTTCTCTCTACTTTCCTACACATAGATTATTTTCTAGTCATAACACGCCTATAACCGCAACATACAGCGATGCTTTGATCGGAATATCTTTTACATACATCATTTCCTTTTCTTGAAGTTCTGTTACCTCTCTTCATTCAATGCCAATTCATTCTTCAAGTGGTCTTGTAGCCTTTTATGACAACTGTGACCTTCATTGAGCTCCTTTTCCTCTCAAAATTTATTTGATTTTTATTTCCTGCCCACAGACCTTTTTTTTTTTTAATTTTAGAACCTGTATTTTCAGCTCTGTATGTGACATTGGTATCTGGTTATTCCACAGGCACTAAATTCAACATGTCTTTTTTTCTTTTTTTTAAAGATTTTATTGGGGAAGAGGAATAGGACTTTATTGGGGAACAATGTGTACTTCCAGGACTTTTTTCCAAGTCAAGTTGTTGTCTTTTCAGTCTTAGTTGTGGAGGGCCCAGCTCAGCTCCAGGTCCAGTTGCTGTTGCTAGTTGCAGGGGGCACAGCCCACCATCCCTTGTGGGACTCGAGGAATCGAATTGGCAACCTTGTGGTTGAGAGCCTGTGCACCAACCATCTGAGCCATGTTCAATGTTAGTTGCAGGGGGCGGAGCCCACCATCCCTTGCGGGACTCAGGAATTGAACCGGCCACTTTGTGGTTGAGAGCCTACTGGCCCATGTGGGAATCGAACCGGCAGCCTTTGGAGTTAGGAGCATGGAGCTCCAACCGCCTGAGCCACCGGGCTGGCCCTCAACATGTCTTAATGTGAGCTCATTCTCTCCCAATTTCCCAGAAACCTGGCCCTCTTTACATATTCCCTGTATTGCTCAGTGATATCATCATCTTCTCAACCACTCAAGTCAGAAATATTAGTTATTTTGAACTACTTCTTCAAAAACTCTCATCTATTCTGATAGCAAATTCTATTAATTCTCTACGTATAGTGTGATAACAAGAGGTAATGTTTATGGAGTGCTTGTTGTGTGTCAGGAACTAATCTCAGCATTTGATGCATAGTAACTAATTTAATCTTCCTAACAGCTTTATTTATCATTCCTGTTTTATTTAAGAAAGACATGTATTTAGTAACAAAGTACACACCAGCACCATGAAGCTGTCCATCCATATTTAAAAAAAAGAAGAAAAAAAAACTTGGCTATGACCCAGCCTAATTTATAAGAAATATAGTAAGGACAGAGGGACGTATTAAATGACACCAGGAGGATAAAAATTAGGAAGTCCAGACTGGGAAACACTAAAAGACAAAAGACTTATTTTCTTCAACTAAAAATATTAATGGAAAAAAAGACTGGCATGGAGATGTGCTGGTTGCAATTATAGGCTAAAAGAGACTGGAGAGACACGTCAGCCAGTTGTAATGCATGGATTATATTTGATCGATTTAAACAAATGAAAGTATTACAAGACAAAGAAATGTGTACACTAACTGAATATATGATTTTAAGGAATTTTTGTTCGAAATTATCTTAGGTATAATAGTAGTGCTGGGCTGTGTATGTAAAAAGCGTAAATCTAGGGCCGGCCCGGTGGCTCAGGCGGTTAGAGCTCCATGCTCCTAACTCTGAAGGCTGCTGGTTTGATTCCCACATGGACCAGTGGGCTCTCAACCACAAGGTTGCCACTTCAATTTGTCGAGTCCCACAAGGGATGGTGGGCAGCTCCACCTGCAACTAAGATTGAACTCCGCACCTTGAGCTGAGCTGCCGCGGAGCTCCTGAATGGGTCAGTTGGTTGGAGCACATCCTCTCAACCACAAGGTTGCCAGTTCGACTCCCGCAAGGGATGGTGGGCTGCGCCCCCTGCAACTAGAAAAACGGCAACTCAACTTGGAGCTGAGCTGCGTTCTCCACAACTAAGACTGAAAGGACAACAACTTGACTTGGAAAAGAAAAAGTCCTGGAAGTACACACTGTTGCCCAATAAAGTCCTGTTAAAAAAAAAAAAAAAAGCATAAATCTATACCATAGAATCATAAGCATCTTTCTCAGAGGCTGAGTTTGAGGACAAAAAGTACATTCACCAATTAGTTTGTTTACTTGGCACCTCTGATAACAGAGGATTTGCTAAAGGTAGTGACAAAACATTTAGTCTAATACCATTATTACTCATAAAATATAATTTTGTGATTTTATTTATCCGTAACTCCCCTATAAAAAAATTCACTATTGTGTCATATTTTCTCAATATTCAGTGTTTGTTTCATAGAAATATCAGAAGTTCAAGGAAATAAAAACTATTTTTAGAACCTCTATAAAAATGATAGTCAACTTTCAAATGCTTAATTATGTGCCAGACACCGTTTTGTGAGTTTACTGTTTTAACTTATTTCATCCTCCTCCTAACTTCACGAGGGAGTTATTGTTGTTATCCTCATTTTACAGTTGGGAAAATTGAGCTATAAGGAGGTTAAGCTATTTGCCTAGGGTCATATGGTTATTAATCAGTGAAGTTCAGGGTTCAAACCCAGGCCTTTTGACATGGGCCTGTTTCTTTATTATGCTGCACTGCTTCTCTTTATGCCACAATGCTAGGTGCTAATTACTATTTACCTCATTTATTTCATTTTTCTGGGAATGTCTCAATTTCTCCTTCATTTTGAAAGTATAGTTTTGTCAGATATAGAATCCTTGGTTGACAGTTGTTTTTCTTTTAGCACTTAAAAAATACACTCTCACTGCCTTCTGACCTCCATTCTTTCTAATGAGAAATTGGCTGTTCATTTTATTGGGATTTTTGTAAATGACAAAGTTACTTCTCTTGCTGCTTTCAAGATTTTATCTGTGTCTTTTAACAGTTTGACAATAATGTGTCTCAGTGTGATTCTCTTTGAGCTTATCCTGCTTGGAGTACACTGAGCTTGTTGGATGTGTAAATTCATGGTTTTCCCCTTATTTGGTATGTGTTCAGCCATTATTTCTTCAAATATTGTTTCTGTCCCTTTATTTCTTCTTCTAAGACACCCATAAGGTGTATGTTGGCACTTTTGATGGTATCTCACAGATTCCACAGGCTCTGTTCACTTTTATTTATTTTTTCTTTCTGATCTTCAGACTGGATAATCTCAATTGACCTGTCTTCAAGTTGGCTGGTTCTTTCTTTGAGCTGCTCAAATATGATGTTGAACCCTCCAGTGACTTTTTCATTTCAGTTATTGTACTTTTATCTCCAAATTTTCTATTTGGTTTCCTTTTATAATTTACATATTTTTATTGACATTTTCATTTTACATTGTTTTCCTGCTTTCCTTTTCTTCTTGTCCATGGTTTCTTTTAGCTCTTCGAGCATATTTAAGACAGGGAATTTGATCTGGCCTAAAAGAAATGCTAAAGGGGGTTCTTTAGGTTGAAATTTAAGGACACTAGACAGTAATTAAAAACCATGTGAAGAAATAAAGAACTCCAATAAAGATAACTACATAGGTAAATAGGTAAGGAACATAGTATTTGGAAGGCAATAATAGAAGCCAATGTAGGTAGAGGACAGAGAGCAGTGATTATAGTTTGAGATTAACAATTGGAAGATGCAAGATATAATAGAGTAAGATAAGGATTTTTTTCCCTTTTACCTTAAAAGCAATGAGAAGTGTTTGAACTACGAAGTTTAAATTGTCAATGACCCAATTTTAATTGAAGCTTACAGAGGTTAAGGAACTCGCTTAAGGTCATGCAATGATTAAATGGTAGAATGAGGATCATAATCCAGGAATGTCTTGATCTAACATCTTAACTACCCCATTTCTTATAAATTAAGCAATGTTTAAGAAATTATAAGGTTAAATTTTCATGACCTGAGTTTGTTCATTATTATTTCAGCAGATGGTAATTAAATGCCTACTATGTTTGAGGGATGTGATCTTACCCTGTCCAAACCCAGTCATGGTTATATTCATTTTGTTAGCTCTGCTTGTGACCTGTTGCTTCTCAGTAAAAATGTGAAACCACAGTGTTCAGCAGTGACCATTAGAACAAACATATTTGTTATGTTTTTATGATTTCTTCCCCCTCTCAATTCCTGTCCTCTATAGGAGAATTAACAGTGAAGGCTAATTAATGTGCCAGATTGTTGTCATGTATCATTTCATCTGACAATTATTGATATCAAATAACTTCTCCAAGTTAACATAAATTAGTAACTGGAATTCAAATTCATTTGTCTCTAACTGAATTCAAAGATGTTTCTACTCAAAGAATAAAAAACTAATTTATGTTGAAGTGCATATATTTAGAAATAGAGTACTTGCTCAATAAATATTTGCTAGCTGATTGAATGACAGAAGCAGGATTATGGAAGAAAAGTATTCCAGAATCAGCCAGTGTGTGTGCTCTGAGGTGATTTTTCTGAAATACATTCTTCAAACAATTTATGTACTGCTAGTCTCTTTTTTATTTAATTATCTTTATTTTTGTATACCTCTGTTGTAATATTGATACTCAGTAAGGGAAGAGACATGATATATACTGGTAAATGGGAAGTTGCTTGTTCTCAAATATTCTGTCTAACAGAATATTCCCCAGATAGGAATTATGAGCATTCATTCAATCAGTGAATATATTATGTGCTTCACATTCAGTCAGTCACTCATTTATTCATCCATCCATTCAGCATATATATATATATATGGAACACTGACATATACTTCTGTCTAGCTATTGGCGATACTATGGTCAATAAGACAAAGTTTCTTCATTAAGTTTGCTTTCTAGTAGGAGAACAGTAGTAAAGAAATAAATATTTTCAAGTCTTGATAAGAGTTCCAAAGGAGGGGAGAAGTCTGATAGTGCATATGGGTGGGGACAGGGTAGAATTGATAACAATATACATATAAAGTTGGAGAAGGCCTCTGTGAGGAGGAACTGCTTGTGTTGAGAAATGAATCACCAGAAAGAGCCAGCCAGGTGTCTGTCTGAGGACATAGGAATCAAGTGACAGTGAGGCTAGAACATTGTGAGCTAGGGGAATAGAGCTAGGCAGATGTCATTGAAAGTAGGAAAGTAGTTAGAACTTGTTTTTAATGTGAAGATAAGTCACTGGAAGGTTTTTGGTTGTTGGTTGATTTTATTTCCCTCCATCCCATGTTTATTTGAAAATGTTCCACATTCAACTTCTGTCCTTTTGGAGGCTTTTAAAGAGGAAGCCATTGGTGGCATTAAAACAATTTTCATAAATTCTATATGCTTTATATGAATTTATATTTTTAGAGGCATTCTACTGTCTTGTTCTAAAATTATATACCCTTGTTATCATAGTTAGGAAGTATCCATCATCTTAATAGAATGGACATGCATTATCCTTTGATTCAAGAAACATTACGTAATGCTTTTTGAATTACTTAGTAAATGTATAAAGATGGAAAACGTTACTGTTCCTCTTCTCTTCTTTATGACCTTATAGTCTGGTGGAGAAATAGCCACACAAGCAGTCATTATAGATGTTGTAAGTGCCACAGTAAAAGCATATGTACAATGTTTTTTTCTGCAATTTAGAAAGGATGGTGTGTTCTCTGGGGTTGGAAAAGGCCTTATCAACAATCCTTGTTCTATGGAGATTTTCTATCTTGCTTTTCGAAGCACAGTAGGAGCCAGATAACACTATTTCAACAGGGATGCCTATACTGCAAAAAGTCTTTAGAAATAGTTTATGATTTCAGATGTACAGTAAAATATACAAGTGGTATCTGACTTAGTATACATGAGAAAATTGAATTTCTCTTCTAAGGAGAGGGTGAAAAAGCATTATTTCTCTTTTTGTTATTGCTGCCCGTTTTCCTTTTGTTTTCTCTCACCTTTTATTCTTCATTTTTTAAAGTGTATATAAGGTGGGAAGAAGATAAAAGTTTAAGAGTTTGGAAGGAAGGCTTCATAACAAATTTTGGAGGTTTTTTGAGGGGGAGATGTGATTATAAAAAGGGAATTAATTTATTTCTAAGCTGGTGATAGGATCTTCTGATGGTCCTCTTTTGGGAGCTTCGATTTTTCCACCACTCAAAATTCTAGTTAGATATATAAAACTTCCTACAGTAATATTAAACATGTGCTGTCACAAATTACACATGCCAGAGTGATATGAGATTCATGTCAGCACAACTGGAATGGAACATAACCGTAGAGAAAACCACGTGCTTTGTAAGTTTGTTGGTCAAATATCAGGGCAAAGATTCTTAGAAAAATTAAATTGTATGAAACATAGGCAGATGCCTAAAGAGAAAGTACAAACTTACAGGCAAACGCAGAGTATACTCATGCCAGGATATGACACGAGGATAAATGAAACCAGCACAATGCTATTTAGGACATAATTATGCTGAGAGAATTGAAGGAACTATAGGAGAAGGGGTTATTTCCTCCTTACCATTAATTTAACTATTGAATCAAAAAAGGCAGTGTGGTATTTAATAGAGTGACTATAAAAAGAAAAGATAAAAGAAAAGTAGCAGTAGCAGCAGAATTTCAAGTAAGGATAAAGATAGCAAGGCTTTATTTAATAAAAACTGACCTTAAAGTTAATTGCACCAGAGAATTTACCCCTGGATCCAGCATCATCCTCTATAGGAAGATTTTTAATGTAGAAAAAACTGCGTGAGACTAAGGAAGAGGACATGGAAGAGAAACCTTTATCGGGTTTCTGGAGAAGATGGTGGCTTGAACATACACACTTTAGCTAACTGTTGAAGCACCATAATTTGATAGGAAACACATCAAGAAAAAGGCATAAGCAAAGAAATAGGAGAGGAATAAATAGCAACAAAATTCTGGAAGCTGGAGAGCAGACGATGAGTAGTAACCGATTTAGCAGATTAACAGAACTGAATTATCAGTGGACAATGAGGGAGGTTGTAAAGAAACACTGAAACTTTGAGAGAAACTTTGAAACCCTCAAGGACTCAGAAATGATCAGTTCCAAGTATCTCCGGAAGGGGCAGCAGCGGCAGAGGGGGAGAGTTATAGGTGCACTTGAAGCCCTAAATACATAGACAGAATGAAACTATAAAATGTTTATGTTGTATTCCTCAGGTCTCCTTTACTTAACACCCAGTACCAGCCTGGAGGTTTAGCCTCTGGAGTGGATAAAACCGCAGGGGGTCTCTGGATTAAGGTAAATGAAATATAATACCTTTGCAGACAGGGCCTTCATAGGAAAATGAAGATTGAATACTCCAGTATATATTGAAAACTTCCAGTGTATATTAAATATATACTGAATACTGTGGTCCCCAGTAATCTTTATTCACTTGGCTTCTAGAGAGATCACCTAAAGATGAAAATGTCAGCGTGGTTTCCCCCATGAAATGCCTTAGCCAGATCACCCAAAAGTGAAGTCCATAGTTGACAAGCTCCACACAAATTCACAGAAATTTTCATTAGGTTTGTAAAGTTCCATTCTACAATATGAGTGGATGGGCATGGTTCATCGAACATTTGAGGAAATCTTGTGTTAGAAATGGCAGAGACTGAAATAAATAAGTCGAAAAAAAGCAAATTAGAGGAAACAGAGACTCTAGAGGAGGAAGAAAACTTAAACAATTATTATAATTGATATCTTAAGAGAAGTAAGAGAAGATATTATGTCACAGGAAGAGTTTGCTATAAGAAAAGAAAAGGCAAAAAAAAAAAAAGACAGAAAGCTCTTGTAAGTTAAAATATCAAATGAAAAACTTACTTAGAAGGATTAGAAGATAACATTAAAGACATATCACAGAAATTAGATAAAAGGAAAAAGAAAATAGAGCAATGACAGGACCAACCGAGAAGGTACAACATCTGAATTACTAAGATATATATGGAGAGAGAAAAGGGGGGACAGAGAGAGGAAAAATTTGAGAGAGGAGACCTTTAATAAGTAATTGAAGACAAATATTTCTCACAAAAAAAACCTTTTGCATTTTTTTAATGTTCTTATCCCATAATGCTTTTCCCTTTTTCACATTTGAAATGAACTTGATCAAGTCCTATTTGTTTCTTTTTTTATAAACTTTTCTTTTTCTTGAGGTAAAATTCATAAGGCAAAAAATTAACCATTTAAAAGGGAACAATTTAGAGCAATATTGTGGAACTTCTGTCTCTAGTTCTAAAACATTTTCACCACTTCAAAAGGAATCCTCACACCCATTAGGCAGTTGCTGTCCATTTTATCCGAACTCCCACCTCAAACCAGCAATATGTTTCTATGCATTTAACTATTTTGAAGAGGTTATATAGATGGAATAATACATACATGACCTTTTGTGTCTGGATTCATTCACTTATTTTGGAGGTTCATTTACCTTGTAGTGGGTATCAGTACTTCATTCTTATTTATGTCTGAATTTTCCATTGTGTGTATATACCACAGTTTTTTTATCCATCTATTGATGGACACTTGAGTTGTTTCCACTTTTTGGCCATTGTGGATTATGCTGCTTTGAACATGCATGTGCATATATTTGTTTGAGTACTTGTTTTGAGATGTTTGGGGTTGGAGTTGCTGGATTAGGTGTTAATTTTGTGTTTAACTGTTAGAGACTCCACCAAACCGGTTTCCACAGTAGGTGAATGAACTGTTTTGCATTCCCATCAGCATTGTATGAGGTTTCCAGTTTCTCCATATCTTTGCCAATATTCATTATTGTTATTATTTTTAATATTAAAGCTATGCTAGTGGTGAGCAGTGGTACCTCATTGAGGATAGTTATTGGCCATTTGTATATCTTCTTAAGAGAAATTTTCTTTTCAAATCCTTTTTAAACAGTTTGTTGTATCTGTATTGTTGAGTTGTAAGAGTTTTTTTTTTTATATATTCTGTATACTAGAGCTTTACCAGATATGTGATTTATCATATGTAATTTATTTTTATATGTGATATATGTGAAATATCTTCTTTCTTATAATGTTCTTTATGCTTCCCAAATTTTAAATTCTTTGAAATCTAATTTATTTTTTTTCCTTTTTGCTTGTGCTTTTGGCGTCAGATCTAAGAATCCATTGCCAGATCCAAGTTCATGAAGACTTACTGCTATGTTTCTTCTGAGTGTTTTATGATTTTATGTTTAAGTCATTGATCCATTTTGAATTAATTTTCATATATGGTGTTAGATAGGGGTACAACCTCACTCTTTTACATACAGATAATCCGGTTTTTCCAGCATCATTTGTTCAAGAGACTCTTTTTTTCTCCTACTGGAATGGTTTTGGCACTCATGTTAAAATCAGTTGGCCATAGATGTATGGGTTTAGCTTCTGTACACTCAATTCTATGCCATGGGTGTACGAGTATATGTTTTCCCTACACTAGTGTCACACTGTTTTGATTGCTATGTTTTGAAAATGGGAAGTGTGAGTTCTCCAACTTTGCTCTTCTTTTTCAGTATTATTTTGGCTTTTCAGGGCCACGTGCAATTCCATTTAAATTTGAGGGTTAGTTTTTCTATTTCTATAAGAAAAAGAAAAGCTGTTGGAATTCTGATAGTGATTTCATTGAATCTGTAGTATTGTTATCCATGAGCACTGGATGTCTTTGCATTTATTTAGGTTATTTAATTTTTTTTTTTTTTTAATTTAAGTAGTGTTTTGTAGTTTTTAGTATACAGGTCTTTCACCCACTTGGTTAAGTTTCTTCCTAGGTATTTTATTCTTTTGGATGCTTTGTGAATGGAATTGTTTTCTTAATTTCTCTTTTGGATTGTTCATTGCTGGTGTATAAAAACAGCTGACTTTGTGTGTGTGGTTTTTTTGTTTCTTTGTTTGTTTTTTGTGTTTTCCCATTCTTTGAGATTTTTATCTTCAGGATCATGTCATCTACAAATGGAGATAGTTTTACTTTTTTCTTTCCAATTTGGATGTTCTGGCCAGAATGTCCAGGGGTAAAAGCAGGCTTCTTCCTGATTCTTGTCTTCTTCCTGATCCAAGGGGGAAGCTTTTGATCTTCCATCATTTAGTATGATGTTAACTGTGGGTTTTTCAGAATGCCCTTTTCATGTTGAGGAAGTTATTCTGTATTCCTAGTTTTCTGAGTCCTTTTTTTTTTTTTTTTAAATATCATGAATGAATGATGGGTTATGTCAACTGAGATACCATGTGATTTTCCCCCCTTTTGTTACAGTAATATGGTGTGTTACACTGATCAATTTTCTTATATTGAACCATCTATTTATTGTTAAAATTTATTTGCCATCTCTAGTAAGCATTTTCTTCTCAAATTGAGTAATAAAGTAGTTATTTCATTCTGTTACTCTCTAGGGTAACTATACTTTTATTATTTCAAATATTTGCTGTTTGTATTTCATTTGTTTATGCCATTTTAAAGATTTTTTTAAAGCTCTTAAACCTTTTTGCTAGTAATGTATAATTTTATGAATCTCTTTAGGAAATATAATCTCTAATCAGTTTTTGCATACATATAGTAAGTTGATTTTCAATACAAAATTTGTATATTTGATCAGTAGATTAATAAATATAATGTCCTTATTTTAATTTAATCTGATAATTTTTTAATATATAAAGAAAATTTTTTTCTATTTTGCAAGGGACACAATTTTATTTATAATTACACAAGACATACTTGATCAACTTTTAAGACAGACATCTCTGCATAAGCATGTAAAGAACTCGTTTTAAAAAATTATGGTAAAAATACATAACATGCAGTTTAATTTACCATCTTAATCATTTCTAGTTGTACAATTCAGTAGTGTTAAGTATATTCACAGTATTAGGCAACCAGTCTCCAGAACTATTTCATTTTGCAGAATTGAAACTATATCACTAAGTAACTCTCCATTACCCCCTCACTAAATATCTCTCCGTTTCCCGATCCCTCTGGCCTCTGACAGCTCTCCGACAATCATAGTTACTGTTTCTATGAATTTTACTACTCTAAATACCGCATAAAGTGGGATTATACAATATTTTTCTTTTTGTGTTGGTTTATTTCATTTAGGATAATGCCTCAAAAGTTATCCATGTTGTAGCATGTGTCAGAATTTCCTTCCTTTTTAAGGCGGAATAATAATCCATTATATGTACTGTGGGTGCCAAAAAATGTACACATTTTAAGAGATTATCTATGTATTACTTTTCAAAGTTGAATTAAGTTATGGTAGCAATGTGTATGTAGTATGACGTTCTCTCAAAAGATGGCGTTAATAAAATGAATGCTAATGTCATTTATTGTATTACAATTTTAATAGTTTTTTTCTTTCTTGAAATGTGTATACATTTTTTTTGGCACCCTCTGTATATACCACATTTTCTGGTGTATCTGGTGAAGATCTGGTGAAGATCTTCTTGGGATGAATTTGCTGAATTATCATTTTATGTCTTCATTTGCTTCATTTCCGTATCAATTCACCTCATGCTTCTATTCTTTAACAAATTTTAAAAATGTGAAAAAGCAACAAAATCCTCATGGCAACTATAAGCATTAAGTTGTGTGATATAGGGATTGAGTATCATGAGCCCTCTCAGTCACTCACTAACACACATGATATTCATTTAAGGTTTTTTTTGCTTATTGGGAAATGTTATTTTACTTATTATTAAAAATAGATATTTAAAAATGCTGTTACCTCATTTAAAAATAAAAATACTTTGTAACAGTTTATGAAACTTCTTGAGAAGTTTCAAGTTACAGTAATCAATTGTAAGCTGTCTATGGACAGACCTCTCTTATTCACATATGTCTGATCACAGTTTTGGAAATTAAGCCCTCAAACTTGTTTCCAATAAATTGGATTGAGTAGGTTTTTAACTTGTCTGTGTAGCTATTTGCTCAGGTGTTCATCAATCTGTAAATACTAGTTCTACTCATAGAGTGATTCTGTTAACCTTCAATTAATTGTTCTTTTCTAATGTACCATTTAAAGAGAGATTAATATCTGAGAACTACTTGAGTGAGGACCAAACCAATTATCAAATCGCTATAGCAGCAATAACTCATTTATACCTTTGCCATGCAGATATTGTCAGCAATGGTCAAAGAATCTACTGGACATTTACAATAACTCCAGACTTTTATCTTAATGTGGATTTCACTTGGAGAGATGGAAAAAGAGTTGATTTTATTTTAGTTAAGTGGTAATAATGAAAAGAGAATCTTCATATCTTTGAAGAGAGCTGGCTGGGTTCATTATTATCTGAATTTGTACTTCTATTTTCATAGGCAACACTCTGATTATTTCAAGTCCATTTTCTTCGTCTTGTTTGAAGTAATGTACTGTTAACATTTTTGCACACTGAATATTGGATCTATTAGGCAAAATAGAGAAAGTTTATTTGTCACCTCAATCTTCAAATAAAATAAAGGTGTATTTTAATAAAGGAGCCATCTTGGAGATCAACATCCATGAGATATTGAGATATTTTTTCACAGAATAAAAATTTACCACACTGTAACATGTGCAGCACCTGAAAATTTAATTATGTCTTTGAGTATAATGTTAATGTAAGTACTGAGAAATTAAGAGTAATAAGCTCTGATTTGCTGTTTTAATTATTTACTGTAAGCATACTTACTGGAAGAAATAAGGCAAGTTATTAGAAGTTAACTTTTGTATGTTTATTAAATTTAACTACATTCCTGACGAAATGACAATTGTTAATTTAAAAAATTATTTTTGGAGTACAAATTATTTCAGAATATGTTTTAAATTATAAGTCAATGTTTAGAAAAAATTTGTTTGACACATCCCTCTAGAAACACGCTTTATAAATCCTCCATATATTTTGAATCATGATATTGGAATAAATAATGAGGTTTTTCATGAAATGATGAGTAATCATTGTACAAAAATAACTATGAAATATAATTTTAACTTGATTATGGCCTCTCTGTTTAATGGAAACATTCTAAAGATATTTTCACCTTTAACCAAAGTTCATATACATTACATTTTTTAGATTGCACTTCAGGATTCATCTCCCCTCTGCAATGATGTTCAGTAATAATGTCCATGGCATGTGGGTTAGTCTACACCAAAAGGCAATTTTCTGTTGTTTCACATACATTCATTTTAGCTCACTAATGAAATGATATGCTTAAACATGGAAACTGGATCCACTTTTGGCATTCCCCTACTTCTTAGTGAAATGTATTTAATGAATTAGCTAGTGACTAATGCAGGATTAGAATTGCAGGATTAATTTTGAAACTGTTGCTTCTGCTTTTAGTTTTGTGGCAGCTGTGTTTTTGGCTGTTCCTGTTAGGTGAAAGTAATAGTTCTTATTATTTTAGGGTAAAGTACTTTGTATTTCTCAACTTTTCATATATACAAAAATAATGTTAAAACTTAAATCGGTCAGGATTGAGACTGTTTCAAAAGTTTGCTTACATCTACAACTTTAAGTGTGCTCAGAAATTAAGATGCTGGGTTATATAAAACTTTTCAGAATCCTAAAATCATATTAAGTCTAGAACTCTTCATTTTAGAAAATCAAACCTTAGAGTGACTGTCTGTGCTAGACAAGTTTATGGCAGAGACTCTAGCACCATGTGTTTCTGAAAATTAGGTGAAAGAAATAATATATTATTTCTTTTTAATGTATTGTACTTTTTATTTCATGTTATTTTAGAAAGGAGATCACATTTCAGGCCAATTTCTGTTGATAGTATCACCATTTTCAACATAAGTATACGAACCCTGGTATCATTTTGGATTACTCTCCGTCTGGCTCTAGGGAATCAAAACTTAAAAGGGCCTGTGATCTAGCTTCGCCTTCTTTTCTGTCCTTTGTTTCCTCTCATTCCCACCACCACTCTATTTAGGTCCCGTTTACATCACTTTATTAATTTACTTACTAGTTTCTCTGTCTTCAGTTTCTTGTCTCCCTTTCTTACTCATTGTGGATGACACTGCCACATTAACATATCTGAAATCATGATTTCTTTTTCCACACCCTTGTTTATACTGTTCCTTTTTGGGGAAGAGTCTTTTTCTACTTCAGCATACTCATATATATTCAAATGCTCCACATCCTTAAAAACAACAACTCAGATTTCATTTTCTTCTTAGTACTGGCTACATCTACCTAAAGGGAGCGCTACTTGAAAATACAGGGTCAGTTAGTGTCTGTAACCTTTTCACAGCTAGACTCATTATACCCTGTTATCATAGAGTGCTATGCTAGAGCAGGAAGAGACTTTAGGTATCACTTATTCTACTCACCTCACTTTACAGTTGAGTAAGTGGTTTTCCTAGAATTCAATGACTAACATAAGTACTTGTACCGGACAGAGCAGAGATGTAATTTGACTTAAGTCTCCTAACATGTAATCCAGAATGCCTTCTTGTGTAACACACTTCCTCTCACTAAAAGGTGCCTTGTCTTTTTAGATCTTTTTCATGAGTGCTTTTATTTCCTCTATGTGAGGCCAAGAATTTTGTTTTAAACTATTTTGTATTCCCCTCAACGTTTTGCAGGTAATAGGCCTTAGTTCATTCTTTATTTTGTAGAGAATTGCTTTCAGATAAAAGTAATATTTTAAATAAGGTGTTACTTCCATTTTTATAAATGTTGATTTTATTATAATCAAGTAATAAAAATATTTTTATAAATAGTGTAAATGTTTATACTATTTATAAATATTAATATTTACTTAATATTATATTAAATACATGCTTTTATTTAAAAGGGATTGAAGAAGAGGTCTTAATAGTTCTTAGTAGTTTGCATCTATTTCTAAGACTTTACCAAACAAAATAGTAGGAAATAACAAAATAGAATTGAAAAATTCTCTAGGTCTCTTTTACTGCTAAGTAAATGGGTTTTAATTGTTTACAATGTCAAGAATACTGATGTGAGTACAAAATCAGAACTTTTGTCAACATTTCTTCATTGCTTTTATGTTTTCAATTTTTAAGGAAATAAAATTGTTTTATATGCAATAATTTTATGGCAGATTGTATTAAATCTGAGTAAATCGAGTATGATACAATTCTGTTGTCTTAGTTACTAAGCTATTATTGAAAACTACCTAGTACAGTCTTTTCAGGTTTTAAAGTTTTACAAATATATCTGATTTAAAGCATGTAAGTAAAACAACAAGGATTAAAGCAAATGTACATACTTTACAATTTTTTTACAATTGAGCATGAATAAAAATTTTGTGAAAGGGCAGTTTAAATACATATCAGGTGAATAACGCATGGGGGCAGTTTAAAATTTACGTGAGATGGCAGTTTAAATACATATCAGGTGAATAACGCATGGGGTTCATGTGTGTAGTTGGGGATATATGTATCATCTGCTTTAGATGTATTACAGAGGTGATGTCAAGGTGAAAGCAGGCTTGTAGAATGGTTGGAAATCATTGATATTCTGACGTGGCGGCTGTAAATGGCTCAGTGGCAGATGGAGTCTTTGTCAAGGAAGAAAAATGGCAGCTTTGGAGCATCATAGATGTTTTGCTAGCAGCTCAGCACACAGGCTGTGACCTTCTAATATGCAGGACTCTTTCTATGCTCTCATAAATTGAGCTTTTATTCGCCTAAAGTAGATAAACAGTACTTACCATATTTCAGTACAAATTGAGGTGTTTCATTATAGAGAAACATAAATATGTTTTATTGTCTAGTTTTTAAAGAAGTAAGCTTTTAGGGGAACGTGCATTTCCTGGTGTCAGAAATGTTTCTCAGTTAATTTGCAAGAGTGAAAACAATAGAGTTTAATTGAAAGAGTATTTTCTTAGAATCACATAATATTAAAGCCAGACACACTCATTTTACAGATGAAGACACTAAGTCTCAGTGACTGTGATTTAACCAAGGTCACAGAAATGGTTCATGAAAAACATTAGGTGACTCTTAGATTATTAGTTATTATACACATAAAATATCTTTCATTATGAAGGTAAAAGAAAACTCTCTTTGAATAAATCTTCGAATATCAAGAATACACCTGGTTATTCATGACAGCTGCATAATGATAGTACATAATTTTAGAGACTTTTATTTACTGTTCAACTGTACATGTTTTTATTGAAAATAATTTAGGTTTTTCATTTTAGTCTGTCATCACTACACTGCTGTATAGGAAAAAAAAATTGTTGAATAGAGAGTTTATACCTGGTTGCAAAAAGTATTTAATATAATACATGCTTTTATATATGCACAGAGTATATTCTGATTCCTTAATAAGAATATATTTAAATGATATTTTGTTTCAATCAGAACTACTTCAAATCTATATCTTGTATTGATATATTTGAGTATTTTAAAAGTCCTTTCTTTTAGAAATATTGCAATTTATATTAAAATGTTTAAGGGTTTTGTAGGTTTTATACTGAGATGTTTTGAAAAATTGTTGCATGTATCAGTGAGAACTTTTTTTCAGTTTTTAGAGGAATCTATGTCTCCATGAAAGTATATTATCATGTGGAGTATATTCATCTGGACAGCTGACCTATATCGAAAAGTAATGTCATGACTAAAATTAAAAGTAGAAGCATTCCACACCTTAAACCTACTAAAGCGTCGAACCATTGCTAAAGGTATAGAAAGGAATCGCTGTATATCAGGGAAGAAAACCACCCTTTGCCCTAGAGAGTCAAGATTGCTGCATCCAGTGCTTCAGGTTATATCTTTTGCAAGCCAGTGTCTAAGGAAGTACGGTTAAAGAGCTAATTAACAAGTTATACAATGATGTCTGTGCATTTTCTTATTAAATTATAAAATGATTTTATAGTAGTTTTTGAGAAGGAGAAAAATTTGAAAGGGTGGAGCTAAAAGCTTCCAAAATCCTGAAGTGAGTTTTTTTTCTTTTTCTTTTTTTTTTTTAAAGGATACAACTGGTCAAACCTTTTAGATACAATGTGGGCATGAAAAATATTAATCACAGTATCATAAAGGAGAATACTGTATCTATTAATGGATATGTTGATATGTAGCTATTCACCTATTATGTACTTTTATATGACGTGAATACATCAGAGGTTAAATGATGATTACTACATTTTCAACAACTAATTATTGAATGTCTAGTGCATGCAAGTGCTGAGGATAAGCAGTGAACAAAACAATCTATTCAGGGGCTTACAGTCTGTGAGGGAAAGAGAGACTAGTTAACAAATGAATACTTAATATGTTGGATGGCAACCGACACTGTGAAGAAAGGTAAAAGAAATTAAGGGTCACGAGTGCAGGGTTGTGGAATTAGTATTTGTTATATGGTGGTCAGCAAAGACCTCTCTAATAACCTCCCCATTTAACAGAGATCTTAACAAAGTGAGGGAGCTGATCTTGCACATACCTGGATGAGGACTCTTCCAAAGGAAAGAGTACATGCCAAGACACTGAGGGAGATTGTGCTTGGTGTATTCCAAGGATAGTGAGGAAACCTGTAGCCTTACTGCCACCGGAGTGGCATGAGCCATGAAGGAGAGTAATAAATGAAGCCATAGAGATTTCATATAAAACTACGTTTACGAAAAAATTATGCTCTAGGCTTAGGCAAACCCCATGCTGTTGCTAAACCAGCAGTCCGCACCATAGTTTCCGTAGTGCAGGTTGTATAGCGTGAACATTGCGTGAAAAAAAAGGTTCCACGGTCAAATAAGTTTGGGAAACATAGGGTTAACATTAAACAAAGTTAAACAGGTTTGGTTTTGTTTAACAACTGTATCTGTATATCTTCTAATGTGCTAATTGGACTGAATGTCCAATTTATTTGACCCTTCTTCAAAGAGAGTCTTAGGGAACTAGTGTTTTTCATGCTTTGGTAAATTTTGTGTTATACAATCCTACAGATTAACTGAATTAATAAAAGGATTTTCCACAGTTGCTGTTTCTTAACTTCTCTACTCTCCTTAAGCCAACACCCTCTCTGCCTGCTTTTTCACTGAAGATTACTTTCTTTTTTTTCCTAAATATTTCTTAAATTTATTCTTTCTTCTGGACTCATAGTGCCTAAATCTTTGTGTAGGTTTATCATAACTTACCTGGGCTATTACTGTAGCCTCTTAACTGGGGCTCTGCCTCTAGTCTTGCTGTGTCTAAATTCATCATCTTCTTAGTGACGATTTAATTGACATCATCAACCTAACAAGGTTATTCATCTACTTAAAATCCATTACTAGCTTCCCATCACTACAGAATAAAATGTAATCTCATTTGCAGGGCATATGAAATCTTCCACAATCTGTCTCCTGCCTACATTTAAATTTTGCCTAAATCGCCCGTACTTAGTGCTTTCCAATATTGAGACCATTTATACTTCCTTAAAGCAGGCAGTAGCTGTATAGTACTTTTGCCTTTGTTCGGTACTATTATCTCTTCCTGACACAACCAGCCCCTGTGAGTAGCTTAATTTTTCCATTCTTAAAGGTTTAAGACAGATGTAATCTTCTCTAACAACACGCTCAAACTCTTCTTGGGTAAGGCAGGTGCACTGATGTATAATCCTGTCAAAGCATTTAAAACAATGAAATAAAAATACATATTGTTTTTTTCTCCTCTACATCCTGCTCTACGTCCTGTAGCTTAAGGTGTACCTACCTTAAGTGCTTCACACTTGAAGTGGGTACCCAATAGCTGATGAAATTAACTTTACTTAGTAGTTGAAGACCTTCTGATAAATAGGTCATTTAGTTTCCCCTTTTTCCAGTCAAAGAAATCTGTTTGGATTATAGATTTAAATGTAAAACATGACACTGTAAAACTTTTAGAAGGAAACGTAAGGGAAAATCTATGGGCTCTTGGTGAAGAGTTCCTATGCACTGAAAACAAACAGCACAATCCTTAAAAGAAAAAATCAGGACATTGGACTTTATAAAAATTGAAACCTTTTGCTTTGCAGAAGACCGTGTTAAGATGATGAAAAGCCAAGATACATACTAGGAGAAAATATTTGAATACTACATATCTGACAAAGGATTCATATTGAGGACATGTAGAATCTCTCAATGCTCAACAGTAAAAATGCCAAGAGTCCAATTGGAAAATGGGCAAAAAACAGGAAGAAACATTTCACCAAAGAGGATACCGATGTCAAATGAAAACATGAAAAGATGTTCAACATCACTAGACATCAGGGAAATGCCAAAATGTGAGCTATCACTACTTATCTGTCAGAACAGCTCAAATTAAAAATAATGACAATATCAACTGCTGGCAAGGATGTGGAGAAATTGAACTCTTATTGCTGGGGGAAATGCAAAAGGGTACAGGCATTCTGGAAAAGAGTTTGACAATCTCTTAAACAAACAAGCATACACTTACTACACAAACCAACCACCGCACTCCTGGGCATTTATCCCAGCAAAATGACTGTACATGTTTGTGCATAGCAGCTTTATTTGCAATAGTCAAAATTGGAAACAATCAAAATGTCTTAACAATAGGTGAGTGGCTAAACACAGTATGATGTGTCTATACTATACGATACTACTACTCAGCAATAAAAAGGTACCAACTATTGGTCCACATAACAGTTGTATAGATCTCAAAGTCATTAGGCTGAGTGAAAAAAAGCTGATCTCAAAATGTTATTCCATGATTCCATTTATATAAAGACAAAATTATAGAGATTGGGAACAAATTAGTGATTGCCAGGGGTTAGGGATGGTGGAGGAGAGGGGTTTGAGTGTGACTATACAGAAGGAGTAGAGAGAGATCTTTGTGTCTTACTGTACAGTTGGTTACATGCATCTACATGTGTGATAAAGGGACTTGGAACTATACATACACATTATGGTTTATTTACTGGTTTTCGTATTGTACTATCGTTATATAAGGTGTAACCATTGTCGGAAACTGAGTGATGAATACATGGGACCACACTGTAGTAATTTTCAACTTTCTCTAAATATATAGTTATCTCAAAAAAAGTTTTAAAATTTGTTTTTTTCCTTCTTCTATCTCCAAGACATGGAAACGACATAGATGAATGGGTAAAGAAAATATGGTGTGCGTGCGCACACACCCACCCACCCACACCCACCCACACATATACATGCACACAGCAATATTATTCAGTCATAAAAAAGGAAATCCTGACATTTGCAATGACATGGATGGACCTTGAGGATATTATGTTAAGTGAAATAAGTTAGATAGAGAAGACAGATAACACAATATTACTCATATATGGAATCTTAAAAAAATAAAACAACAGAATTCATAGATCCAAGAACAGTTATGGTTTTTAGCTGGGGCTTGGAGCCGGGCAAAATGGGTGAAACCGTCCAAAGGCACACACTTCCAATTATAAAATTACTACTTATAGTCCTGGTAAAAACAAACAATAAACTGTTTTACCTCTTCATTAAACCTTACATGCTTTTTAATTTTTATTCTGTGTCCTCCAGAGATTTATTCATTGATCATTCATAAACATAGCCATCTGCTCCTTTCTTGGCTTATTTAGGATTGTCCTATCTTAAATAAAATGATAACTAGAAGTAAACAATTAAACAAAACCTCTACTTCCGTCAAGTAGTCGTGTTTATATCATAAAGATATATGTCCATGTTGATAATGTGTAGCTGTAGTTCTTTTATTTTACCTGTTGTATACAGTTATCTATATTTCATTACGTAAACATACCACAGTCTTTTAATTTATTCATGTTCCAATATTGCACTATACAAATAGAGCTGCAATTTACATATTTGTATGCGATACATTATGCACACGTATGAGAACTTCTCTGGGTTACATATCTAGAAGCGGACTTGCTGTGATAGAGACTACATACAGCTTCAGTTTTACTGCCGTGTTTCCCCCAAAATAAGACCTAGTCGTCTTATTTTAGACCTAATGCGTCTTTTGGAGCAAAAATTAATATAAGACCCGGTATTATATTATGTATTGTATTGTATTGTACCCGGTCTTTTATTATATTAATATACAGTATAAGTATATATGCTTTTATCTGTATGAGACCGGGTCTTATATTATATTAAAATAAGTCCGGGTCTTATATTAATTTTTGCTCCAAAAGACCCATTAGAGCTGATGGTCCGGCTAGGTCTTCTTTTCGGGGAAACCTGATATGTATTGCTTAATTTCTTTCTACCGTGGTAATGCCAGTTTACGCCACCAGTGCATAAGAGATTTCCAGCTCTACATTTTTGCCAACCTTTGGGATTTCCTTTATATTTGCCCTCCCACTCTCTCAATGAAGAACATGCTGTGAAGCTCAACAGATTTTACTTCTACAATATAATTTTTTTATTTCTGCTCTACTTTGACCAACCAAAAAGTAAAAGAATTTTTGACTTATCTTTCACATTCATATTTATTTCTGACTCTACCAAACCTTAGTTGAAATTCTTACCTCTTGGCTAAACTACTGCAACAGACCAAATGTTGCAGTATCCCTACTGGAATTCTCTTCTTGCTCCAATCCATTTTACTTAAAACTGCTAGATCAGTATTTCTAATGCAAGTAGTTTACCAGCAGCGTTAAATTAAAAGACTTAAAGTGCTATTCAAAGTTGTCTCCAATAAGGCCCTGAACTGCCTTTTCAGTTAGATCACCCACTCTTTTCTCCATATGCTCTCTATACTAGCCAGATTAAATTACATTGGTTGATTGATCGATTGATTGATTCAAACAGTAGATGGTTAATGTTCTTCTTATGCTATACAGGTATATTAACACGAGTTTTATAGTTTTGTAGTTTTATAGGTACTGCAGTAAAAGGAACAACTCCTGATTCTTGGGGAGCTTGCAAGCTATCTCAAGCTATTTTCTGAATGCACCCAATGCTTTTCATTCTCAGCATGCTCAGCATGTTTCCCCCCAACTTGCAATGCTTTTTTTAACTAGTTCCTCCACTTAGCCATCTCTACCTTCCAAACTCCTACCCACTTTTCAAGGCCCACCTAAGATGTCACTTTTCTGTGAAGCCTTTTCCTACATTCTCAGTTAATTTTGCTCCCATGGTACTATATGTACAAGTGACCCTTGAACAATGTGAGAGTTTAGGGCCCCAGACCCCTGCGCTGTCGAAAATTCATATATAACTTTTGACTCCCCCCAAACTTAACTGCTAATAGCTTACTGTTGCCTGGAAGCCTTTCCGATAACAAACAGTTGAGTAACACATATTTTGTATGTTATATGTATTACATACTGTATTCTTAAAGTAAGTTAGAGAATAGAAAATGTTTTTAAGAAAATCATAAGATAAAATACATTTACAGTACTGTTTATGGGGGGAAAAAAATCTGTGTATAAGTAGATCCACACAGTTCAAATTGGTGTTGTTCAAAGGTCGACTTGTTATGTTCTATGCATTTGTCTTATCCTTCCAAGGTGGTAAGTAGAGTACTTTGTCAATTCATCTGTATTGTTGTCCTTGTGGCACTTATCCTTATGTATGGTAGGCATACTATTAACTAAAGTAATTTAATTAAAGGTAACATATTAGTAAAATTCTACTTGACCAATTAGAATTATTTGTGGAAAAATCAATTTGAATTAGAAAAAATGCTTAATTATGTAGTTTTATCTAGTGTCCGTGCCTCAAAACACTATAGGATAAACTAAACAGGGGGTTTCTCTATAGTGATTTTTGGGACTTGCTCTGAATAGTATACTTTATTTGTATAAATATATATAGTGTAAGTATAATAGTTGTTCAGCTTGTTTTTTAGACTCTTAAGTAGTAAGTCACAGTTTTTCAAACCGTACTCTGAGGAATCATATGAAATGGTTCTGTTCAGATGCCTTGGCTACTGCTGTGTGCCTCCCCAACCCCAAAGAACAGGCCTTCACTTACGTTTTTCTCTCCTGGGCTTCTTCACAAGATTTATTTAAGAAAGAACTCTTCTGCTGAATACTTTGAAGTCGTTGTTAAGAGAGTATAAATACTGACATTTTATCCATTTAATATTTGCCAAGATTTTACAAAAAAGACATTATGCCTGCCTGCTTATTCCTTGTGTTACCACAAATTGAAAATTAGTACTCCATAGGAATGTGAGACTTCAGATAATTAAAGAAATGGTAGGTAGGGAATGGGCTTTGAGTCCAACAAATAAATTATTTATACTCTAAATATTCTGCGTTTTAATATGGATGTTTGAGGAGTTAGACTATCAGAAGTAACTGGAATTGGTCTACAAATTGTTAGGTAGGCTGAAGTATTTTCTAGATTGTAGCTTCTTATATTTTAATGTGCATAAGATTCTGATCTAGTAGTTCTGGGCTGGAGCCGGAGTGTCTTCATTTCTAACAAGCAATTTAAATGTTGCTGGTCTGTGGACCACACTTTCCGTAGGAAGGAGCTAGATGACCTTCCAAAGCCTACCTGTCACCACAGTTTAGTATTACATTTTTTGCCCTAGAGAAAGTCGGTTTTCAGTATTGTCATAGACACTTATTTAAACTGTCTCGCTACAGTCTGATATATATTTTGCTGATCTATTATATCAGCATATGTTATATCAGCAAAATGTATATATATAGTCTGATATATATTTTAGTAGAAATTTCTGGGTTTTCTAGGGGAATAATTTGTGTGTGGATTAATGACTGGTCTGCAATTATATGGTTCTTAACTTAAAATCAGCCTTCAAGATTTTAAAAATAGCCTTGAGAACTATTAGACTGTCAGTCGCAACTTTCAGAGAGTTTAAGCTTAATAAGAAATTATCTGTTCAGTTTACTTTTCCAACAGAACTGTAATACTGATTGACTTTTGTTATTTTACAGAATATTGTTTGAGGTTAGACATTAAGGTATTATAAAAATAAAAATAGGAAACTGGCTAAGCCTGTTTTAGTTGGTATAAATACTGCTTTTTTAAAAAAAGCTGTTATTATGAATTAGTAGCAATTATGTACCACAGCAGGTTAGGTTGTTAATTTTATATGTAGCGCACGTAAATTGAAAGCCTAATTTGTGTAAATGAACAACAAATAGGACAGATAGTCGTTTAGTTAAATAGCTTATATTCAGAAAAATATAAATCAAGTCTTAGGGACATTAACACTTTTCTTTAAGATATATAGTATCAAATACTCTCAGTCTTTTGGGCTTTTATAGAAAATTGTAATAACTAAATTATAAATTTAAATCATAAACCTTTAAGAAAATTCTCAGAATTTCTTATTTTGGATAAATGGAAACTGGTAATTAACTTTGTAGTCCAGGACCGCAGAGTATTTTTGGGGAGGGAAATTATGATTTTTTTTCTAAAAACGTTAGAATAATTTCCTTGTTGATAGTTGTTTCAACCCTACATTATTTCACTTAATAAATGTCAGTAGTAGAAATTGCTGAATTATATTATTACAATTAAAATATTTTTTATTAAGTGCTAATGTTGCTATAAAACTTTTCATATGTAATTCATGTCAAATGTTAATAAAAGTTTTTTTTGGACCTGATCCAAAAATTTTATATAGAAGTAAACTTCCTTTGTTTCTTCTGGTAGCATCCATTGATTTTGTTTCTTTTTTCCTAAAGGTACGTTAATAGTGCTGATAGAAGCAGGACAATTGGGATTTACATTAAAAATAAATGTGATGAATAAAAAGCACTACACTATAAAATTATAGTCTTGATTTTGTTTTACCAAAGTTCCAAAATCTAAAGGACAAAAATACTGACAAGGTCAAGAAAAAATGAAAGAAAGAACAAACGATGCAAAAAGAAAATGACACTGAGGTCTTGGTTTAATACATATGTATTCCAGGTTGATGGTTGATTTCATTAGCAAATCTAATTGTTATGCAATGTCTGTTCTTCTGCAGCAAAATGAATATTGTATTCTCACAGGCTCTGTGTGTATCTATTATGCTGAAATAAATGAAAAAATATATATATATACACATATATATTTGGAGCTGTTTTTGGTTTACTCTTTCCAGAAAAGAGAGAAAACTGAATTATATTTTCTCTTTTGTTGTTAAATTTGTCCAAAAGCTTTTCATTGTATATTATAGATATGTTTCCTACTTTTGTTCTCTGAGGTAAACAATTATAAGGTTGTTAACAATGTAACCATTTAAATTATCATAAAATTTTTTAAATGAACAGAATATAATCTTTATTGATTGAAGCTGATGTTAACATGAGCTTCTTAAGCATATGCTTTCTAACATAAGTTTAAATGTCAGGAGTGGTTTTTCTTATTGCAAGAAAAATGTTAAGTGTACGTATTATGCCAAATATAAATACTGCTACTTTTTGCAATAGTAAAATTGTACGTTGAGATTCCTATACTTACTTTTGACTTTTCAGAAAATAGGAAATTCAGAAATAACGTTTCATTGGCTATACTTTGGAAGAGTTCATTTAATAAGTGAACACACTGCATGATTATTTGGGTTATGTATATGAGTTCAAATATGGATCAAACTATTTTGGACCCAATTGTCGTTTAATTTTAGTCATTTTGAGGTTGGACAGTAATTTACAAAATCTATTTGGTTTTTGATCGTGTTCTCAAGTTTTCCTCACAACTAAAAATTTTTTGACAAACTTGAAAAGAGAAAAGCCCAAGGTTTTATTTAATATGGGTTGATTATATACCATTTAGAAATTACCTATATGGTAAAAAAAACTGGCCTTCTGGCTCACTTGATGCAATCCTAGTAAATATCTTGCTTATATTGGAAAAACATGAACTGTAATAAATATATGTATAGCAGTTTATTAATGTATCATATTAAGTTAATTTGTTCTTAACAGTGTTCGCCTTTTATTCTTCACAGTGAGTTAACAGAAAACAAGGAACTTCACAATCTAGTTGGGAAGATCCCTAAAATAACTAGAGAGTAATATAGAGCTAAATCATCTAGAGAAAGAAAGAAGGTTTTATGGGCCCTGATAGTCAGGCTCTGAACTATGGAGGAGCAAGATGCTCTGAACATGGAGGAGCATCTTGAAAGTGATGAGATCTAAACTGAGGTGGGGAAGCAACGAGAAACAACATCAATATAATTTGGGAGGTGGGAGAATATAAACTTGCCGTCTGGGAGACAAAGAACAGACGAACCCAACAGTAATGGAAGATATGATTTGCTACTACCTATTTACCTCACATGAGAATCAAATTGTATTACTGTTAAATTTTAGTAGTGTTCAGTCCAGATGTATGCCATATTGAGATGGTACCGTTGTTAACCTTGTTTTTTCTTGTATAATGATACGGGAAATAGGAAATTCCCTTTGTATTAATGTTGAGGTCCTCCCTCCACCCTCGACCACCAATGACATAAAAAGTAAATGCTGTATGCAGAAATTCATTCACTATAATGAATCTAAATTGGTGCGGACTGAATGGAATATAGGAATCTAGAAACTCTTTTAAGTCAGGTTTCTCTACCATAGTTAGAATTACTAAACTGAGGAGGAATAGAAATTATCATAGATTGGTCTCCCAGGCTGTTGAATTGAACAGGATCTTTGTTAGATAGTCACCAATGAAGAAGAGAACTGTTTTAAGTTAAAAAGAGAGATCTTTTCAAGTGGCTGGACCTACCTACCCATCCGTGTCGTCTCCTTCATTTTATCTGGAACCACAGTAATCGCTTGCATGCCCATTTTGCTTACTCCTCCAGCATAAGAACCTGAATTTCAAAAACGAAATATGTATTTGGAATATGAAAATGGACTGTGAAATTAACAAGAGATCCTGGAGATTGTTAGTTGTTGTTTGAAGACTCAGATTAGATAAATTACGTAAGACTTCCTAGCAAGATGGTTTATTTTCTGGGTAACCTTTCATTATTATGTTAAGACCCTGGCTTGTGATGAGGAAATGTTAAAAGAAACTTTTATATGAAATTTGGTTTTAATTTCTGTAAAGATGCTATTGAGAAAGTTACTGTTTTGTCCAGTGTTGCATTATTGAAAAGTATAGAAGAAATTTTTCTCATTTATGAATACTAGGAAAAGCGTTGGTGCTTGTTTGTAAAATACATCTTATTAGGAATGAATATTTTCTAATTTGGTCTTGTTTCCCACTTTACTTTGATTACTAGGAAGCTCAGAATTGAACCACCCACATCTTAGAATTGTGGAAGGCATTATGATACTGTTTCCCATCTTTCTCTTGTGTTTTACCTTTCTTGCTTTCTCTTATTTCCCTTATTCATATTTATATTCTGCAAGCATTCTGTTCTACTACTCATATTTCTATAAATCACCTTAAAATTATTTTGGAATAATGTGGGCTATAAATAATCATGTAAAGCTTATTTATTACCAGCAGAAAGCAAGCAAATAAAAGTAGGAGACTTTCTTCCTCCTGGAGTGTCCTCCCTGCCTCCCTCTTCATTTTGCCTGAATTTCTTAAGTCATGGAGGACTTAACATCCTCTGTGATTTCTAGACTTGCCCCTTGTGGACAAGGGACTCCATTCTGAAGCTTTCTGCCTCTACCGAGCTACCAGGTATAGTTTCTTGTGCTAAGTGTGCCCTGCAGAACAGTGCCTGACTAACAGAACAAGTGGGGCTGAAATATACCCTAGAGGAGGAAGCCTCTCATATGTCAGGGTTTTGTGTTTTTTTTGTTTTTTTCTTTTCTATCTCATAGGGTACCATATACAGAGGGTGCCAAAAAAAAATGTATACACATTTTAAGAAAGGAAAAATCTATTATAAAACGCTGATGGTCACTTTGAGCACCTCTTGTATTATAACTGCAGAAGTCAAACATGACTTGTATTCATCTTTTGTTATCGGTATATATTATTACAATTTTAATACAGTTTTTTCCTTTCTTAAAATGTGTATACATTATTTTGGCACCCTCTGTATATTATCCTGGCTTTGTTCCCTGCCCTTTTGATTGAATTGTAAACTCTTAATACCAAAACTTGCTAACTGTTGAGAAGAGCTACCTTGAATGAAAGAAAATTTCAATTTATTTTATCTCTATATTTTAATTTTATTATTCTCTAAAGTTGACCCATTATGGGAAACTAAGATAGTCATGGATATTTGAAATAGTTGAAATAATAATTTTCTAATTTAAAATTTCATTTTGTTTTGGTATTTGTATTACAGTCAAAGCTATCTATTTAGTAGGAATAATATCTTAAATTTTCTTTAAAAGAAATAAGAGCTATATTTTACATTCCAGATAACTATATGATATTTGAATTATTTAAGTTTACCAAGAAATTCAGCTGAAACTAACTCCTTAATCATAGTTTTCTGAAAATTTGCTGTTTCATGTGTCATCGTAGTAAAGGTGGTGATTGGTGACTTGCATTAATGTTGTTCAGTATTGAATACATACTCCTTTTAAACAACACTTTAAATATTTGTAATGAGACCTGTTCTGAGATTCTATACTCTTGGCAGTAATCTACTTGGATGTTCTTTTTGTTATTGATTGTATTGTCATTTTGTTGTTTTCTATTTAAGTACATTGGAATTTTATTTTGCAAGCAGAGTAAATATAAACTTGATTGAAGTAATATAATTTAATGCCTTGATATGGTTATATTGTTGTCAAAGGGTTGTTAAAAGCTCTTTTCATTTAAAATACAACGCGTATGTTCATAACAATTAGGACAGACAGACATGATGTGCCTTAGTATATACAGAGTTTTTTAAGATAAATGCAATTTTGTAAGTAAAAAAAAAAAATCCTTGGGATTTATAGTTGATGTACTACAGAATTGTACACCTGAAATTATGTAATTTCATTAACAATTGTCACCCCAATAAATAAATTTAAATAAAAAAAAAATCCTACTAGATATTTTTAAAATAGTGAATTACTTTATCCTTTTGACAGAGTGTGTGTGTTTGTTTTATACCCCTTGTTAACCCTCATTCAACCGTACTAGAAATTTCAGACAGTGGAAAAACAGCAATTTGGGGGACAAAACTAAGGACAAAGAAACTTAGTTTTCAAGCTAACAATATTTAAAAAATTCTCACAGGTAGATATTTTGTTTTGTGTTCTTTTTGTAGTATGAATTTAAAATGATGGGAATAGCTTCACGTTATATAAACCAAATTTTGATTCATGTAATTTGAAAAACTTTTTTTTCAAAGACTGCCACATAAATTATAAAGTCTTATTTTGCAGGAGCTTGTCCTAATAAGAATAGGCTTATTCTTTGACTAAAATTTTAATTATGGCCTTTATTTATAACTCAGAAACTTCTTTTATCTACTGTCTTGAAGCAGTTGAAATTTAAATACTTTTCCTTATATTTAGCAGGTTTTTGGTTTTTGACAACTAAGCAGTTATTCTTAGTTGTGTTTTTTTTGTTTTTTTTAAGCCTTGTTAGGATTGCTTTGTTTTTAGATTTTACTTGCCAGAAGTAATTTTTTAAACCTGCTGAAACAGATTTACTTTTCATGCATTCCTTATTATAAACTGGGTCCCTATGCGTGTCAGGAATAAACCCTTCTTAAAAAGGGAAGAAAGACAGAACTCTTTATTATGTGTTTTGACGTTAATAAAATAAGAAAAGAACGATTACTTGAGACGTCTACCTTACCTGGTTTAGTTTTGTCACGTGAGCATTCACGTTTACTGGTGATCTAAGTGCTCCACCTGCCTTTCAGTTTGTTTACCAGGAAATCAAGATGTGTAAACTGCAGGAAGTACTATTTGACCCTCTCCGACAGTATCTCATTACAATAATTGCTAATCTCTGAATAAGACAGCCATGTTTTGTGAGTAACAGAGAGAGAGAGAGGTTGTGTTAGGTAGATTTTAGGTGTTTCAACAAATAGAGCATTGTAAATGCTTACTTGGATTGTTTTCATGATAGCTTTTGATAAAAGACATATGGTGACCTTTGGGGTCAGCAAAGCTAGGACACAATAGTAGGTATTCTTTCATGCCTTTTAACTGAAAAATATCACGGCTTGTTGTTTTGGAGTGCTGTCACTGCTCTGAATCGAAAGGATAATGGCTACTTCCTGATTAAACCCACTCTCCACAGTAAGCTGTTAATGTTGTACTCTGTCTTTTTCTCCTGTAAATGCAATAGTATTTGGTGTTTTCTTTACTTTTTATCATTGTCTTTTCATAGATAGATCTGTTATAAATATATTCTGAAGTTGAAGTTTACAATTAGGTTAGAAACTACTGTTTTAAGTTTGGAGGATTTTTTTTTTTTTTTTAATGAAAAGTATTTCTGTTTGGTATGAAATCCAACCATCTCACCCTACTTATTGTAGATTTTGGTTAAAGAAATTAGCTTTTTAAGAGATACCGAAATGATAAATTATATTAAGCTTTCACTTTCTTGGCACTGTAAGCAAAATCTTGAAAATAACTTATGTAATAAATCAGATTAATTTTTTCAGAGAATATTTGGATAAACTAATTGTATTTCTTATTTAATAAATTTCATATACTGATTTACATATGTTGTCATAATTGTTGATAATTGTTTTAATTATTAAAGTATTGTTCTTAAATTAGTTAAGAGATCCTTGTGATGTCAAAACAATATTAAGTACTCAGAATATAAGAAGGGACTAATGAGCTTCTTAGTTTTAATCCTAAAGCTGGCAGTCACTCCATCTGTGGTCTTGCGACAATCATTTAAACTGCTTACCTCAGTTTTCTTGTCTACTGTCCATATGAGTGATAAGTAAAATGTGTATGTTTGTTTATTTCTTTATGATAGTAGAAACTATAAAGAAAATGAGTTCCCACAAGTATTTTATAAAATGGAGAACTGACTGTGAAGATAGAACAGGAAAACATTAGGAGTCACAGTAGAAAGGGAAATAATAGAAAATTTATTTCTCTCATAAAATATAGCAAATAAGGTTTAAAATAAGTACCTTGTAATTGGTCATTTACTCTGAACAGAACTGTTAGGCTCAATTCTTAAGATAATATTGTACAAAAGGATTGTACATGACTAAAATGTTGGCTACATGACTAAAATGAGAAGTGCAAAGCTTGGAGGTGATTTAGTAAAGAGTCACAAAGATAATTTAAATTTAACTTTTTCTCAAAAGTCTCATTCCTGGAAATGAGTTTATTCAGAGTAGAGAGAAGAATGTGTATATCTATTATAGGTCTATAAATAGAGTTCATCTAAATAATAAGATGTTAATTTTTAAACTCTAATATCAGGTGTCCTGGTCATATTAAAGGAAACATGAAATTACTAAACACGGAAGGCAGTTACTGAAGATGGTTATAGAACCAAACATCCAGAAATATTTAAAAATATTCCGGGATAATGTAAAGAGAATCTTACTTTTGTTTGAGAGTTAAGTTACCTTTTTTGCAAATGCTTTTTATCGAAGTTATTTTAGGTAACTCAGTAATTCTTATTATACATTAGTGGCACATCTTAAAGTTTGTTTAGTGAATATTCTAAGTTACTCAAGTTGCTGAAGTAGGATTTATAGTAGTGCCTCTATTTACATTGTAATAACAAATGATAAATGTCATTTTTTAATGCTTAATATGTGCAAACCACTGGGCTAATTCTATTGTAGAAGAGACAAACTTTTACCTTTACGCTCTTAGAGTTCTTTTTGGCTGGAGCTGAGAATTAGGTTGACGTAAGACAGATCAACAGGAGAAAAGCACACATTTATTTAATACTAGTTTTGTGTGTCACGGAATCCGTATAAGAAATGAAGACCCAAGAACATGGTGAAATCCTCTTGTTTTATATTAGGTTGAACAAAGAGGCAATTGTGAAAAAGTGACTAAACTATGTGGGAAGGCTAAAGGAAGATAAGAATTACTTGAACAAGGTCTGTTTGTGTAGAATTCTCTCGATCTCAACTCTCTGTCTTTATGATAAGAATATGACTTTCCTTCTGGTATAGGGAGGACAGCTATCATATAGGAATTTTATTTTCTGCCTTTCAGAAAAAGAAGGAAGGTCAGTTTGTCTTGTATTATATTTGCTGGTTTTGAGTCAATATGCCAGAGCTGCAAGTTCTGAAGTCCTTCACTGTCATCTCATTTTATATTCATGATAATCACGTAAGGTGCAGGTATCATGGTTGTCTCCATAAGGAAATAGTTGTAGAGCATTTAATTTTAATGTCTTTTAGCCAGTAAGTGTCAGAGCCAGACCAATTCTAACAGAATCTAGAATCCAGAGTCCAGTCTTCAGTGTCACGCCTTTAAGCATTGTGTTTATATTCTGGAGATAATAAAGGTGTTTACACCTGTGATTTAGATAGTTTTTTTCCCCCCATCAATTTATCACATATTATGGAGAGCTTACTAAGTGGGAAGGAAGTACTGGTGGAAAGGAAAATAAAATTCCTTATTTCAAGAAACAGTTTTGGTGGAAGAGGCAGAAAATTAACAGGCTATGACATACGATACAGTGCATTCCCTGATATAACAGAGGTAAGCACAGGATGCTAAAGGCAACACAAGTATCTAATTATTTTATTTGCATATTTGATTTGCACTTTTGGGTGCTGTTCTAGGCACATGGGATATATCAGTAAAGAGACTTTCAAAAGTCTCTGCTCTTGTGAATCATATAGTGGAAATGGAGATAAACAAGAAGCATATAAATAAGTAAAGTATATAGCGTGTTAGAAAGTGACAAGTATTGGGGGGGGCGGAGAAATTGGGCAGGATAAGAAGGCTATGTGGTGATGGGTTGTAGAGTCTGGGGAAGGACTTACAGAGAAGGTGATTTCTGAGCAAAGAACAAGGAAGTTAGCTGTCCGTATATTTTTCGAAGAGACTTCCAGGCAGAGGGCTTGAGGCAGGAAGCATACCTGGTGTGTTCAGAGTTATGAACAGAGGCCAGTATAATTGGAAAAGAGTTTGGGAGAAGGGAGAGTAGGAGGAAGCATTGGCAGAGGTAATGGGTAGGAGAAACTTAGAGGAGCTATTGCAGGGCCTTCATTCAGTATGTCTGGCTTGTATTTTTTAATTTTTTTTTTTAACTTTTACTTATTTTAAGTGTGTTTTTCAAGGACCCATCAGCTCCAAGTCAAGTAGTTGTTTCAATCTAGTTGTGGAAGGCGCAGCTCACAGTGGCCCATGCAGGGATCAAACCAGCAACCTTGTTCTTAAGAGCACTGCGCTCTAACCAACTGAGCTAATCAGCTGCTCTGCTGGCTTGTCTTGTTCAAAGTAGCACTTCAATTTCTGAGTTGAGAATACAGTTGACCCTTGAGCAATGTGGGGGTTAGGGTGCTAACAGTAAAAAATCTGTGTATAACTTTGACTCCCCCAAAACTAACTACTATGAATAACCTACCGTTTACCAGAAGCCTTACCTAACATAACATAACATAAGCAGTTGATTCACACATACCATATTTTGCTGCGTGTAATGCGCTCCTGTGTTTAATGGCCCAAACTTTCGGGGGGGAAAAAATCTTTCATTTTATTTTTTAATTCGAATTTTTATTTGTTTACATTTAGGTACTTGTTTTTTGTATTAGAAAGGAATTTTAGCATTTTTTAAACATATAATGTTACAAGAAATTTTATGTAACAAATAATTACAAAACACAAGAACAGATACAAGGTACAAGAAATTTTATGTACAACTGTGTTTCCCCAAAAATAAGACCTAGTAGACAATCAGCTCTAATGCATCTTTTGGAAAAAAATTAATATAAGACCCAGTATTGTATTATATTATATTATATTATATTATATTATATTATATTATATTATTATATTATATTATTATATTATACCCGGTCTTATATTATAGTAAAATAAAACCAGGTCTTATATTAATTTTTGCTCCAAAAGACACATTGGAGCTGATTATCCAGCTGTGTCTTATTTTCGGGCAAACACGGCAATAACAAATTTACAGTATTTACGCATCATAGAAGGCCAAAAACTCTTCATCATTGCAGGTTCTTCCTAAGTTCAACAAAACCAATTATCGTACTCCAGGGTATTATTTTGCATATGAATATCATTATTGATTTCTAGTTGCACTTTTAACTCATAAGTATAAATAGAAAGATTAAAAACATTTATATAGATATGGAATTAGTACTACCCATGTGTAATGTGCATCCTTTTTTTTTCCTTACAAATTTGGGCAAAAAAGTGCACATTATACATGGCAAAATGCGGTATTTTGTATGTTATTTGTATTATATACTATAATACAATTTGTATTATATACTATATACTTATAATAAAGTAAGAAAAGACAATGTTAAGAAAATTATAAGGAAAAGAAAATACATTTATGGGACTGTATGTATTTATTGAAAACAAAATCTGTGTGTAATTGGATCTGTGCCATTCAAACCTGTGTTGTTCAAGGGTCTCCTGTAGGCTGTGGGGAGGCTTTGACCACTCATTAGAAAGCTCTTAGAGTAATCTAAGTGACTGAAGGTAGGGTTTTGGATAAGGACGGGAGCAGTCAAATTCTGGATAATTCTAAGGTACAACCGAAAACTTTTTCTGATGGATTGGATGTGGGTGGGATACGAGAAAAAGGTTTTTGGCTGAGTAACTGGAAAAAAGATATTGCCATCAACTGTGAGATGGGGAAGGTTTTCAGATGAAGCAAGTTTGGGATAAGGATTGGTGATTAGGAGTTTGGTTGTGGATGTGATAGATTTTTAACTCTCTCTTAGACATGGAAGTGGAGATTGTGAGAAGGCTTTCCAGAGGAAATACCATCTAAATTGAGGCTAAAGAGTGAGTTAGACTCATGTCAAAGAGGTGGTTTATGATGAGATTTGAGAGCATTCTTTATACACTTAAATGAATCTTGGCGTTTCATATTTGTGAACTACGGAGTAACATCTTTAAATGTAGCAACATTTAAAAAGTAATAAAATTGTTTATCTCAAAGAAGAAATTATTCTGGGGAGTTAAGTTTTGATAGTATTCCAGTGGATACTATATTCATGAGCCGTACGGGGTGCTTTTACATTGATTCTCACCACAGTGCCATAAGGTAAATATTCTCATTTTACTTTTGGAAAAACAGCCTGAGGGAGATCAGAATTGCCTAAGGTCATTGATATTTTGGATTCAAATCTAGGTCTTTCAGATTCTGTTGTCCATACTTCTTATTTTTAAAATGTGTGATATGTATATCATACATTATTATTATAAAATAATAAACATATATATTTATTATTGGGGAATAGTCTATTTTTCCAGGGCACATCAGCTCCAAGTCAAGTCGTTGTCCTTCGATCTAGTTGTGGAGGGCGCAGCTCAGCTCCAAGTCCAGTCGTCATTTTCAATCTTGGTTGCAGGGGACACAGCCCACCATCCCATGAGGGAATTGAACCGGCAACCTTGTTGTTAAGAGCTCCTGCTCTAACCAACTGAACCATCCGGCCGCCCCCTATATTTTTAACTTTGCAAAATTTTAAACTTTTGTTTAAGGAGTTGTGTTTTTGAACATTAGTCAGTCTCTATTGTAACACGGTGATAACTTTCGGACATAAGGTTTTTAGATTCTTGATTGTGGAATCAAGCCATTTGTTGATCTCTTGAATTCCCACACCGCTTTCAATGCAGTTACCTATTACAGATACTCCCCTTCACTCCTAGCCGCATTCCCATTGTGGTGCTTGATACATGCTTAGAAAATTACAGCTGCTGTCATCATCATTATCTTTATCCCTCATCCCTCTTTCTGATATGCTGTGACCTTGGGAATCACAACCCAATCTTTTTGGAATCATGTGTAAATGATAAAACCTCAGAGATTAAGGGCATGAGGACTTTCTAATTAATGAAGAGTGAGTTTTAACTCACAATGTCGTTTGTCTGAAGGAAACCATTTTTTGTTTGCTTCCCTTTATTGGCTGTTTTCTGGGGGAAGTGAATTTGATAAATAGTTAAATGTTATTGGCTTGAAAAGCAATATTCCCTGAGATAGCAGTGGGTATTTTCACTGGAATAGTGAATGTAAGTCATTCTACTTCAGTAAGGAATAGAAATGTAGTTGTTCATTGAAACAGGTTTACTTTTGAGGTAATAATGTCATATTTTAAAAACTTAAAACTTTTGCTGTTAGATCAAAGTATGTTATTTCTTAAATTTCATAGGAGTTAATATTGTTTACATTTGTTTTTAAAGACACACTTAAGAGCAAGTCGTTTAGACATTCTGTAGGGAAGAAATACTTTAGCAAAAACATGTTACACAATTTAAAAAGTACCAATTTTAAAAAAACACCAATTTAAAAAGTACCAATTTAAAAAAAAAATTAAAAAAAAACCAATTTTAACAAAACAACAATATGCTGTGGATTAAAATAGCCAATTAGCCTAAAAGGTCATTTTAAACATATACTAATGATATAAGTAGGAAATTTACCTCGTGATTGTATTTCTGTTCTATAAATATATGGCTTTATATCAATTGTGCTGTTTTATTCATTTCTCAAATTTTTATTTTATTTTTTCAAAGCATCAAATATATATATCCTTCCTGTTGCTTTCTCTAAAGTCTTCCTTCTTTTTTATTATTATACACCAAACACATATGTATAGTTTATTTTAATATCACTGTAATCATCAAATGAGCTTTTTATGTAAACAAAAATTTTGATTGGCCCCAAAGCACCCTTTTTTATTGTAACTAAATTATCTGTGTAATTTCATATTTTAGTTAATTCTGTTAAGGACTACAAGTATATATTCTAGCATTTCTTCGGAAGCATAAAAAAATATCAGTACAGTAGTCTCCACTTATCCATAGTTTCACTTTCCGCGGTTTCAGTTATCAATGGTTAACCACAGTCTGAAAATGTAAAATTGAAAGTTTTAGAAACAAGTAGCTTTAATTTGTGCACCAATCTGAATTGTGTGATAAAATCTCTTGACATCCCGCCCAGGATGTGAAACATCCCTTTTCCCAGCTTGCCCATGTTACATATTCTACCCGCTCATTAAATCGCTTTGTAGCTATCTCAGTTATGAGATTGACTTGTCACCATCTTCTAGTGCTTGTGTTAAAAGAACCCTTGTTTTACTTACCATGGCCCCCAAATGTAAAAAGTGATGCTGGCAATTCAGATATACCAAAGAAAAGTCGTGAAGCGCTTCCTTTAATTGAAAAGGTGAAAATTCTTGACTTAATGAGGGAAGAAATCATATGCTGAGGTTGCTAAGGTCTATAGTAAGTACAAATCTTCTGTCTGTGAAACTGAAGAAGGAAGAAGAAATTCATGCTACTTTGCTATGAGAAGCCACATTCACATAACTTTTATTATGATATATTGTTGAAATTGTTCTATTTTATTATTATCATGATTAATCTTTTACTGTGTCTAATTTATAAATTAAAGTTGATTATAGGCATGTAAGTATAGGGAAAAACAGTATATATATACGTATATATGTATATATATGTATATGTGTATATATATATATATATATATATATATATATATACACACATTTGGTTTGGTACTATCACAGTTTCAGGCATCCAGAGGGGTTTTGGAGCATGTCCCCCATGGATAAGGCATGGATAAGGTTAAATGTTAGTGAATTTCTTTCCTATTTTGTTTTATTTTTTTATTTAGACAGCATCTTGTCTTTGATTTAATTGGGGTAAAAGAAAAATGACTGGCTGATCAAAATTTTCTATTAGAAGTATTATTGCCTATTTTTAATAATTATATTGGACTAAATCTATTACATCCTTGATTAATTGGAGTGCCTAGGGAATGAGTATTCTGATTACTTTTTTCCCCAGAATGCTTTCTCTTAACATTTGTTTTGGAAACTTTTACTTAATGTATTTGTGCAAGTGTAAAATTGAATTATATTTTGATAATTGGAAGACGGTAGAGGGCTACTGGGTCCTGATTTGACAATTTTAGGTACTGCTAATCTTGTTTGGTAAACAAAATACAAATATTAAATATGGGTCTTGATTTGATCATTTGAGCAACTAATCTAGTTTTGTAAACAAAGCATAATCAAATATTAATTGTGTAACAGTAATTTAAAAACACCAGAGATGTCAAAAGAGGGTTTGATTAATTGCTAAGTGAGTGATATAAAGAAGTAAAATACCATGCGTCAACAATAAGAGAAGCGTCACTAGAATGACCAGGGAAGGCTTCTTTAAGAAAGAGAAACCCAAGCTTCAAGCATTGAAAGACTTCAAGCATTAATTTTTATAGTGTTTTTATTGACATATAATTCACACACTATACAATTCACCCATTTAAAGTGTTAAATCCAATGGTTTTGGTATATTACATTAAGTTTTTTAAGTTGTTGTAAAATATGTAACATAAAAGTTACCATTTTTACCATTTTTAAGTGTACAATTCATTGGCATTAATTGCATTCACAGTATTCTGCAGCCATCACCACTGTCTATTTCCAAAACTTTTTTATCACCCCAAAGCCTCTCTAACCTTTAATTGCTAAATATCCATTTCCTCTGACTCTTAGCCGCTGGTAAACTTGAATCTACATGCTTTCTGTCCCCATAAATTTTCCTGTTCTAGATATTTCCTATTTTCTATAAGTGGAATAATGTAATAATTGTCCTTTTGTGTCAAGTTTATTTTACTTACTATAATGTTTATTTTCAAGGTTCATCCATGTAATAGCATATATCAGAACTTCATTGCTCTTTAGGGCTCAGTAATATCTTTCTCTCTGCATATATATGTTATATACACAAGGTACCAAAACAATGAACATACATTTCAAGAAAGGAAAAAACTATTAATATATACTGATAACAAAAGATGAATACAAGTCATGTTTGACTTCTGCATTTACAAGAAGTGCTTAAAGTGGTTATCATCAGTGTCCAGACACTTCTGATTACAGCAAACTACTGCTTGAGCAATACTGACCCAACTATTAACTTCTCTTCAAGTGTGTATGCATTTTTTGGCACCCCTGGCATATAACACACACACACACACACACATCACATTCATTACCCATTAATCTATTGATGGACATTTAGATGTACAGTATTTGTTCAAGTTTCTTCTTGCAATTCTTTTGGGTATGTGTATACCTTCAGAGTGGAATTGTTAGGTCATGTGGTAATTTTATGTGTAGCTTTTTAGAATTGTCAAACTGTTTTCCATAGCGACTGCATCAAGCATTAATTTTTATTGTTATACTACATAATATGTAAAAGATTAGATTAAATGAATACTGGCTTCAGCATATTCTATATACTTTTCCTAAAAGGAAAAAAAAGAAAAGAAACAGAAAGCCATGTGTTATGTGTGTGAACATGTGTATGTATAAAGTGTGACCTTTTAAAGTAAAGTTTAATAAAATAAGTAAGCCCTCTGGTTGTATGTAATCCAAATTTTGCTGTAATATTTTATAGAACACAGTCATCAAATTTGTATTTCTCAGTATCTAAGAATTTGTTGTAAAAAGATAAGAATGGATGTTTCCACAATTAGTATAACTTAATATATTTCTGCCCAATTTTAAGGTTGTTTTTTTTTTTTAAGTTTCCCTTTTAACATTATAAAGTAAAATCACTCTTAACTGGAAAATATAACTAACTGGAAAATATTCCCAGTATATTCTTTTTGTCATTTTACATTAATCCATTTATCATACATGTTAAAATTTCATATTTTATAAGTCTGAGAGAGAAGACTAGAGTCATTTCAGTTGACGATTTTAAGATGACTCTTAAGTGTAAATTCTGGAATTCAACGTGAGTTAGTGGAACAATGTTTACCTATATTTTTATAGATCTGTGAAGGACCACTAAGCCAAAAGGCAGGTTTGATTCACTGGCTTAATAAGATCACATGACCCAGGAAGTGGGAAGTAAGAGTAGTGGGGAAATATTTAGATCTAATTCCAGAATACCTAGGAGGAATATATAATATTACAAGTGTAATAAATTACACTTGTAGATTCAATATGGAAATAGTATAACAGATAGAATGGGTCATCCTAAGAAGAATGTTGTTCAGACAACAGAAAAGTAATTTCTGGAAATGAAAAGGAAGACTAATCAGAAGTTTACTTTAAATTTCTCATTAAAAGGTAGCATGAGAATATTTGGTGCATAGAGTTTGAAATAATCATTTTCAGAAAATTGACACAGGATTGTTCATGGAATCATTTTTTTTCTTTGTTTACACCATTGAGGTGAGTTGCCATAATATTGATTTGAGCCTACTCTTTCCACACCTAAGTAGGAATTGAGAATGAGATTATAGGGTTTCTAAGTTATCAACAAAGGTTAGACTTGGGAAAAACTTGGGGAATAATTTTTCACTTCGTTAAAAGCAAAAAATACAATAGCTGAGCACAGAAGTATTGTAGATTTAAATACTTTGAATAACCTACTGGAAAATTAATTAGATAAAATACTTTAAATGCTTTTATGAGGCATTGCTGGGCTGGTAAGAAAGCAAAGAATTTAAAGGGATCAGAAACTAAGTGAAAGAGAAAATTTAAAGAGGGGATTAGAAGACCATATTGTTAAAATGTCAATAGCTCTCATAGGGATCTACAGATTCACTGCAATTCCTGTCAATGTTGCAGTGGCAGTTTTTTGTTTTTCTTTTTTTACAGAAACAGAAAAGAAAAATTCTGAAATTTATATGGAAACAGAAAAGATCATAAGTAGTCAAATCAGTCTTTAGAAAGAAGAACAAGGCTGGAGGCATCACACTTCCTGATTTCAAAATATATTTTTCAAGCTACAATAATCAAAACACTATAGTACTGGCATTTATGGACTAGTGGCATAGAAAAGAGAGCCCAGAAATAAATCGACGCATACACAGTCAACTGATCTTCAAAATGGGTGCCAAGAATAGACAATATGAAAAGACTAATCTTTTTGACAAATAGTGTTTAGAAAACTGCATATCTACGTGGCAAAAGAATGAAATTTTGCACCAGACATAAAAATTAACTCAAAATGAAGTGAAGACTTATGTGTAAGACCTGAAACTGTAAAACTTCTAAAAGAAACATAAAGCTCTTGAGCTCAATATGAACTCCTTCAAAGGACGTAGGTCTAGGTGAGGCCTCCAGGCCTCTGCATAATGCCATCCCAATCAAGAATGTTCAGGAGCTGGCAACGTTCATTAGGAATGTTTTGGAGATGGATCAGGTATGAACACATCCTAACCAAAATATACTTTACCCTTGAACAGTGTACAAAATTTAAAGTAACTTAACAATGGATTCAAAACCTTAAACATGATATTTCTCTCAAAGGAAAAGAAAACAAATTTAAAAATAGAATTAATAGGGCAGCCAGATGGCTTAGTTGGTTAGAGCGCGAGCTCTGAACAAGAGGGTTGCTGGTTCGATTCCCCATGGGCCAGTGAGCTGTGCCCTCCACAACTAGATTGAAGACCATGAGCTGCCGCTGAGCTTCCGGAGGGGCGGCCGGATGGCTCAGTTGGTTAGAGCGGAGCTCTTAACAACAAGGTTGTCAGTTCAATTTCCTCATGGGATGGTGGGTTGCACCCCCGGCAACTTAAGATTGAAAATGGCCACTGGACTTGGAGCTGAGCTGCGCCCTCCACAACTAGATTGAAGGACAACGACTTGGAGCTGATGGGCCCTGAAAAACACACTGTTCCCCAATATTACCCAATTAAAAAAAAGTTAATTCTATTTAAAAAAGTGATCTAGCAATTGCACTTCTAGGTATTTATCCAAAAGAATTCTAACTAGGATCTTGAAGACATATTACCCCTCCTATGTTCATTACAGTGCTATTCACAATAGCCAAAGTGTAGAAACAACCTAAGTGTCCATCAACAGTTAAATGATAAAGAAATGTGCTGATACGAATACCATGGAATGGTATTCAGCCTTAAAAAAGAAGGAAATTCTGCAATATGTGACAACATGGATGAACCTTGAGGGCATTATGCTAAGTGAAATACGCAAGTCACAAAATGACCAATATTGCAAGATTGTACTTCCGTAAGATGTCTAAAACAGTCAAACTTACAGAATCAAGGAGTGGAGTGGTGATTGTCAGGGAAGGGGGGCGGGGAGGGAGAAATGGGTTCAGTTAAGCAAGATGAACAAGTTGTAGAGAGTTGCTGTACAACATTGTACCTACAGGCAACAACAATGTATTGTATGCTAAAACATTTGTTAAGAGGGTAGATTTCACATTGAGTTCTTATGACAATAAAATACATTTTTTTAGAAAATTTAAAGAGGATAACAAAATACCAAAGTCAGTGTTCATTTCAAAGTATCTGCTAACCCTGGTGTTTGGAGTATTTATTAGGCTGTGTAACAGTCTATAGTACAAATAAAAAATATCTTAGTGTTATTTAGAAATACTATTTCAAAATATCTTTACTTACGGTTAGAAACAATCTGGTCCCTTTTGAACCTCTTTTTTAAACTTTTAAGTTTCTTCTTTTTAAAAGTATTTGTGCCTTTAGTATAACTAACTCTTATCTACTCTTCCTTTCTCATTATTCTTTTTAATTATTCTTTTATCATTCAGTTTAGAAGATTAGTTGTCACATGGCGGGAAGCATCAAATGAATCCTAGATCTAATTTGATCCCTAGTATCTTAGTGCACTGATTAAAAACAATCTAATTTTCCAAAATTAAATTAATCCTGATACATAAGTAGACACGTTCAAATAAACTGAATGCCTTAGAACTTTCTGGAGCTAGTATATGTGAAATTCAAGTGAAACTTTTTCAGAGATGCCACTGCTTTTTTCCGGGAATACCTTTCCAAGTCTTAGTTTTCACCAAATACTTGGAATTAATATTCTTAGATATAATTTTGTCATTCAGTTAATTTCTTGATTGCGATTTCGTGAGAGGTTCTCTCTAGAGTCTGTTGCTTCCACTGTTTACATTTGAATAAAACAAACTGGCCATGTAGACCTGGAGGTTAATATTCCAATTTGAAGAATCTTCCCCTGTACTGGTTGATGTGATGTTCCATTTACTTTGGAAGCTTTTCCAGGTCCACTAAGAATATAGGGTTAGTGTTAGTGTCTCTGGGTGTCTCTTACATAAACTCCAAGTCTCCCACATCTGTCAGTCATTCCAGGATACTACGTACCACACACCTTTTTGCCAGTATCCCTATTAGACAGAATGGAGTGGGGTCCAAGGTATGTTTGTGGCTGGGAAACACTGACTTTTTCAAGCTAAAACCAAATGTGGATGAACTTGAGAATTGAAGGGTGTGTTTGTCTGTTGTTCTTCTCAGTTCCCCTTTTTGTCTTCTTTCTTCCGAGATTATCCAGAATTCCTTTTATCTCCTTACTCTCTTGTAGCGATTTGGAGCTTGGATATTATTCCTGAGTCAGGTTGTGATCCTTTGCTTAATACACTTTTTCTAGAGTTCTTAGCAGATTTCTCCACTTTTTGGACTTCTCCTCAATATATCAGGCTACATTTTAGAAGGAATCCTCAAATTTTTTCCCTCTGCTGCCCCCTTTTCTTGCTCCTTTGTTGCCACCAGGTTTTCTTTAATAGCCATCTAGCAACTTTTAAATGGCCCTCTTCTTGTGAACTTTATTTGGGGTCCCATGAATGTATAATTTTCATTACCTAGTTTAGATACCTTATTAGAGGTACCACTACTTCTCTGTTCACTCACCCTGCAAAGTAGTCTACCTGATACTGAACAGCGGGCTTGTATGGAAGTGGTGGATTATTTATCAGTCCTACGAATAGGGCACATTTTTGGACTCTTCTACCTCTTTGGATATTTTAATTGTTAGATTCTATCACTTACCTCATTCTTTCCCTTTCCCTCCTCACACTCTAGAACACAACTTACTGAGGGTAGAAATCAGTACTCAATTATTCATCTCTAACTTCAAAAGGAAAGTGTTTAGGATGTCACAACTTGGGAGGAGAAGGAGAACACGGCATTGTTGGTAATGATGTTTCTCTTGCTGATCTGTATTTTAATAGATACACTGTGAAAGGCAGGCCCCTCTTTTCTAAGCTGTAGCCTAAGTATGAATAAGTATCTTTCCTGAAGTTTTAGGATGTTTCCTGAACTACGCTTATCTTGTTCTTTGTGGAATTACTGCATAAGTACCAGGAGATATTCTTTTATTCAATAAGCAGTTAATAGAACTCTGTGCCATCCCTCTTTGGAAGCTTTTCTAAAATCTTTATTGCCGAAGAATGATAGGTTTGTTTTAATCCGTTTATTTCATTAATTGTTCGTCATACATGATATTGAAACTGGACTTTGTGGATAGTCAATCATCCTGATGTAATATGGCATACGTTACTACTCAAAGCTGAGTAACTGGGGCAGTAGGTTCCACTGCGAGGTCCTGTTCCCTCCCATCATCCTGGATCCCTCTGTATGTGGGTGAGTTGGAGCTTCAAGGAGTGAGAGACCATGGTGAAGGTTACCTGGTAAGGGATTCATGGGTGGCTGGAGAGCCTTACCCAGTCACATGTAGTCTCATGTCCATACAGAAACTTTTTTGGAGAAGTGGTGGTCCTGTTTTCCCTACTTCTTTTCAGTGTGCCTAATGTATATGTAATCCTCGGTTTAAATACTCTACTTACAGCTGACTTATCAGCCAGCTCTTAGAAGAGTTCTTTGGGCAAAGGCAGAAGACTCTTGGAAAGGAGAGATTCTTGGTTCAGATTTCTCTGTCCTTGTTAGGATACGAGGGTGGCTGGGAGTTCTCACACCTGCTCTGGTTACAAACCACCCTGCGTGCTCACCTGAGCACAGTGTAGACAGTCTATAATACACAGTTAGCTTATGCACGTGTACCTATTCACAGCCTTCATTAACAGTAAAGCCAATTATTTTTCAAGTCTTTGGTTGTCAGTTCTAGTTTATAGAAGTTCCCTTTATACTTATCTGCTGTTGTCTGTGTGAATTATTGTCTTTCTTTTTTTATCCCCCAATCTGGCTTTTGGACCTTAAGATGATAATTCTATTTTCTTGCCTTCTTCTCCTGGGATCTTTTTATCCAGGTTGTCCGTGCATTTTACCTACTCTTGTACTTAATCTCTTCTACCACCTCATTTTACCAGATTTCTTTCTTTCTTTCTGTCCTTTCTATTCTTTCTTCCTTCCTTTTTATTTCTCTTTCCCGCTCTCCCTCTTGCTCCCCACCCCGTTTGCCTTTCTTCCTTTTTCATTTTAGTCAGTCTTATAGCCTTATTCTTAATATTATATACCAGGCCGGTGAACACTATAGTGCAGTGAACATTAGTTGATTATTATTTTCATTCAAACCTAGAGATTGATATAATCAAGCAATGTTGAACTGAAGTTTTTCAAAGCACTATGACAATGGTTCTCCACTCTGATTGGCCATTAACATTTCCTGGAGAGCTTCCCACAACGATTAATGCATAACCCCCACTCCCAGAGATTCTGACATAATTTATCTGGAGTTGGGCCTTCGCATGGGTATAATAATTTTAAGATCCCCCAGGCGTTTCTAATATATAGCCAGGGTCGAAAATAATTGCGTTAAAGGAATCCTAGGGTAAAACTCGTTTAGGTAGTAAAGAATTCATTTAACAGTAAATATTTGAAAACCTAGTAGGTGAAAGCACTATGCTGGAATTCTCTTCCACCATGAAACAAGTCATACACTCCTTTGTTTCACTAGATTCTAAAATGAAGACTTTGTTTGATCAAATTTTCTAAGTGGATAAGTCCCACTCTTTGTAGTGGGCTTATTACTTTATCTGAGAATATTAAGTCGTTTTCGTAATGTTATTCCTGTTCATCAAGATGTAAAATAAATTGATGGTGTTTATATAATAAACCTGTAGCTTTGTAAATGAGCTTCTATTTTCTAAGGCCAGATTTTGAAACACGATTGCTCTTTGCATCTTTGTTTAAAATATAACCTATGTAAACAGATTGAACAGCAGAACCAAATTAATGCATGTGAAACTTGGTTAGAGGAATGTTGTGGACCTGTACTTTTATTTATTTGTGTATAGTATTTATATAAAAATTATCTTGCTGTATATCTGAGTAGAATCTCACTGTCTTCTAAAGAACTCCAATACATGTCTTGAGAGAGATGTTCAGTATGAGACTCATAAACCTGGTGTGACTCAGCAAACCCCAGGGTATTGCTGTTTGAAGTAAAATAAAATTAGCTAACACAAATGAACCAGCGGACTGTAACTCTTTACCTGTAATGAATTTGAGCAGTTTGGTATAAATATGGAAGTTTATGGTACAAATAGATGACTTGAATGAGAAGTTACATTTTTACATTTCAACTGTTTATTAAAATTAGGAGAGGAGGTCTAAGTGCTAACAGAAGAAGCTGTGCTGTGTGTTTTACAAGTCAGGCTTATAGGATGTAAGATAAATGTATCAGAGTGATGCTTTTGCTTTAACTAAATATCAAGTTTATAGTATATTTAGAAAAAGGTAAAGTTTAGGAAGAGAGTGGGACCAAAGTGGAAGTCAGAGGCCTCATTAGGAAGAGCTTTTTATGCCAAACAAAGGGCCTGGGATTTTCCCATGCATGTGATGTAGAGATACTGGTTTTAAGTAAGGGAGTGGCAGGATCAGATTTTTATATTAAAGATATTACTATTTTTTAAAAATAGCATCACTGTGGCTGTGTGGAGGATTGGAGACAAAGAGAAGCAGAGAGATCCCTTAGACGTCTATTGAGGTATTTACAGGAAGAAGAGATGTTGGAATTATACTGAGATGATGGTGGGAATAGATAGAAGATATTTAGGGAGCAGAACCAGCAGAAGAGAGTGAGTAGTTTATGTGATTTAGAATCTCAGGCTTATTTGTCTCTATTAAATCCCTCTATTATAAAAATGTCGCTAGTCACGTGACTATTGGAACGAAGTTGCGGAACAAGTCTGGTAAGTACTTAGGAATTTATAATGTTGGATAAACCTGTTAGGCCTCAAACTGAATTAATGTAGCCATAGCAAGTTTGCATATATATATATATATATGCAGGTACAAAATTATCTGAGGTTAGCTATTGGGAAGGAGAATTCTTACGTTAATGACTTTTTGTAATTAAAGAGTTCTTAAAATTCTCAAACCTCTTGGATGGCTGTTCGTTCGTTCATTCATTTATTCATTCATTCAACAGATACTTATTGAACACATTTTCTGTGCCGGGACTGTTTTAGGCTTCTGAAAATACTATAGTGAACAAAATCGACATATTAGTCAACAGTCTTGTGGGAGAATCAGACAAAAATAATTAAGAAAAATAAATAAAATATATAGTAATTTATATCGTAATCTAAAAGAGAAATGGTGTTGGTGATGTGGTGATGATTTTTAAATAATATGCCCAGGAAAGGCCTCATGGACAAGGCAACTGATAGCATATTTAAACATTCTGAATTAAATTTGCAGAAGGTTAAAATAAAAGCATTACTGATGTATTTTAAGAAGTAGAGTCCCAAGCATATGGGAAAACTGTAATTTACAGATGTTAAATGGACCAGTGTCAGAGTTATTAATTAGTACCATAGCTGGAAATGGAATCCAGGCCTCCTTATTCCCAGAGCTCTTTTCTTCCTTGTTATTTTGCTCTTTTACTTGGGGATAAAGATAAGATGTGGTTGGTTGTTGTTACACCTTTCTGCTATTTATTTAGAATATTTAGAATCACCTAATTGAAATTCAGTTTTATAGATCGGTAAGAAAACATAAGCAGTGATAAAATTTGTTGCTTCTAAGTACAAAAGTACAGGAGAGCAAAAGGATCGTTTGAATAGCTGATAATGATAGTTACAACAGAGTGGGCCTGCTTCAACATGCGGATGAAGTAAGTTTTTTTCTACTATTATGGCAGTGGGATTGAGTTAACTGATAAAAGACTTGGAATGAAGGATAAAGACTACTTTGCACTAACTTTAACAAGGATATGGGGGTGTGCAACAAAGCAGCCAGAAGCACTGGCGTTAGTGTAAGGTATCAAAATAGTTATGTGAAGCCAAGGTTTTACACAAACAATAAATGGAATCATCAAATCAGAAAAATGAGGAAAAATGAAAAGTTGATAGGAGTGACAAGCAGAATCAAGTAGAAACAGGAGACTGGGTTCAAAACTGGCATAATTCAAAACTGGCATTGTCCCTCACACAAGTCCTTAATATTTGATGTTTAGTTTGGAGTAATAGATGAAAGGAAATGTGTAGGTCTTGTTGCCCAGAATTTGTCCACTTCAGAAACTGAAAATTGATAAGCAGTTGGTTTAGTTATTGATATGTATATTTATGAAAATTTAAAAAGTTATTCCTACTTCATTTTTATTCCTTATAAAAATTTTATAAGAAATGAGAGGTTTTTCTAAATCTTTTACTCTCATTTTTAAAAACTGACCATTAATGGTACACATTAACTCAGAATTCCTCATCTGTGAAATTGAAATAATAATATCAAACCTACCTACCTCAAGATTTGTTCTATGGGTAAAACGAGAATATATGTGCAAACTTTTTTTGGTGTGCAAATTATCAAGTTCCATATAAATTTTAATGATTATTGTGCATTTTTATTAAAATACATTTTTACATTACTTAATTAATTTTATTTTTTATTTTTATTAGTTTCAGGTGTACAAAACAATGTAATAGTTAGACATATATCATTTATATCCCTCACAAAGTGATCAGCCCCTCCAAACTACTACCCCTCTGACTTTGCATACAGCTGTATATTTCCACTGCCTCTATTCCTAATGCTATACTCCACTTCTTGTGAATATATATAAAATTGTAGTTGACATTCATTATTGTTCAATTTCAGCTTCAGGTGTGCACTGCAGTGATCAGGCATCTACATGATCTCTGAGGTGGTCTCCCTAATAAGACAAATGTCCATCGGATACCCTACAAAATCTTTACAACGTTATTGATTATATTTCCTAAACTGACTTTCGTATCCCCATGGAAATCTTGTGGTTACCGATTGTGCTTTCTAATTCCCTCACCTTTTCCCTCATTTCCACCCCGCTCCATCTAGCAACCCTCAGTTTTTCCTCTATATCTCCGAGACTGTTTCTGATTAGTTCATTCATTTATTCTTTTCTTTAGATTTCACATAAAAGTGAGATCATATGGTATTTGTCTTTCTCCATCTGACTTATTTCATTTAGCATAATGTTCTCTAGGTCCATCCATATTGTTGCAAATGGTAAGATTTCATTCTTCTTTATGGCTGCATAATACTCCATTGTATAAATGTACCAGTTTCTTAATCCAGTCGTCTACCAATGAGCATTTTGGTTGTTTTCATGTCTTGGCTATTGTGAATAGTGCTGCAATAAACATAGGAGTGCATAAAGTTTTTCGAATTAGAGTTTTGGATTTCTCTAGATAGATACCTAGGAATGGAATTGCTGGGTCATAAGGTAGTTCCATTTTCAGATTTTTGAGATACCCCCATACTGTTTTCCATAGTGGCTGCACCAATCTGCAATCCCACCAACAGTGCACAAGGGTACCCTTTTCTCCACATCCTCACCAGCACTTGTTGTTTGTTGATTTATTAATGATAGCCATTTTGACTGGTGTGAGGTAGAATCTCATTGTGGTTTTTATTTTTGCATTTATTTAATGATTAATGAGGTTGAGCATTTTTTCATATGTCTATTTGCCCTCTTTCATATGTCTGTATGTCCTCTTTAGAAAAATGTCTTGTCATGTCCTCTGCCCATTTTTCAATTGGGTTGTTTGTTTTTTTGGAATTGAGTTGAGTGAGTTTTTTGTAAATTTTGGATATTCACCCCAATCAGATGTTATCATTGCCAAATATCTTCTCCCATTCAGTAGCATCCCTTTTTGTTTTATTGATGGTTTTTTTTGCTGTGAAAAACTTTTTAGTTTGACATAATCTCATTTGTTTATAAATTTTTTCTCTTACTTCCCTTGCCCAAGGGGATATATAAATAAAAATGTTACTCCAGGTAATGTCTGTAAACTTTCTTCCTATATTTTCTTCTAGGAGTTTTATGGTTTCAGATCTTACATTTAAGTCTTTAATCTATTTTGAATTTATTCTTGTATATCGTGTAAGGAGGTGGTCCAGCTTCATTATATTGCACATGTCTGTCCAGGTTTCCCAGCACCATTTATTGAATAGACTGTCTTTACCCCACCGTAAATTCTTGCTTCCATTGTTGTAGATTAAATGACCATAGAGGCATGGATTTATTTCTGGGCTCTCTATTCTGTTCCATCAATCTATGTGTCTGTTTTTATTCAAGTACCATGCTATTTTGATTACTGTAGCCTTGTAGTACAATTTGATGTCAAATATTGTTATACCTTCCACTTTGTTCTTATTTCTCAAGATTGCCGAGGCTATCTGGGGTCTTTTATGGTTCCATATAAATTTTAGGGTTATATTTTCTATTACTGTGAAAAATGTCCTCAGTAGTTCAATATGAATTGCTCTGAATCTGTATATTGCCTTAGCAATATAGACATTTTAATGATATTAATTCTTCCTATCCACGAGCATGGTATATGTTTCCATCTATTTGTATCTTCTTTAATTTCTCTCTTCAGTGTCTTATTATTTTCTGAGTACAAGTCTTTTACTTCTTTGATTAAAATTATTCCTAGGTATTTTGTAGTCTTTGAATCAATTGTAAATGGGATTGTTTTCTTAATTTCTCCTTTTGATGTTTTATTATTGGTATATACAAATGCAACTGAATTCTGAATATTAATTTTGTGTTCTGCTACTTTACTAAATTCTTTTATCAGTTCTAATAGTTTTTCGGTGGAGTCTTTAGGGTTCTCTCTATATAGTATCATGTCATCTGTATATAATGACAATTTTACTTCCTCCTTACCAATTTGGATGCCTTTTATTTATTTTTCTTGTCTGATTGCTGTGGCTAGAACTTCCAGAACTATGTTGAATAAAAGTGGAGAAAGTCGGCAACGTTGCCTTGTTCCTGATCTTAAGGGGAATGGTTTTAGCTTTTCCCCATGAGTATGATGTTAGCTGTGGATTTATCATATATGACCTTTATTGTTTTGAGATATAGTCCCTCTTTTCCCACTTTCTTAAGAGTTTTTATCATAAATGACTGCAGGATTTTGTCTAACGCTTTTTCTGCATCTATTGATATGATTATATGATTTTATTTTTTATGTTATTAATGTGGTGTATCACATTGATTGATTTGCAGATGTTGAACAAACCTTGCATACCCCAGGAATAAATTCCACTTGATCATGGTGTATGATCTTTTTAATGTATTGCTGAATTCTGTTTATTTTGCTGAGGATTTTTGCATCTATGTTCATTAGGGATATCTACTTGTGGTTTTCTTTTTTTGTAATGTCTTTGTCTGATTTTGGGATCAGAGTGATAATGGCTTCTTAAAAAGTGTTTGGGCGACTTCCCTCCTTCTGGATTTTTTGTAATAGTTTGAGGAGAATAGGTGATAATTCTTTTTTGAACATTTTGTAAAATTCCGCCATAAAGCCATCTGGTCCAGGGCTTTTGTTTGTTGGGAGCTTGTTGATTACTAATTCAATTTCCCTGGTAGTAATCAGTCTGTTCCAGTTTTTCGTTTCTTCTTGAGTTAGCCTTGGAAGGTTTTATCACTAGACTACATGTATTATTTTAGTAATCAGTAATATACTTATAAAAGGTACTTAAACATTTTTATCATCTCAGTGTTCATTTTTAGAATGATTTTATTACTGAGTTGGTACTTTGTTTTACTTTGCTGAAATATTAAAAGAATGGCTCCTGGTTATATTCATGATATTACTGTATTTAACTGTTAATTGTTTTCATGTATTTAGTGCAAGTCATGTAAAGACACATAGCATGTATACTTAGAGCCTTGTATTATGAAGGTAGGCAGTTAAATTCTCTCTGAAAAGCGTTATGGAAGGTCTTGAATCTTTCAAATAAAAACTAACCATATTAATATTGATGTTCGTACAGTAAGACATGGACAAATTATATGCAACTCAGAAGATAGTAAGAAAATAACAGCATACTTAAAAGGACAATTTAGTACATAAATTGACCAAATTTTATAGTTAATAGAATGTTACAGTGAATTGTCATAATTATTTGTGAATTTTTGGAGATATTCAATGTTATACAGGAGAAAAGTTGGTCTCTAGATTACTGAAAAAAGGAGTTAGAGTCTGAACAAAATTAATTTTTTGAACATTGGAAGTTATAAGATTATGTACTATCTTCTCAGGAAAAGCAGTTTTACTATTTTTGTTATCTAAAAAGTAAAAGGAAAATTTCACTGTTATCTAAAACAGAACTTTAAATTATACTATTGTCTTCAGCTAAGCTAATGATAACACTCTTTTGAGAGGCAGGTGAATAGGGGATAGCCCACTATACTTCTTAAACAGCCACTCAGGTTTACCTTGAAAGAAATCTGCTTGGAAGTGAAATGCTCTTTATATTTTTTACTAGTGTTTGTTTAAACTTATGAAAGAAATAATACTGACTTTTAATGAGCTGTTTTCCCACTCTTGGATATTTAGTTTGAAGAAATTAAGATATTTTCTTCTGAATTCAGGCCTTTGAAGTAGGTGTAATTAATCCCATTTTACTGATTCAGAAACGAAGACACAACAAACATGTTGGCTATGTGTTGAATAATACAATGAATTCATAAAAGAAATATAGAGCAGTAAAAGGTCAATGTAATTGGCAGCTTCCTAGGTAGAAGCCAAAGTGCTTTATAGTTCAAAGATGGGAAATTGTGGCCTAGTATTAGTCAGATACAGCTTTAGGATATTTGTTAGGAAGTTTTCTGTCAGTCTCTTTCAGTTGCAGGTACCAATAACCCACTAAAACTCAAAGTAAAGGGTAGATATTGGAAAGGATAGAAAGTTCTCAGGGAATATAAAAAAATCAAAAGTCACGTTTAAGGGAAATAACCTGAGATTGGCCGTACTCTCATCTTCCCTCTATCCGGTCCACTCAGCTTCTCTGTATATCTGCCCCCGACATTTTTTCCAACACACTTTTTTTTTCTTCTCCAGCTTGTATATTCTTAGGACCACAGCCTTTATTATCTCCATCTCAGCAATAAGTCGCCCTGTTTCCATTAGTTAAAGCGTCCGGTCAGAGAGAATCTGATTAGATCATAGTATCTTTTAGAGGTGGCTAATACCCGTCATAGGTTTCTGGCTAGCCTGTTGTCTCCTTGGGTCTTGTCTGGTTCGCATAGCTTTGATCACAGGTGTAGGGTCACGTGACCCACTATTGAGGGTCAAGGATTACCTCAATAGCAAAACATCCCATCTGGTGAGTTAGGTGATATGGTCTATATAGAGAAAGCCTAAGTGAAGCATAGGGAAAACACAGTGGGGCATGGACCTTCCTGCCTCCTGGATGAGGATGAAGGGTGGCATTGTACTTTCATGAAAACTCACCAGTTAAAAATTACTTCAAGGCAAATATTTCTTTTTCTTTCTGGGTGTGTAGACTATCAGTGATGTGGTGTTGCTCTGAAATCTTAGTCTCCCTTCCTCCTTATGCCCCTCCCTACCTCACTGCCTCCCCACTCCTCTCATCTCCCTAGGTCTTCTTTCCCACTACTTCTTCTCTTACCTGGTCATAAAGATGAGGAGAGATTGGAAAAAGTCTTCAGTTATCTCAGGGTTAAAAGATGCTGGAGCACAGCAAAGGATAAGGACGATGGACCCACCCAGTCTCCATTCCAGTGAGTGTTCCAGCAGGATCCTAGATGTGTGTGTGAGATTAGATGCCTGCCCCTCAGGTCAACGCTTTAATATAAATGTGAGCCTCCTTCACTTTAAGTCTGGTGATCACCTGTCTCTGAGCTGGGCCCTTGGTCGTTAGGTCCCAGAGTAAGCCCATTAAGAGCAGTTTCCCAGCTCACTACAATCCTGTGCATCTCCAAATGTGAGCGCTGTTGGTTTTCAACACTAGATGTTTAGGCGCTCGTCTCTCAAGTTTATGCCTTAAATGTTGGAAGGTCCAATGTGGGATTCAGCCCCTTCACCCCTCAGGGAGAAGCTCTGGGTTTGAGTTCCCTCCTGGTGTAGGTCCTCACACCAGGGTGAGGTTTATGGCACGATTGTGTCCTGGCGTCTCCTATTGTTTCAATGTGGTTTTTCTCTTTGTTGCCTGATGTGTAGTTGTCACTCAGCCAGCCTTTAGGTTTTATTGAGAGGAAGTTGTCCCATAAGTAGCTGTAGACTCAGTGTGTAATGGGAGGTTCAGGATCTTCCTACCTCATCACCTTGAACCAGAACTCCCTGCAGAACATTTTGAAAGGTAATTTCTAGCAATAACAAACCTTTAGAAATCTTTCTCTTATTAAAAATTTGTTTAATTGTCTTTAATACTAGCACATGGTAAATCACTCAAGTGGTGGAAGATATACAGTGAAAAATAGTTGCCCCATCTTAGATTCCAATTCCCCAGTCGCTTTACCAAAAGTAAACAAAGTTTGCAGTTTTTTATATATTTTTCCAGAAATATTGTGATCATAGCATCATAAGAATATATTCCCCTGTTTTTATCACACATAAGGTCTTGCCATTTTTATTTCTTCTTACTTTACTTTTTTCATTTAACCAATTAGCTAGTATAAACCTCATTCTTTTATAACAGATGTATAGTATTCTATTAAAGAAATTTACCATAATTTAACGATTCCTTACTGATGGAATTTTTTGTTTTAGTCTTTTACAATTGATACGTTGTAACAAACATCCTTCACATATATTTTTACCCAAATGTGGGGATATATTTCTTGTATAAATTGAAGACTTTTGAAACAATAGAGTGATAATATTAGAAAGACAAACCTAATGTTAGGGTGACTAGGAAAAAAATATTTTTGCACAATATTCACTCTTACCCTCATTTTTTTTTCTTTAAGAAATATGTTGTTTTCCCTGTTAGGGAAGCCCTACTTCTGCCCCATTGAAGGGAATTTTTATTCTATTACATCAGATCTGTATAATATGTTTTGACATCTTTCCTTGGCTTCTGAGTGGATGTGGAAATCTTATATAGAATAATGTGATTTCTCTTTGCTATCCTACTTTATTTTCTCAGTCTGTTGTGCATTGGCCTCCGTTACTATCCAGAAATGTGTCTTAGAAATCTCAGTTAATTTTAATTGTGCTTGTTAGTTTAAGCAAAGCTTTTGGTCTTTTTGCTTGCTTTTTTTGGGTGGACCGTTGTATATGTAGATGAAAGGATCAATTAACCAGACATTGTCTTTTTTTTTTTTTTAATATATCCTTCTAACCTTTGTACCCTTGTTAGAAATTTCTAATTCTTGTTAATATTTAAATACATAGGTCTACGTATGGTTTAGTTGATTCATACATGGTAAATCTTGCTCAGATCATCCTTTAATTTTCTTTTATATCTTTTCTTATATCATAAGATAACCTCTTGCTCACAGCTCCCTCACTGATGCAAGAGCACACTTAATCCTTTGGATGGAAAAGAATTCTCTCTGAATAGATATTTACTGAGCAGTATGAAAATCAGTGCTTTACTCTTGGATAATTTTCTCATCCTAATGTCTCTTGAGGTACAAAGAAGACAAGAGTAATCTTTAAAAGATTGAACAGAAATCTATAATTTATCATGATACACATTTGTAGCTAGAACTAAGGGCAATGGAAGGAGAATTAAAAAGTAGAATTAAGTTGTTAAATATTTTAATGCAATGTGAAAGGGTGTGTGTGTGTGTGTGTGTGTGTGTGTGTGTGTGTTAACACCATCAACCTGATAAAGCTCAGATTGGAACTTGAAGTCTAGTTTAATTTAATCCTATCATTTTTCAGATAGGGAAACTATTATTTAGGGGTGTCTGAGATTTGATCCCAATCATAGGCTGCAACGCACAGTACCCGATTGTCAGCCCACTTTCGTTTGGGTTTTAATTGTTCCACTGCTTACAAAGGTAGTTAAAATCTGTCAAGCAGCAAAGGAAATCGATCCACTTTATATATTCATACTTTAAACCAAAATATACTTAATGCCTTCAAATAACTATTTCTGAATGTAGGTAAATAAAAATATTAAATAGAATCATTTCCCTTCAAACATGTTATATTCTAAGAATAATTTTGTCTGCTGTACAGTAAGTTCTTTCTGCCTCATTGCCTATTTCTCAAAATCCCTTAACAAAATTATTTTTTATGTGTTGCTTGCTTTTTGTTTTGGTACTTAATATCTTGCAACATTATTTGTTCAAATGGTCAGGTACCTGAAAATTATCTAAAGGAATAGTTTATAAAAATCTTTGTCAGAACTTTTAAAAAATAATGGGACTTGCAAATCTCTATTGTCAGTGGTCCTACTAAACCAAACAAGCAGCTTAGTGACTATCTCATGATATTCTTTCTAATTATTATTTTCACTTGAGGTTACACTGTAAGAAGTTATGGTTCAGCAAATCTACTTGTGTGCTTTGAACTCCCGCAGAGAACATTTGGTATTGTTAGCCAAGATAAAGACACTCTTTAAAAAACTCCTTCCAGGAGAAATATCTAAGTCTATTTTTATGTTTACTTTCTGAATCTTCAGTCTATTCTATAGTTATACTTTCAATCATAAAGGAATTATAATGGAAACACAGGGCAGCTGATCATATTTATAGTTTTTAGCAAACATGCCTTGCCTTTGCCTATTTGTGCTTGTTCAGGCTTACACCTAGCATTTGTCAGTGTCCAAAAACTCTTATGATTCCACACAAAAATAACATGGTATATGCATGACTTTGAACAGTGTTATCATTAACAACTGATATTGAATCCTTTTGCAGTATGGAGGAAGCATCATTCAGGGAAGAAGTTGTGATAATTCTGATTTTTGTCTGTTCTCAAGATTGGTGTAAATATCATCTTAGTAAAATACAGTAAATTCATGAATGAGCATTATGATATGTGCTGATTGTACATCATACCTTGACAAGTTTAAACACTTAGGGCAAAATGTAAAATAATAGACTCTGGAGGTGTGCTGACCCAAAATATAGGTTGAATGTAATTTTCTCATTTATTGCAATGGTACTAAGCCAACTTGAATCATTTTATTATAACAAATATCTAGAATTACTAATTAACAGACAGTTTTGGTTCATTGAATTCCCAGTAATGCAGTTTTTGATACTTGAGATCAGGCTGTCTCAGCCTCAGCATTACTAGTAACATTTTGGTCCAGGTAATTCTCTGTGTGGGAGATGCCCTTGCTTTGTAGGGTCTTTAGCAGTATCCTGGGCCTCTTATCTATGCAACTCCAAAAGCACCCTTTCAGTTGTGACAATCAAAAATGTCTCCAGATAGCACCAAATGTTTCCAAGTGGATGAAGCAAGTGTGTCAAAGGCACTCCTGGTTGAGAACTACTTTAGAACATGGGGAAGGTCTATGGGCATAATACATCAAATCCTTTATGATCACTTCGTCATCTTTCACACATTTCCTCCTGTTGTTCATATAAACAAATTTATTTTTTACTGCCATGTTATACGTTAATTTACAGCTGTAGTAATCTTTATCCTACCTAGTTAGCTTATAAATAATTATGAAGTTATACATTAGAAAGTGTACTCTCATAAATGGCCAAATGTTAAAATACATACCTAGTGATTGATAGTCTTCCATAGGTGAGTATATTGTGGGTGGGGGAGTTATGTTATTATATTTTGTTCATTTTGATCATGTGGGATCTGGGCTGTTTTGGGCCAAAAAGAGTCAGTTGGTTGTTGGTGGTTTGGAACCTAAGATGAAAGTGAGATTTCTTTCTTTTTTTTTTTTTAATATTTTTATTTTTTATTTTTGGGGAATATTGGGGAACCGTGTCTGTCTCCAGGGCCCATCAGCTCCAAGTCGTTGTCCTTCAACCTACTTGTGGGGGGCACAGCTCATCCCCAAGTCCAGTCGCTGTTTTCTGTCTTTAGTTGCAGGGGGCGCAGCCCACCATCCCATGCGGGAATTGAACCGGCAACCTTGTTGTTGAGAGCTCCTGCTCTAACCAACTGAGCCATCTGGCCTCCTGAAAGTGGGATTCTTAACACACAGCGTCAGAATGAAAGGCTATTATAGATGTGCAAATGTCAGATCTGGGTACTTGGCCATAACAGAAATCTGGGAAGAAATGATTCTTGAATACCTGAACTGTTTTTATTTTAATGAACATGTTTTTCTTAAAGAATCCGAATAAATGGGTTTCTTCCAAGTTTTATGCAGTATGCTTCAATAATGAATGACTTATGTGGTCATAGACTAATTATATATTTTCAACTGAAAATTAATGTATTGATTTTCATCGATATCTTTTTCCACCTAATTTTGAAAATTCCATGGTAAAGCACCCTTATTTTGAAAGTTTCATTGTTACTTATACAGTTGTGAAGTGTTCATTTTCAATTCTTAACAGAAAATTTATCTGGCTAAAAACATAGCATGCGAAGCATACATATAACCTTTAAAGAGGCATGACTCTGAAATAGTACTTGAAATGAATAATCTAAAAATATCTTAAAGTTTCTTTTACTGCCACATGTACACATGGCTAATTATTCACACAGATGTTCACTTATTAAAAACAATAGCTGACAATTATTGAATACTAGGTATTTAGCACTTTACATGATTATCTCATTTAATCCTCCCAATTACATCTTCATTTCACTCATGAAGAACTGGAAATTCACTGAAGTTACATAATTTATACAAAGTCATAGCTAATGAGCTTGACACAGTTTTTGAACCCAGATAACATCTATTACCAAATGTCTTACTGACACAATGTAATCTGTATTTTCGTTTCTTCTAGGTTTAGGTTTACATTCTTCAACCCCAATGCATATGTAATTTTTGAATGTTTACTGTGTGCCGGACTTTGCGCTTTTTTGTTTTTCTTGTTGTTTTGAAATAATTTTAGACTTAAAAAGTTGCAAAACAAATACAGAGCGCACACATGTATTTTTACACAGCTTCCCCTAATTTTAATAATTTATGTAGCCATGGTACAATTATCAAGATTATAAAAATGAGAAAATTAACATTGGTATAGTACTATTAACTAAACTATAGACCTTATGTGAATCCTACCAATTTTTCCATTAGTATCTTTTTTCTGTTCCAAAATCCACCTAGGATCCCACCTTTAGTTGTCTCTCTTTAGTCCTTCAACCTATGGAGGTTTCTCAGTCTTTCGTTTTCTTTCATGACCGTGACACTTGATGAATAATAGTCAGTTGTTTTGTAATTGGTCTCTCAATTTTGGTTTGTTTGATGTTTTTTCATGATTTGACTGAGGTTGTGTGTTATTGGGAAGACTACCACAGAGGTGATATGGCCTTCTAAGGGAATCAGAAGATAAATGATGTCGATATGTTTTGTTGCAGGCTTTCTAGTTTCTCCACTGTGAAGTTACTCTTGCCCTTTTTCATTAGTAAATCTTCTGGAGGAGATCTTTTGCACCTATGCAGGTATCTTGTGTTTCTTCATAGTTTCAACTACTGCATTTAGCCTCCCTTGGCACACATGTATTTTAAACCTTCTTTGAATAGTTCTACAGTAGGGTAAGCCAGTGATTGTTCTGTGGCTTATTCACAATTACAAAGGCATCACCTTCTTACTTTTTAACTTTCAGGTGGATGGCTATGATTCCGGTGCTATGCTTGTGCTTTAGCCGGGGACAATAGTTAATAAAATGTGAATTCAATAATATTTAGCTTAAAAAGACTAATTTGAAAAGCCAATCCTTGTTAATTCAAGCATAACAATCTTTATTCTAGAGTAAAAAGGTTAGAGTAGATTTTTTAAAAATTTCTTTAACATGAAAACGAGGATATATGTAAGATGAACATGGAATAATTGACCAAATTTGGGATACTGGAACTAAGAAATACCTATTAAAACATGAAAAAAAAATACTTAAAACTTACAACCAGTGTAAAAGAAGAGTACTTTACATACGAGGAGAATACCCAGACAACTGAGAGATCATACTGACTAACAATATATATCTCAGAACAAAATAGTTGAAATAAAAATAATACATATATATAATTTATATAATAAAACTTCTAAGGAAAATGTGTGCATAAGCATACTTTTAAAAAAGAGTTAAGCCCCTTCCCACTTAAATTAACAAAAAGAACCAAGATAAAAGAGAAAATTGCACTTTTGCTAAAACTAAAATTGGCCCCCATACCTCATACTACTACTAGCTCTAGTTCTACTCTTTCTTATTGCCAGGTTTAAATTTTATTTTATTTTTAAACAATGCTATAATAAAGAACCTACAGGTTCTTCATTATTATGGAATAGATTCTCAAAAGTAGATTGCAAGATCCAATATCTGTATATTTTTAATTTTAATAAATGTCCAGAAAAAGTAATCTTCAATGAGCAGTCTGCAGAGGCTGCCATTTTGCCTTTTGGGTTTTCCTTACTTTGGTACTGAATCAAGTTACATTAACAGAAGGAAATATATCTAGAGGTTATAATTTACTATACTATAAAAAATAATAACTATTATTTATTGAGCTCTTACATGCCAAGAACTCAGCTAAAGTGCTTATCTATATATCACCAAATTATTTTTGCTGTGCAGTACAAAGGCACATTTGAAACAAACACCTTTTATTATTTTTACATTATAATACATTTAAATAGCACATTTTAGAATGTTTTTGAGACAGTGGGGTTACCAGCTATAAGAGTTGAAAACTGTCTTTTTCTGTAAACTCCATCTAGGTAAAAAATCCACATTTTTTGTATTTAGTGACATGAGATGGTGAAAATAGGTTAGAGAGAAAGGTGTCAGCTATAGATAGGCCTTGCCGTCAGACAAAATGTTCCTGATGGTAAATTTGTCTTTTTAAAACGTTTTTTTTCAATTACAGTTGGCATACAATATTATATTAGTTTCAAGTGCACAACAGAGTAGTTAGACATTTATATAACTTATAAAAAGATCACCTTGATAAATCTAGTACCCATCTGACACCATACATAGTTATTGCAATATTATCGACTCTATTCCTTGTGCTGTACCCTATATCCCCATAACTATTTTGTAACTACCAGTTTGTACTTCTTAATCCCTTCCCCTTTTCACCCACGCCCCAAAACCCCTCATGTCTCAAAGCTTATTAGTTACTCTTTGATGATGCAAAACTTGCCCTTTAAGCATTAGTTCCAAGTAGCCATCAATACTAAGTATGCCTTTCCATGATGAATGCTGATAAAGGGTAAAAAATGTTCTGTGTATATGGCCACATTCATTATAGCTGTACCATTACTGTGTTTCCCCAAAAGTAAGACCGAGCCAGACCATCAGCTCTAATGCGTCTTTTGGAGCAAAAATTAGTATGAGACCTGGTCTTATTTTACTAAAAGACCGGGTATGATATGACATGATATAATATAATATAAAATAATGCTGGGTCTTATATTAATTTTTGCTGTAAAAGATAGGTCTTATTTTCGGGGAAACATGGTACCTGTGGAGGTGATTGACAGCCATTCCAGAATATGAAGTTTTTAAATTGTACATGATTGGAAAACTCATTCAAATGGTCTTAGTAATGATGCTATGTGCAACTTGAGATTACCTTTACCATATGTATTCATCTTACGAGAAAAACCATGTACATACCATATGGATTCAATCAACATTTAAATATTAACCTTGTATTGTTTTAATTGGTCAGCATTTTTAAATGAAATCAAACAATTTTCGTAGAAAATCTATAGTAATTATATGAATTGGGATGGAATCTCTACAGAAATCTTGATTGTTAGAGTATTTAAATGATGAAAGTTTATTTGTGGTTGATCATAAATTTATAGATGAGCAGAATCTTTTTTTGTTTCTTCCTATAAATTGTGTATTCCTCAAAACAACTATGAACTCCATGAGTGACTTGCTTAATTGTGGGATCAGTTTATGCAGAAAGTATTAAAATGACCATAACCTATTCTAGGTTAAAAAAAAATTATTGAGGTATCATTAACATGTAACACTATATTAGTTTCATGTGTACAACATAATGATTAGATATTTTATAGATTGCAGAATGGTCACCACAATAAGTCTAGTTAACATCTGTCACTACACAGTTACAATTTTTTTCTTGTGATGACAACTTTTAAGATTATTCTCTTAGCAACTTTTAAATATATAATATAGTATTGTTAACAGTAGTCATCATGCTGTACATTACATCCCATCAATTATTTTATTTTATAACTAGAAATTTATATCTTTTGACCCTCTTCACCTATTTCTATTCTAGGTTTTTAATGTCAACTTAAATTATTACAATAAGACCAATGAAAAATTGTACCCAAAAGAGCTAAGCAAATTAATAAAGATACCTAGAAGGGGTTCAGTCATTATATCAGTCATGCCAAGGCCATTTTGAGACTATAGTTCACTTGCCTCTAGTAAAACCTCTAAAATGTATTTGTCTTTTTGGGGGGACTCACTGTAGTGGGGATTACCAAGTCAGATTCTTGGATGCTTAAGACCTACAAGAATATTTCTATTTGTACTTAAAAGACAGGGTTACAGTCCATTTAAATGTGGTGGTATTTTCTTGATTTATTAAGACAGTACAGGTATTGTAAGTGAATAGGTGATGAGGTGATTTAGGAAGAATAAGAAGTTGATATGTTAATTTTCCTAAGGTGGCAACACACATGTTTGTGAAATTACTTTATTCAAACCACTATTAATGCACTTTTTGATATAAGGAAACTTTGTAAGTCTATTAAAAGAGGATTTGGAATATATACTTAACATTAAAATTATTTCATAAATTGATATTTTTAATTATAATTAAAATTTTGTTTTTGTTTATTCCATATTTTATCTTTCTGAAGAACATGTTTTCCAAACTTATTTCGTATTTTTAAAAAGTATGCCTAAAAAGTTCGACTTATTTTAAGTATGCGTAATTCTTTTAAATAATCCCATTATTTAATACTATCAACATTTTTCTCCCTCTCATAGATAATGGAGTCTGGAGAACGGTTACCATCTTCAACAGCCTCCTCTACCATCCCAACTTCATCTTCTATACCTTCTGTGGCTTCATCGGTTTCAAAAGGCGGCCTTTCCACTGGAGCTGCTTCACTTAGCTCTACAATCAACCCATGTGGTAAATACCCTTTACTAACTCAATTTTAGAATGCCATCTCTTTACTAATTTGTGTTCATAGTGTTTTACTGAATTCTGAATAAATTGTTCTCATTACCTCACTGACCTGTTGAACAATGGCTATGTCTCTACTGAATATCTAATCTCTACTTTTTCTGGATTTTATTAGCACACCGGGGTAGCACTGGTTATTCCAAGCTTTTCTTGCTTGTTGGAAGTCCTCTGTCTGAGTTTAATATTAATGTCACCATTTCAATTATAAATTAATACATGCAAAGTCTTTTTAAAACAATAGGCCCATGAAAGAGTGAAGAAATACAAAGGAATCCTTGGTGGGAAGAGGAAACCCTTACGTAAACCCTTTGCCCTAAATTTGCTTTCAATGTTTGAAACAAACTCTAATACCTCAGTTCACAGATGTATACTAGGGTACATCATTTACTTGATGGAAAATATTTTAAGAGTTTAGAACATGACAAGTTTCTCTTAAACATGAACAAAGTTTGTGTTGCTAAAAAAGAGAGCTTATTTCAGAAATGAAAATAGCCTCAATTTGATTAATAATGTAGAAAGTATTTTAAATTACCCCCTCCCCAAAAAATCACCCTTTGCCCCAACACAGGTTTGGTAGAAAACATCCTTTTTTTAAAACAACTAAAGTTAACTAACTCATTCCTTTATCACTAGGAAGATTTTTAGTTGTGCAGATAATTTTACATGTTTGTAAGCAGTAGAACTAAATGGTATTTCACTTTTTCAAAACTAGATTTGTAATTTGGGGTAAGCGAAATCCATAAATATGCAATGTTTGCTAACAAAATACCCTAGCAAATTTTCAAATATGTATTTGTTTAATTATTTTGATTTTTTTAAATCAGTGGAATAATAACAAGAAGGATGTCATTTTGTCATTGTTTTATCAGAATACTTTTTTAAAATTTTCTCAGTGATTACAAAATAACTAAAATAAAATAGAATTACATTGACAAATAAATAAAATCCCTATTCTCCTGCATAATCTTGGTTGAGTCATTTAACAACTTCATCCACACTTCCCTTGTATATAAAATGATGGCTACATATAAATGATAAATGCCTTTGATGATAAACTCTGTTCAGAAAAGGTAATGCCATTCTTGGCATTTTACCTCATTACTGTGTCCAAGTGATAGCACAAAGTTGTATTTTTAAAAATTTTTATTTCTTGCTTTTTATAACTTTTTCTGAATGTTTTTAATATATGTAACGTTTCTAGAGAAATGTCCTGTTTTTATGTTGAATTTTTCAGTAATATCTTTGAGTAGAGTCTTGAGTTTTCTGGACACATTGCTTTCACGTATTTCTAATTTAGTTTTCGAAATTGGTGACGCTTGACTTACTTACAATTTGATTAGCCACGTTGGGCACTATTTTTTTGTTAGTGATTGTTGGGAGTTGCAGAGGGGTGGGGTATGCAGAGTTGTTGAATAACATCACAAATTTCCTTGTCTGGAAAGGAATAACTTTTATCATTTATTTGCCAATTAAAAAGGTTGTTGAGTTTTTATGTTGAAATGCTTTCCGTGAATGAAGATATAGTTTTTTCTATATTCTGATATTATATCCCTGTTAATACATTGTGCTTTTAGTACCTACAGCATGATTTTTTTTCACTTTCTAGGAAAATGATGTTAGTTTTTAACTTTCACATTATTGTGGTTTTTATCTAAAGTAAAGCCTGTTATTAACTTCCAACACATAGGTTACTTAAGAGAATGCTCGGTTGTCCTGCATGACTCAGTTTATCTTATTTCCCTGTCTTTTGTCTGATTCATTATTTTTGGCCTAGTCATTGTCTGACAATTCTCTACATTTTAAAATAAAATTATAGAGTGGTAATGGATCTGGCCTCTTAAGCAATTTGAATCTCCTCATTTTTTTTGATATATAGAGACAACAAAACAGGATTTTCATCTTTGAAATGTCAAAACTTCAACAATTCTTTATGGCTCCTTTGAGGACATTCTGTTGTTTTAAACAGTTACTTTAATAATAGTTGACCATCCTCTGTCATCTTCATTAATGGCTTGTCTAGGAATTCCTCTGAGTTGCAAAGGATGTAATTCAAACCTGCTTTCAAATTTTGAATGATCAACTGATTTCTTTTGAATCAATACCTTGTTAGGATCTGGGATTATATCTATTTACACGTTAGGCTGTTCCTATTATGGATGCTGTCAGAAGACATGAGACTCCCGGGTCAGAGATTTCATTACGTATGGCACAGCAAATAGTATGAGCGTCATGTTGGCGTTCACTCCCCGTGCCTCCTGCGCCCCCCAAGGGTGACACACAGGAGCCCAGTTGGATCTTATAAATGAAATGGTTTTATGTCACAGCTAAGGAATACTGAGCTTAGGGAATCCTCTGCTTTTACAGTAAATGATAACAAACCCACTCTTTGTCTGGAAGGAGATGTTGTCTCATCCGTCAGGGCTCACCAGTGCAAATACAATCCTGAGAAATGGATGGGTTAAAGAGTGGTCCAGGCCTTGCATTCATGGCATACCCAGTGATAACATGTAGGGACCTTGGAGGGTTGCCTTTCATAAAATACCTTTCATTTTATTACAGTAACTTGGATAGAAAATAACACTGCAATAAAGATTGATTAATCTGAGGCCATCTGCATATATGTGTTTTGTTGGTCTTACCAGAATATAAGAAATACAGTATCTCTTTTCTCCTTAAGGTATGATTTTTGAAAAATAACTTACCTACTTCTAAAAAGTAATTTGGGACAGCTTTTAACAAATGTATTGGCACAATAGACAAAACAATGAAAATATCAAAAGATACGTTCGAAAAAGTAAAAAGGTATTAACTGAAGAAAGCCACCAAAAATGAATAGAAACTTAACAAACTAGCTGCTAAGAATAAAGGGGAAAAAATAGTGGGATACATGGCTCACATACTAGTGCTAGTAAGCGTTTCAGTTCCTCAGGAAAAAGAAACAATTTTCTGGCCCTGAGTAGTATGGGGAATATGCTACCAGAACCTTTGTTTAAAAGTCCAAATGAGGGATAATCTCCAACATGCCAGTTTCACAGATATTCAGACTGTTCCACATATTGGCTCTGAGTAAAAGCTCAGGGAGTAGTACTTAAGCATAGTTGTACAATTAAACTTTACAGAGTGGATTTGTTTGAGATTTGTGGTCATTTGGCCTAATACAAAGATCGAATTTTGAGAAATTTCAGTAATAGCTAAGCTGTTCGATAGATCACTGGTTTTCAAACCATTTTTAAGATAGAACCCTTCAAATGAAAGCTTATAAAATGCTGAATAAATAAAACAGATACACTTTAAAATTTGTCTAGTTAAAGCTGGAGTATTCCTGCTTTTCTCTTAATTAAAGAGACTGATGTAAATATGTATCTTAATTGCAAGGCACCTACCACTGTACAAGCGTGTTAAATCATTAGTATATTGAAGAAATTACAAGTTGATCAGTAAGGCCACAACTTAGTCTATGTATCAGGTAAGACAGTAGTTAACTATCAACAGGAAAACATGGCGAATAAGTACTCCAACCCAGTCCCCAGTCCCCATGGGCAGTCCTGGGATGGGTAATGCCGACAACAGACCCAGACTCCTTCTAGTTTTATATTCTGTCTTCTGAAGTAAGGGACTTTGAGGCTCGTGTGTGTATCTCATGGCTGTACGAGGGCTGATCCACCTACAGCACTGTTTTCTAGGAAGAAAGTAGTTGGGAGGGGGTGGAGGCACAAAAAGTTGCATGCCCTTCACTTTGACCCCTTTTAAAGAACTTTCCCAGAAACCCCATCTAGAGATTTCCACTTACGTCTCTTTCATCAGAACTGTGTGAATGGTAATCTCAGCTTCAAGGGAGGCCAGGAAAAATAGTTTTTAGCTGAACATATTGCTGTCCTGAAGAAAATAGAGGTTATTAGTAAGGAAAAAGGAGAGAATGGGTAGGCAGTATCTGCTATGGCTAAGTGGAGCAGAGGGACAGGTCAAGCTGGGGAGTAGGCTAAGGTCGGATCATTTAGAACATCATGTGCTATGCTTAGAAATTTCGGCAGAATAATGGATGGATTAAAAGCAAGGATTTTATAACTGTAAGGCCCTGAAATTGAATCTTGGCTTGTCCACTTATTAGCTATGTGAATTTGGGTAAATTTTTTACCCCTTTTTGAGCTTTGGTTGCCTCATCTATAAAATAGATAAAACAACACCCATTTGGCAGCATTATAAGCATAAATAAGATAATTCCTGGCATGTAGTAGGTGTCTACATTGTAACCATTATTTTTATTCATATGTCATCCAAGTGGAAGGGTTTTGTATGGTCACACTGCTTTGAAAATGATAGCTCTAGCGGCAGGTAGAGACCCAATTTGCCATGGGGATGGGACTAGAGGCAAAAAAGACATTTAAGGAGGTTTTTATATTTATCTGAGTGAGAAATGATCAGGACCCAAATTAAAGAGTTGTTGGAGATGGGGAAAGAAACAAGGTTCCAGAGATATTCAGGTAGTAGATTCTTATGGGGTGTAATGACTGAATTTGGATAAGGCGATGTTGTGAGAGAGAAGCCCCGACATGACTTGGATAACTGGGTGAAGAGTGATGTAATGAGAAGTGTGGAGGGAAAAATGAGTTTTAAAGGGTAAAAGGCACAGTTTGTTTTCTGTAACCTTTACTTTTTTTATAAAACACATCTCTATGCTTTTTATTTGCTTTTAAATATAAATCTTGCTATTTAATCATCAGCTAAAGTGATCTAAATGCAAAACCCCAAATCCCCAATTAAAAGTATAAAATCTGCTTCTACCCACAGCAGTGTACTGCTTCAAGTACTCTTCCTCGATCAGTAAAGTTGAGATAATTCTGTCACATGTGAATTACAGGTATATATCCCATGTCCTCCGATATTATCAGTTCTCCAGAGCAAAAGCTTCCTTTGTCCCATTTTTCCTGTGTCGTTTTCAATGTTACAAACAGTAGGTATATTTGTTAAAACACCACCTTGGCTCTTCCATTCTCACAGATGGACAAAGCCTGGCCTGGCTTTGCATTTGAATGGAATCCATTTTTATATCCACACTACTGTTGGGGGATATTTGCGTTGTTTCCAACTTTGCCAATTAAAATATTGTGACCATTGTTATCTATGGATCCTAACGCATAGAAGCATCCTTTTCTGACAATGTCTTCAGCCTTACCAGTAGTACCAACTTATTTTCCCACCAACTGTGTATTAGAATTTTGAGAACTTCTCAGCCATGCCAACACTGGTCATTGTCAGACTTGATGATTTTTTTTGTCAATGATGAATATGAAGTTATGTTTTATCTCAGTGAAACATTAAGTTTTTAGCCGTTTGGATTTCCCCTTTTTGAAATGATTGTTTAGGGCTTTGGTACGTACTTCTGTTGGATTATATCTTTTTATTATGGATTTAATGACTTTTTTGTATGTTGAATGCTGATCCTTTTTTCAGTTATGTTTTGGGGAGGTGTATTTTCTCAATCTATGTTGTGTCTTATGTTACATTGTCTTTTGATTAATGCACCTTCCAATATTAATATAGTAAGAATTATCAATATTTTTTATCTGTGGTTATGCTTTTTGTCTTGTTTAAGAATCCCTCCTTTACCTCCAAGGTTATGCATCTATTTTTCAAGATTTCACATACCTCTCATTTAGTATTACTTTGAAAAGTATAAAGCGATACAACATTAAGCCACTTGTGATAGACTGAATTGGGTTTTGGTTTGGGAACTATCACCATCAGGAGTTGTTGGTTGATGTATCAGTCAGTTCAGCTAGAGATAACATAAACCAACTAAATTGTTTTAAGCAAAAAGAGATTTAACCTGGGAATTAGGTATTTATAAAATTATTGAGCAGCTGGCCCCTCGCCCCCTAGTAGGAGTTCAGAGCATTGCTGTTGAAGTGGCCTGTGTGAGGAAGCCACCTCTGCTTCAGTCAGGATACCGCTGTTTCAGCTGATGGCTCCATAACCCACAACCTCGTCTGTAATCCAGTGACGGGGACCCACCAACATAACTGACTCAAGGGCTGTTTGTGTTGCTTGCTAGATCCGCACCAGCGAAAAGGATACCTGAACAATCTGTCAGCTTAACTCAAGTTTCAATTGATTCCAAATACATCTGATCGGCAGAATTTAAATTACATCCATAAATCTGGCTGCAAGAGACTGGTAAATAAATGTAAATCTTTTAGCTGCCCAGTTTCTGCGTCACAGGAGGGTACACTAAAGGAGATTGGAACAAATGTTAAATGAACTAATTATCTACCCCTTTGAGCTCACCTGGTGATAGCTACCCAGCCCCCCCAGCCACACCTTCTCACCTATGTATTATAATAAACTTCTGATGTAGATACACATATATGAGCTTTATTCCTATTTTAACAGTTCTTCAGAATAAAATTGTGTTTCATTAGTGCATCTACTAGCTCGTGTATACTTACTGTAAATCTCCGGATATACTGTTCTGTGTAACAATATAAATTAAACAAAATAGAATAAATGCTAAACTTAAAATGATATGACTCTTAACTATCACAGACAACAGGAAATATCTAATGTTTCCTTTCTAAAGATTACAAAAGACTTTTCAAATACTTCAATCTTTCTATATAGTAACATTAATTTTTCTCTATTTACTGGATTATGTCCATTAGTATAAAAGCATGTTTGTAGTATCTCCCATCCTAAAAAGCAATAGCTACTAAATATCCTTCCCTCCTCCCCCCCATTTCAAATGCTCTTCTGGCTATTGTCCTATTTTCTGCCTTGCTTGTAGCCAAACTTCTCAAAAGATAGAGCTGCGTATATTTTCTCTTTTCCGAGTCTTTCATGTATATTTCAGTCTACACCAAAGTCACTTTTCTGTCTTCATCTCACTCAGCCTCCCTGCAGAACTAACACGGATGATCACTCCCTCCTTTTTGAAAACCGTTTTTGAAAGAGTCTGTATTGTATTAGTATAATTTCTTCCCCAAATGTTTGGTAGAATCCACCAGTGAAGTCACGTGGGTCTCAAAGGTTTTTTTGTTTGTTTTGTTTTTAATTGTTGTTGTTGACAGATATTAAACCATGAGTTCAACTTTTTAAATTTCAGTATAAAACTGTGCAGATTATCTTTTTCTTCTTAAGTTAGCTTTAGTAGTTGATATCTTTCAAGGAATTTATCCATTTTTTTTCTAAGTCATTGAATTTATGGGCACAAAGTTGTTCCAAGTAGTACCTTATCCTTTGAATGTCTGTACAATTTATAGTGATGTCCTCTCTTTCATTGTTGATATTAATAGTTTATGCCTTTTCTCTTTTTTCTTGGTGACTAGAGCTTTATCAATGTATTGATCTTTTTGACAAACTAGCTTTTGGTGTCATTGACTTTTCTCAATTTCCTGTTTCATTGATTTTGGCCCTCATTATTTCCTTTGTTTTTCTGTGAGTGTGAGTTTCTCTCCCCTTCCCCCCACCCACTTTCCTAAAAGGGAAAGCTTAGATCATTTATTTAAGACCTTTCTCTTTTTCTTATATTTATCCATTAATGTCATAAATTTCCCATTTAAGGACTACTCTAGCTGCATCCCACAAATTTTGATAAGTTTTCATTCATTGTCATTCTATTAAAAATGTTTTCTATTTTCCTTTGTGAATTGTCTGACTGAAGCATTATTTACCAATCAGTAATTTAACATTTAGATATTTTATTGATGTCCATTTTAGTTACATTGTGGTCAGAAACATACTGATGATAATCTGCGCTCTTTTTTTTTGGCTTCCCACTGCTGCTGTCTAGACTGGCCCACTTTGGTTCTGGTCTCCTTTGTGCCAGAGGAGTAAGTACTATGAGTCAGCCAGTAGGCAGAGATGAGTTTTTCTCTCTGTGGTTTTCTTGCTTGTAAGATTTCCCTCTAATTTTCAGCTGCTGTGCCAGCTTTGGACGTTGTACTCTGACACTTCAGGCTTTCTGCTGTCTAAGCTAATCATGGTGAAGGAATTCATTCAATTAAGAATTACGTCAAAATAAACAGATCTGCTGTGTGTAGCCTTCTCTTTTTCTATGTTTTCTGCTTGTTGTTTTGCAGCGTCCCTGGAGTCCTTCTCCACTCACGCACAGTGTTCTTATAGCTGGCTGTTTGGATAGTTTAAACTCTGAATTTGGGTCTCATTCTTTCTGTGATTTACTCACTGCCAGGATTTCCTTTTTAAATTTTCTGATATTTTCTCACTCCTGGATTCTGACCTCGGGCACCTTCAGTTGATAAGCCTGTTCTTTTTTCTGCCACTGTTTTCTATAGTTAGCTGTGAGGTTCAGGCAGCATTATCAGACCAAAACACCACAAAGTCATACTTTTTACCACTTCTCGTTATCCTTTTTCCAGATTAATCTCTCCCCTGGTTTTTCTTTGCTTTTGGATGCTTTCCAGTATCTTTAGTGTTTTTTTGATTGTTGTTTTAAGTCCGTTTTTATAATTACCTTCTGTGGATGAGTTGTGCAACCACTTCACTACTACCCCACAACTACCTGATGTTGCTCCCCCCTCCACTTTTTAAAAAAGTAACTTAAAAAAAAAAAAGTTCACCTAAGACTCCAGAGGATGCCATATGACCCAGTCTGGCCATTCCAAACATCCTATTTCCCAGACAATAGTGATTGGTTAAGGAATGGGCGCATGATGCAAATCAAGATTAATCAAAGACAAAGAGATTCCATTCTGGGATTTTTATTGGAACTAGTGAGGAAGGATACCCTCTAGTCCCACAAACCTGGGAGGAAGGAAGGAAGGGCCTATCTGAAAGAGAATTTGTTCCTAGTAAACTTTCAATCAGTCTTCTTTATCTAAAGTGAGCCTTTTCCAAAAGCTTTTGTATTATGTAAGTCAATACATTCACCTTTTCTCTAACTATTTTGAATTGGGTGTTTTGTACTTTTAACCTGATAACATCCTCCATGATCTAATCACTGCCTACTTCAAATTTATCTGTTACTGTTCACACTGTGTGCCATTATCTTTTAGCCTCCCTGACCTTTCATTTCTAAAGATACAAACATTCTTTCCCAACTCAGGATCTCAAACATGCTCTCCCTCTGCAAGATCTTCATAAGGCTGATTCTTTTTGCATGCTTTATCTCGGATTAAACATTTTGAGACATTAATTAGAGAAGTCTTCTTTCTTCATAGTGTCTATGTAATTGTTCCACTATTATCTGTTTTTGCACCTAGTATTTTCCTCCATAGTACTCTTCACAATTTGTAATTATACATTTACTGTTTTGCTCATTTGTCCCTTCTTCTACATTTAAAGGATGGAGACCATATCTGTTTTTCTTTTATTATTATGTCTCCATTAACTGCCTTGCACAAAAATATATACTCAAGAAACAATTATTGAAGAAAGGAATGGAAGGAGAGATGAACTTGCAGAACTAGGATTTGAAAATTAGGTATAAATTAACCCTAATAAGTCATCTAGGCTATGTTATGCTTTGCTCTCGTAATACCAAATGACTTGCAGATTTTAGTTGGGATAGGCTTTATAAGCCACAGAGTAAGGAATTTTAAAAGATCTGTTGTCCTTAGTGAAGAGGCAATGAATAAGTAAAACCCTGAAAGTCCAAAGTTATTATTTAATTAGAACTTCTTATTTAAAAGATAACCAGGGCTTAAGTTTAGTTTACAGTCTAGAGAACCAAGAGAATGAAATAGGCCTGTTTTTAAGGGTTTGGAAATAATGCTAAACTTTTATTTCAGTTTCTTTGAGTATTTATGTCATAGTATGAACTATTATTAACATTACTTTCCTTTTTAGCTGAGTTGTCTATATTGTAGATATCTATAAATTGTAAATAAAGGTCCTCAAATGTTAAACTGTCTAGCTTTTTTCCTCCCTCAGTCGGTTTATTTAATGAGGGGTTTGATCACAGGGCACGACATATTTTTGAAATATTATTTTACATAACTTTTATGACTAGAACTTTATAATATTAATTTGGAATTTTAGCAGTAAATTACTAAAAGAAAGTAGTGGCTTCTAATCAATTAAGTACTCTTGAAAAGAAATCCGGTGTTACGGAATAAGTTGTGTCTTCCTCCCAAAAAAGATATGTTGGGGTCCTTAACCCCTGCACCTCAGAACGTGACTTATTTGGAGATATGGCCATTACAGAGGTAATCAAGGTTAAATGAGGCAATCACCTTATAACGAGGTTGTTAGGGTGGGCTTTAAACCAACAGGACTAGTATCCGTATAAAAGGAGAACATTTGGACGCAGAGACATACACAGAGAGAAGCTCGGGTGTGAAGACATAGGAAGAATGCCTATGTTTACGAAAAGCTAGGAGAGAAGTGTGGAACAGATACATCCTTCCTTAGCACCTTCACAGGGAGCACGGCCTTGCCAACCGCTTCATTTTAGACTTCTAGCCTCTGGAAATAGGAGACAATAAATTCCTGTCGTCCTAAGCCACCTAGTTTGTAGTACTTTGTTATGGCAGTCTCAGCAAATTAATATACCCAGTATGTTTTTCAAAGTTGATTTTAATAATTTTTGTTCATTATGGGTAAACTAAGACTTTTTAATATACTGAAACATAAGCAAAACAAGATCTTAGAATTAGATTGTTTTCAGTTACATTTTTCTATTCCATGATTAAAATAGAGTACATTTATATTTGAATATAGAAGCACATATAAATATTATGTTTTTTTAGCACTTTAATATATGAATTCTAAATCCTTTCATCTGATCTACCAGAAATACTTACTGCAAATGAGGAACTGCTCCTATCTTTTAAGAACAGTTATTTGCCTGAAGATTGATACATCATTCGCTGAACTGAATCAAAAGCTTGTTCACCATGTTCAATCTTATAGGGTGACAGCTTTTGTTCCCAAGGTTACCTAGGCCTTTAGTGACTTTTTTTCCCCAATAAAAAGAGTGTCTGAAAATAGTAACTTTACATAGAATCCTGGCAGATAACAACTTAGTCAAGAGATGAAAGTTCATATCACCATAGACCCCAGATACCGCACCAATAGGGGCGCATTCGGTACTCTTTCCTAGTAATGCATTACCTCTTCTAATCATGAAAAAGCATTAGATGAACCCACAGGGAGAGACATTCTATAAAATACCTGACCAGTACTCTTCAGTGTACCAAGGTCATGAAAGAAGATTGAGAAACTGTCAAAAGTTGGAGAAAATTAAAGAGACACAGCAACCAAATATAATGTGGGATCCTGGATTTGATCTGGGGACAGAAACATGACATTAGTAGAAAAACTAGAGATGTGAATAAATTCTTTATTTTAATTAATTAATCAAGGCTTATTTCTTTGTTTTGAAAATTGTTTTTTCTTTTTTATCATGTAAGTTAATAAGATGAGGTAAGCTAAGAGGAGGTGTTAGTATGCTATACTATTTTTGCAACTCTTTTGAGTCTAAAATTATCTCAAAATACATACTTATAAATAAAAATACTTTATTTCCATACCATGAATATTTTTAAATGTTAAAATATGAAGATTAACTGGCTGAAAAAGTTATGAGAATACAGGAATGAAATGAAGATTATATGGGAAGAAATGTTTTGTCCCCATTAACTGTAGAATTCTGTTTGTTCTTTAATCAAAGTTCAAGTTTATAGAATTTGTACATTTTGAGTTTCTAAATATGTAAACATTAATATATTTAAGAATTTTAACATGTGAGTCAGTCATTTCAGCATTTCTTTAATAGTAATTTTGATAATGATCACTTTGGTTATTACATCTACTTATTACTAGTGTTCGTCTGACCTCTATTTGAATGTGCTACCATTTTTGAGGATTTACAGGTTGTATACTAGAGGCTGACTTTGCAGTGCTATAAAATTATGCTTACAATTTTAAAGAGCTAGAGACAAGAGTTTGAAGACGGGTTGTAACAAGTTTGTGTAGCAATGAAAGAACAAAGATATTTTAAGCACACAAAAAGCAACATGTAGGGTTCTATCATAGTAAGCAGTATCCTTGATTTTTTAAAAGATTAGATGCTTTAACATACTTACTCCTCAGAATTATTTTGTTTTAGTTTGCTATCTGGACTTCCCCTGATTGGTAGGAGCTCTTGTTCACTGGTAGTTTACCTTCAAGGCCTTAGTACAATGTTTGTACTATTTCATTCTTGTGGGAGGAAAAAAGCCCTTCTTGTGTTGTGTCATGAAGTTCATTAATATTAATAAAGACACTTGCAGTTACCAGGCTTTGTTGCTGAGACACTGGCATTATGTGTAACCGCCTTTAATCACTTATACATAGATTGGCTAGTAGAATTTGAAAAGCTCTGCTAAAAAGTATTCAGCTTATTATGTCATTACAGATGTATATTAATTTTTATTATGCGAAATGTGCACATTGTTACCTGTCACTTAAAATTGAAACTAAAATAAAAGTTGCATTCATAATATCGAAACTATGTTTGAATATTAATATCTGTTAAAAATAATTGTGATCTTGTAAAAGTATTTTCATTTTATGGTATAATTTATCAGTTTGCAAATGTTTTCTCTGAGCAAAATTTAAGAGTTTTAATCATAACAGGCTTTTATTTGGCGCTTCTTCTGATGTTAGTCATATTAATGTAGAAAAAAGTTACTTCTCCAAAAGTGGAGTGTTCTAATACAAATAATTTTTTTTTGCAATTGTTAGGTTAATAGAGCCACTTTCACTTGTCGTATTTTGTTTCATCTCAGAAAATAGTCTGCTTTTTTATTAATATAGAATATGCTTTGTTTTAAATGTAGTTATATTCTTTGAGCCAGTCTATGATCAAAAATTACCTTGTGAACTTCGAAATTTCAATACAGTTGGTGAAGACTGGCATTGTTCTGGAACCTCGGGAGTAATCAAAACAGCACCCCCTGTTGTATAAGATTAAAGCCACAACACAGATGTCATTAAATCAGCTTTTGATTACCCAAAGAGCGTTTAGTAACATTGTGAATGCCTTTTATAATTAGAGCAGAGAAAAAAGTGAGATGTGCTTTTAATCATTTAAAGAATGACTTCTGGTTTTTCTAGCCTTTTAAAAGAATAGAGAAACAAAGAATTGAAAACTACCATTGTAGAGCTGTCCACAGCAGGTATTAGTAAATGTCTTCCTTGCAACCGATAACAGTTTGCTTTATGCAGTGTTTTGTGGAAAGTAAAAATGATTAAGAAGTTACTTTTTCCATTCTAGCCTTGTACCTTAGTAATGGTATGAATGAAGGACTGTGAATAATCACGAATGTTCAAAGGAAGCCCAAAACGTATCTGTCTGGGAGATTCAGGAATATTTCCTGGCCAATATGTTTTTAGATGTTTAGATAAGGATAGATTTGATTATAAAAGGGAAAAGGAGTCAAAGAGCATGTTATGTAGTCAAGGGGTCGGGGTGTGAAGTAGAGTATGTGACCAAAAATACAACAGTGGGAAATGTTTGTTAAATACCTATTGTATTTCAGATTATGCCAGTTATTGGGGATACTGAGATGAACAAGATTCAATTTTTGCTCTTAAGGAACTAAACTCATAATTTAGAATTCATTCATATAGAAATGTTTGTTAAAACAGTGGAAACACATGAAATAACTGAGGAAGAAAGCCTAACAAGAAAAGGAAAAAAGGAGATAGCTGGGCAAAATCTTTGGGAATGCTTATATTTAGAAAAGAAAAAAACAGAAATCCAAAAGAGCAGACAGTAGTAGTATTGCAAGATATACATAGTTAAGAAGAGGATGAAGATTGTTCCATGACCTGGAGCTTAAAGGTGAACATGGGTTTTAATAAGGACGAGGCAGTTGACAATGCCCGATTTACACAGAGAGGTTAAGAAGGAGGATTGTAGAGTAAAGATTAGTGGGATCTAGTGATTGAGAAAGCTTTAGTAATTTTACAGACAAAATGGAAAGGAGGCTTGGGGCGTGGCAGAAATATATGATTCTGAGAAGTGGGAAGGAAGTAGACATATAGGTACAAGAATTTTCTTTCAAGGTTAACACAGGAGAGATGGTGGTAAGATTGAGAGGAAAGGAATAGATAGTGTCAGGGGAGTGGCAGAAGATTGGGAGAGACCAGAGATCATGGTGAGAAAGAAGGAAATGGAGAGGGGGGAATTGTGGGTAGAGTGGGACTTAAGAATTTAAGATCTTGAAGGTGGTTTTATTTTGTGTGATCAAATTTGACATGTGACCTAAATGGAATCAAGGAGGAACAAAGGGCCAAGTGGTAATTAAAAAACAAACAAACAAACAAAAAAACCAGTCAGGACCAGAGGTTTGTGAAGTTAGGCAAAAGGATACTAGGATGCATCCTTGCAACTTTAAATGAAGATTCAAGACAAATTCCTGTTCAGATTGAAGGCCTGTGGAATCAGTCCCAGGGATGTCTCTTTTCTCAGAGAGCAGTGAATTGATTAATTATCGGCTCTTTATTGTACATCTGTTATGTGTGAGGAACTGTTTTAGGTATTTGGGATCTGATACCAGTCCTGTGCATGACAGTGCTGATTTAAAATATCACAATGTTACCTAACTTGTTTTACACATTGTAGTATAAAAAATAGTTTTATACTATTTATATTATGGTCAAACCACGCATTCCTTGAGGTTAAGGATTATGTTGTATTCATCCTTGTATGCCAATAACTAAACATACCACCTGATGCTTACTAGGTATGTTCATGAAGTGTCTGAATTACTGAAACTGTTGAATAAATAACAGAATAATTCTGGAAGATTTTTACATGAAATTAATGTTCGTGTTTTTTTAAAAGGTGATAGAAAAACAATACTAACAGTCAGTTTCTATCTAAATTCTTGCTATAAAGGCAAATTATAGTAAATATTATGAAATATATTATGAAAATATTTCCCCATGTGGTACAACTTTATCTATATATAGCAAAGAAGATCTCTAATGTGTATTTTTGAAATTTCATGGTATCACCATAATCATTATATGGTCCTAATCTTCTTTACTAAATAAAAAGTGAATTGTTTCTCGCCAACAAGGAACAGGCCCTATAGATGCCATTGTCACATAGGTGACTTCTTTGTATTAATTATCTTCACCAGAATTTTATAAGAAAGAATAAGAAAAAAGAGTAAGGTAGCCTCTTTGTAACGTTGCCAGGCATAGGCATCGATGTAATTCTGTATACAGGACTATACTAGATATATCACTCTTTAGAGTTAAAAAAGAACTTTTTCGTTGTCAGATTGTATGATTTGTTCTTAATTATTGCCGCAAGAGTGACAATTTCATTTAGGTATTGCTCATGTTTTCTGTCCATGAGATTCCAAGGTTTAGCTCATTTGCTTTTTCCCAATCAAAATTAATGTTTTAACTATGCATCTAAGAATGCTGCTTACTACCAATTTATTAGCTGTTGTAGAAGTATTTCTATCAGTTTCTGATGCTTTATCATTTCAATCTGTTCGGACCATTTATATTTTTGGGTTGTTTTGAGTTTACCCTCATTTTTTGTATTAAATCACTGTGAGATATATATATATATATATGTACACACACACACACACACACACACACACATATAATATATGTATGTATATTTGACAAATATAACTTAAGAATTATCATTTTAAAATATAAATGACAAATGATGCTAAAATCCCCAAACTAGAATAGTCAGTTCAACTTGCTTATCAAGAAAGCTGATGTAGGGGCTGCCGGTTAACTCAATTGGTTAGAGCATGGTGCTCTTAACAACAAGGTTGCCGGTTCAATCCCCACATGGACCACTGTGAGTTGCGTTCTCCGTTACTAGATTGAAACAACTACTTGGAGCTGATGAGTCCTGGAAAAACACACTTAAAATAAATAAAAGTTTAAAAAAAGAAAAGCAAAGAAAAGAAAGCTGATGTAGAAGGAAATGTAACTGATCACAGTATGTTTGTAAATAAAACATTTTATTAAGGACATCTGATTCAGAATTTGAATTGATTGGTGAGAATGTGAGATTTTATATGCTATCACATGTGGAAATAAATACTGGTTCTTAATGTTACGTTTTCTTTAGAGAAACTAGCTGTGTTTTTGAGAATTTGCTGTTAAACTCTCTGTCTCTCTCTCTCTCTGTCTCTCTCTCTCTTTCTCTATCACAAGTCTTAAAGACAGCGATATTTGAAGTAACTTTCTCCCATTATGATGTCCTATTTTGTTTTGAGTCAACTTCAGTGCTAATGCAGTCTAGAACTGTGATAAAAAGAAAAGTACCAGATTCACAAATTTTCTGTGTATGCTTTGATGAACGAAAACAAAGATTGGCTGACTTGGGAAAGATACCCAAGTCTGTGTCCGTCTTGTCGTCCCCTCTGACAGTTTCTTTGTGGGCCTTCCTTAATAAAAGCACTTTGAGGATCTTCCCTGTGAGATCTGGTTATTGCTTTACTATAGTGGGACCTTGACCCTCAGTGGTAACTTTTAACCTTATAGGCTGATATGAGACATACTTATGACTTGGTGCAATTTATTTAGATCTTAATATTTCAATAAAAATGTAGTGTTATTTCAGTAAAGAATATAGTATTTCAGGGCATACTCTGACCTTTTGATGGCTTTCCTTTAGTTTTCAGGGAATAAAAGCAAAGAGGAATGATTTCTGTTGATAACTGAATGACAAAAAGCATAGTTATTTTTAACTTACATTTAAAAATTTACTTCAAACATATTGTGTTAAAACTAATTAAATTGCAATGCACAGTCAGGTCTGATACAAACAGGAGGTAATAAGGAAGGCTTTTCTTATTTTCTCACGGAGCACAATGCCTTTCGCAGGATAAATTCCTAAGATAGCCTGGAGAGTGGGGGTTTGATATTCTTTGTATGATATTAATAGTATCAAGCTAGGGAAACTTAATTATTTCCTGGAAATAAAAGAAAGATTAACAAGTATTAACAAGTTTTCTGCCAAACCCCTACATAGTATGAAAAATAAGTCATGTTTTTGATTGTATAACACTCCTTCCTGGGGTTGTGATACTCAGTACTAGATTCTCTTTAGAGTAAAAGTGGAGGTTGAAAAGTCACACATTTGAATTGAATATGATCTTTCTATCACCAAGTTAAAAATGATTTTTATACTGATAACCCCTTTTGGTGCAGAAATATCTTAGTAAGTTTATTTATTAAATCTTTATGTTGTCCTATCCATTGCTTTGTTAGGCTAGAATATAATCCCGTTTTGGGATCAACTCTCCTCATCTAAGAGGTACTGAATAGAGAACATAGCTTCACTTCTGGCGCAAGGAAACTGGAAACTGCCTAGAGTGTATGATAATTTGAGCAATGACTGGGTGACAGGTTCTGGACTTATTTCATTGGTTTTCAGCCTTAATAAGATGTTTTTGTTTTCCTTCTCATGAGTAAAGTTTTTTTGATAATACATTGATATTTTAGCAGAAAGTTTGCCTCACTTCTGTAAGTCGAAGCATATATAATTAGTGAAAATTATTTACTTAAAACATCATTTCTAAAATCTCATATAAGTTTATACCATTTATTTTAACTATGTGCATCAGAGTACTTTCATGTTTCTAGAAACATTCTATTCTGTAGGGTTTAAAGAGTAGAAATGCAAAAGAAAGAAATGTAAAATAAAAATTTAATAGATAAATTATAAATTTTAACGAATTTATGAATGCTGAAATCAGATAAATCTCACCTGTTTTTATAGTACAACTTTTAAGTGTGTTCTTTTCCCTCCCAGGACATTTATTCAGAGCAGCTGGGGATCAACCGTTTAACCTGTCCACAGTGTCGAGTGCCTTCCCAATGGCCAGCCACCCAGTCTTTGGTCTACATTCAGCCAGCTCAGGGCATTCAGAATTTGGTGGTTTGGGGACACTTGGTACACCCACAGCCTTAGCCCTACATCCCCAACTAGCATCTTTTCCAGGTAAACATCTCTTACAAACAGTGTTCAAGGAAAGGAGGAAAGCTTGAAAAATGTTCAAGCAGTAATTTGTTTATTAAATTGAACGAAAAGAACAGTCTAATGTCCTGGTATATTAAAACTTCTTGTGGAAGCATTTGCTCAATCCTATTTATCATGTGCAAAAGACCCCACACTACGTGTGCTGCATGGCATTGCAGTTAATTAATTATTCAAATGTTTAGCTAGAAAAATAGGCATCTGCAACAAAAGTGAATAATTTGGCCAAGTTTTTCTTGTGCTTTTTATTGAAGTGTGATTTGCAGAAATGTTTATGTATTGTAAGTGTAGAGTTTGATTAATTTATTTTAAAAATCACGTAACCTTACAACAGAAAACTAAAGGCCAGTTCTTACAATGAACATCTCTATACTTTTATTTTGAGTTCTCACTTCTCTGCAGTTTGTAAGGAAGATGAGCTTGGCTCTTAAATTTCCATAGTTTTCCATATTCAATCAAAACAACTTATATTTGCACTACTTACATTGCAGGAAGACCAAAACTATCCCAAATTCTATAGATTATGAGAACTCAGGAGTTCAGTAAAACAACAATTAAAGCTTAACTTACACATACAATCTGTCATGTTATATTATTGTGAAAGTCTAAAATTTAAGTGTTTCCAGTGATTAATTTTACTTTATAAATTTTAGTAATGGGTGTTTAAAAATTAGACCATAATTCTAGACACAAATAAACCTTGAATTTAAATTTGGCTTTGCTACGTTTTAGCTGTGTGACCTTGAAGAAGTAGTCTGACATCTCAGCCTCAGTATTTTCATCTGTAAAATGAGGATAATAATAATAATACTTCCTGACTCTTAGGGTTCTTGTGAAGATTAAAGGAGATAAGCCATGTTTCAGTGCTGAATGCGGTGTTTGGCATACATAATTAGTACCTGTAATTATTTTCTCTTTCCCACTTTAATCGTTAATAAATTGCCAAGTGCTCTATATATTATATATATATATATATATATATATATATATATATACACACACACATATATATACACACATATAAATATATGTGTGTATATATTTGTACACACATACACACACATACATATATATAATGGGAAGATGGTTAAATGTGTACTTCAAGTACTATTTCTTGAGTCATATTATTCCTTTAGTTCAGTCTAGAAGAGAGGGGGGTAGTATGACTAAAAACTTAAAATAAATTCTGAAACAGTCATCATTTGCTTTAAAAATACTAATAGAAATTTAATTCAGTCAGTTTCTAGCATAGTTGTTTAACAAGATCAGCATTCAATAGATATTTGCTGAAATACAGGATTGCTGAATAAAAATCAAAATAGGTAATATTAATATAGTTACTGATATCTTAAAATTGCTTTATCTTGTCATAGTTTATTATAGATAGTAGTGCTTTTGAGCTTTCTTGGCCACAGTGTAATTACTGCATCATTACCTTCTGCACTGAAATGATGGTTAACAAGTATATAGGATTCTTCATCTGGACTTCAATAATGTTGATGCTACCACTGTATTATAAAAAATGTAATAATTCCCCTAGCATGCATAAACTTCACTCATTTATTTATTGTACAAACTTCTTTGAGCATTTACTATGTTCTGTGTACTAGGCCAGGCACTGAGAAATATACTAGCATAATATATGCTTATAGTTTTTAGGAGATGGATAAGCAATTACAAGACAGAGTCTTTCATGGTAAAAGTATGCCTATAGAAGCAAATGCCTAGTTTTAGAGGACTCATTTAATTAAGTTGTAAATTTGGTATAATAAATTGAATTTAAATTCCCTGTAGTTGACTTGGGTTAAAAGGGTAACCAACATGCCAGAGTTTTGAAATCATCAAATAAATAAATGAATGAATGAATGAATGAATGAATGAATAAAGACACACAAGGAAGAAATTTCTAGGAATTTTAAATAAGGAAGAATTTATTTTTTAATTTCATACACTTCTAAATTACTTTGCATTTCAGACGATTAAATCGGCAGATGCAAAATTATTTAATGTATATTAGTATAATAAGATTATTTTTATTTCATATTGAAATAGTGTTTCATGGTAATTTCTTTTAAAATACATATAATTTTTAGTTCTTAATTTTTTATGTTACATTACCATGAATTTTGTGAAGTGCCTGGCTCAATCAAGTAGGAAAGATTTTCAAATTCTGCTCTATCTTCTAGGTTCAAATTGAGATTCAAATTGTAGATTTTCAAATTCTGCTCTATCTTCTAGGTTCAAATTGAGATTCAAATTCTAGATTTTCAAATTCTGCTCTATCTTCTAGGTTCAAATTGAGATTCAGTATAGCCTCTTAAATATAGGATCTTTCAGCTAAGTATGATTAATTTTGCTTCTGTGCTGTTAACCTCCTTTGAATACATTTAGAAATTCACGTGCTGGTTTATGGCATCTTTGTTTTGTATATATCACGATCTAAACTAGCTAGTTTATGAGTGAGTACGTTTTTTTTTTTATTTTCTTCAATTTAGAAGATAAATAAGCTCTCCTTTAACAAAAATTATATTATTTCCTGTGAAATGTTAGACATTTGTAGAGTTTGTACTCATAGCCCTACCATTTTAATCTTTTTATTCAATTGATGTCATTTACTTGTTTTTTCACTTGTGATGTCAGCTTATTAATTACACAGTTTCCAATTGTTTTTTTCTAGTCTCCACTGTGTCCTTATTTACCATGGACAATGTACTTATTTATGAGAAGTACAAGTTCATGTTGTTTCTGAGTTTGTGTCTAAAATATTTTAATGTTACTACACTTTGATCACCTTACCAATTTGTTGGTTGTTTACAAAGTGTATACATTCAACTGTAATGCTTTAATTATGAACTCTGTATTGAATAATATAAACATCTTTGGAAAACCTCAGTCCCTTTTTGTCAGCTGTATGGCACCTCGTTTTCAAGCCTATAAATAACAATAGATTCCAACTGTGCTGATACAAGCCCCAAATACGCAGTTTTCCTTCCTATCTAAATACACTCTTTCATCTAAACAGTGGATAAATGATTAATGCTTTTGTATAGTTATTCTTGGTTGAGTTCCCATCATTCAAGCACTTTGGTGTCATTTCACTAGCAGTGCCTTCCTGCCATGCAAAAGAACAGCTTTTGCAGTTTTCTGCGTATACTGTTCTTCAGACCTTTCAGAATGGCAGCTACCATGAACGTTTTTTTAAAAAAAAAAACAGATTTTGCCATTAGATAGTGAAGATGAACATTATTTTACATCCCATTTTTAACGGAGAGTGATATTCCTCGGAAAGCTTAAAAATCATATAAAGCAGTATACTGACAATATCGATTTTTTTTCCATGCTATATTATCAGGTTTTATTTCCCTCTAATTTCCTTATGATTGTTACAATCAATGAAAAAAATACAGCATGTCTCTTGAAAGATTAGCCTCAAAGGTAATAACTAATTTGGTAATATAGCAGGTTAGCCAGCTGGAAAGATTGTTTTTGAGATTTTAGATGGGGCAATACAAGACTTTCTTTTGGATTATTTCAAATCTTTTCTTAATTTTCACCCTTTCTTGAAAAATGTATTCTATAAAATTTGGCATCTCTCCTTTTCTAAAAGTTTTAACTGAGAGCCGCTGTTTGAATATCTAAATTGCTTTTGATGATTTTCTACCATTTCGTCATTTTTCATTGATAAAACAATCATTGTTATAATTTATGAGAGGACATATAATCAAAATTCAGCTTTTCTCATTAATTCCAAAGGGAGAAACTTTATAAATCTTCTATATTTTACTATGACTTGTTTTGGAAATCTTCTTTGAGCACTTTTCATTCTCAGTCCAAGAAAAAGAAAAGAAAAAAGGATTTCTGGTTTTGCTGTCTTTATGTTTTTGTTTGACTATAGAATGTTTTCTTCCATAGATGCATTTGAGTTATACTGGATTACAGTAGTCTTTGCATTGTTATTTCAACAGCCCGATTAATCAGAGCCAGATTTATATTGCATGTAATTTGAGGAAATTCTTATCTTTGGCTGTAGATGGTAACCTCAAATTGTAAGGTTTTAAAATAGATTAGTGTAGTCTTAAATATTTTGTTTCTTTCCTATTTTAGAAAGTGATGGTACAAGTTATCAAAGAGTGAAATAATTCTTTAATATTCCAAGTTTTCCATTTTGTTTTTAAAACCATAGGCTACCTTTATTCTTCATGACCTTGAACTCAAGGAAGCTGCCTAGTGAAAACCCTTGGATACTATCTTAATGAGTGGAGTGATGAGTGTATGACTTCTAGTTAGCCATCTATAATTAGAAAGATTATCAGAACTATGTGTAATTCAGCAATTCTGTTCCAAGATGAAACTTTAAATATTTTTTCAGGAGTGAAAATCTAAAAAGCATTGTTAGATTCACTAGAAAGTTAATTCAAATATTTTTGCTTGTTTGTTTGGTGTTTGGTTTTGAGGTGCAGAATGGTGGCGAACAACAGATGTTCATACTCGTACAGGGGCAACCTTCTTTCCACAATTACTGGGAATTCCACCACTGTTTGCTCCTCCAGCCCAGAATCATGATTCTTCTTCATTCCATTCAAGGACTTCAGGAAAAAGTAATAGAAATGGCCCTGAAAAAGGTACCCATATTAACTTATTACAAATCCTCCTTTCCAATACCTATTTTGAGTAGAGTTCAAGTTGAGTAACATTTATGTAGCATTGTGCTCTAGACACTTTCACATGGTCATGCTTTATCCTCGTAATAACTCTTTGAGATTGGAAGTATTCTTATTTTGCAACCAAGGTTAAATACCATTTAGTATTTTTTTGCAACTAAGGTTAAATAACTTATTCAAGAAAATACTGGTTACATATTGGTGTAAAATAGTCAGGGTTTCAACCTAGGTCTCCTAACTCCCAACTCCACTGCTTTTTCCTATGTTCTCATTACTTTTTATATAACCCAATATAATATATTATTTATTCTGTAATTAAGCATTAAATTCAAATGGTCATCAATATTTCTGTAATTGATAACTATTGTTAGAATATCATTTACAAATTCTAATAGCATTTTAGATGGCTTATTATCTTTTTTTCACTTGAATTACTCTTTTGGGGAGTATGCTCTGAAGGGAGAGTACTTGAATTTAATTATCTTTCTAAACATTTTTAAAAGTTGAAATAAAATTCACATAAATATAAAATTAACCATTTTAAGTTGAATAATTCAGTGGCATTTCATGCATTCACAGTTTTGTGCAACCACTACCTTTGTCTAATTTCAAAACATTTTCCTTACCCCAACAGGAAACTCCATATATATTAACTAGTTTCTTCCCATTCTTACCTCCGCCAGCCCCTGGCAACCACTAGGTAGCGCTCTGTCTCTGTGGATTTACCTATGGTGACTACAGTATCTCAGATGGAATCATTCAATATGGTCCCTTTTGTGTCCAGTGTCTTTTACTTAGCATAATGTTTTCGAGATGATTTACACTGTAGCATGTGTCAGTACTTCATTCTTTTATATTGCTCAATAATATTCTATTGTATGAAAATGTTTATTTTTGTTTTCAAGGTGTAAATGGGTCAATAAATGGAAATAGTACATCATCTGTATCTGGTATCAACACATCTGTACTATCCACTACTGCTTCAAGTTCCGTGGGACAAACTAAAAGTATAAGCTCAGGTGGAGGAAATCGAAAATGTAATCAGGAACAAAACAAAAACCAGCCTTTGGATGCTAGAGCTGACAAAATCAAGGATAAGGTAAATTGTTCTTTCAAGGACCAACTTATAACAGATCTACATATAAGCATTCGAAAAGGGCAAACTACCTGAAGTTTTGAAATAATTTTTTTGTGAATTACCCACTCCTATATTTGCAGATGTTTATTATTATTATGTGGTACTAATATTATGGATCTTATAAAATTAAAACTGTCGGCACCAGTAAATAACACAAATAGTAATAATAGCTAAGACTTGAGAAATCAACTACATACCACTCTGTGCTTAATTGCTTTGCACATAATATCTGTTTTAATCCTACCCCCACCCATAATAAGATTAGTACTGTTATTACAAATGGGGAAACAGAGCCCAAAATAGCTGGCCAGTAAGTGGCCAGGATTTGAAGTCAGGCAGATTGACTCCAGAGTCCGTGCTTTAGGAAAAGAAAAACAAAAAAACATTAATGGAAAATTTCAAATATATGAAGTAGGCAGAATAGCATAACAATCCTGTGTACCCGTTATTCATGTTCAATAGTTATCACTTCATGGCCAATTTTATTTTGTTGTATCCCCAATGGTACAGGTTATTAATTTAATGCCTCTCAGTTCTAAATTCAGCCTTTTCTTTTTTGCCACTTGGCACAATGTTAGACCTTGCCAATACAGGATCCTGGAGAAACACTAGAAAAGGAAGGGGTTTCTGTTCCTGGTTCCGGTCTCTTCTTCTTGCTCTTATGCTGTGGCTGCCATTGGTGGTTTCCTTGCCAATTGGCCACTTTTCTGCGATCATGACCCAGTCAGGCACACAACCCAGTGAAATTCACTGGCATCCCAGTGAGCAGCTTGCTACAGTAATTCCCCCTTATCCACTCACGGTTTTGCTTTCTGCGGTTTTAGTTGCTTGTAGTCAACTGTCATCTGAAAATATTAAATGGAAAATTCCAGAAATAAACAGTTCATTAGTTTTAAATCGTGTGCTCTTCTGAGTAGCGTGATGAAATCTTGCCCTGTCCCACTTCATCCTTCCCAGGACGTGAATCGTTCCTGTGTCCAGCGTCTCCACACTGTACACGCTACCTGCCTGTTAGTCACTTGGTAGCCATCTTGGTTATCAGATCGACCGTTAGGATATCGCAGTGCTTGTGTTCAAGTTACCCTTGTTGTACTTGATAATGGTCCCAAAGTGCAAGAGTGGTGTTGCTGATAATTTGGATATGCCAAAGAGAAGCTGCAAAGTACTTCCTTTAAGTGAAAAGGTGAAAGTTCTTGACTCAATAAGAAAAGCCATCATATTCTGAGGTTGCTAAGAGCTACAGTAAAATGAATCTTTTATCCATAAAAAAGGAAAAGGAAATTTGTGCTACTTTTGCTGTCTGTCACACCTCAAACTGCAGAAGTTTCAGCCACTGTGCATGATGAAGTGATTAGTTAAGATGAAAAGACATGAACAGAAAACATGTTCCAATTGATAGCAATGTGTTGCACCAGAAAACATGGAACCCATATGAAGACTTTAGCAGGGGATCCTCTGATGAGCGACACCAAGACGTTTACTGCAACCAAGGGGTGATTGCACAGATTCAGGAATAGGTTTGGATTGAAAAATATAAAAATTACTGGAGAGAGAGACAGAGAGACTACATTCACATAACTTCTGTTACAACCTATTTTTATTATTCTACATTATTAGTTATTGCTGTTAATTTCTTGCGGTGGCTAATTTATAAATTAAACTTTAACATAGGTATGTATGTGTAGGAAAAAACATAGTATATTTAGGGTTCAATAGTATTCTGTGGTTTCAGGCTTTCACTGGGGGTAGGAACATATCCCCCGTGGATAGGGGGGGACTACTGTAATTAGTTTCACTAGAATGCCACTGGGTGGCTTTCTAGCTAATGTTACTGTCACCCCAGCTAGCAGGTTCCCAGCAAGTTTTTCCGGCATTCCAGCAGGCAGTGATTCCTGTGTGCCAGCCTTGACCTGTGAGACCTCGGTGAGCTTCTCTGCCATCCAGTGGGCAACAGCCATATCCCCTCCAACAAAATCCGGGCTCAGTCTTGAGTTATAAGGGTTTGGAAGGAGAGAGACCGTCTTCCAAGTTTACCTTTGAGTACTCTACCTCAGCCCTACAGGAAGTGGCTATTCCATACATTTGCCAATCCAGTGTTCTTTGGGGTCTTTTTATCCCTCTTAGTTCATCTTCTGTTACTAGTTAATACTTTGTTATGATAAAATTTCCATGTTCAAGTTGCTAATGTGATTTCTGGCTCCTAACTACACATGATCTGCTGTAGAAACGGTATGAGGAGTAGAGTGGGTATGCAGATCCAACCTGGTAAATCCACACCAGTAATCTGGTCACTCTCAGCCTTTGGATTGCCTCTTCCACATCAGGCCAGGGAATTTATAACATTTTATCTTTATTAAACGTAGGACACCACATTTATGTTGAATGAGTTTAGGTTTCATTTGTTCAGCCAAGTAAGTTGCAATACCTTCAGCTGTGTGAACTAACACATTATGTTCAGAATTTCCAGTAAGTTCACCCATATCAGTGAATTTGGTCCCATGTGTGATTTCTTCTTGATTGAGAAGCCTTGGTCTATTCTGAGTCAAAGCCATAGCATCTACTGCTAACATTCTGTAAAGAAAGATAATAATTAGAGCAGTGTCTTCTCATCTACATTTCATAAAAGCCACTTTCAGGGCCTGCGTTTCTGGGGAAAGAGCATCAGAAGTTTGTGATTCTGCACAGATCACTTTCTCCCCACCATCTCGGCTGTAATATCAGGGCGTCTGGGAAGCTTCTGACACACCACAGCAAGAGGCGCAAGAGATGGGTAGCCATTGACTGCAAGTAGCATTGATCTGAACTTCAAATCTGAACAACAAGCCTCCCAGGCTGTAATTTTTAATCCTAAGGAACGATTTCATCAATTTTTCCTTGTCTGTCTTCAAGACATCATCCATATATTTTCCAGGATCAACGGAACAAGTAAAGATTTTTTTCCCCTATTGCCCAGTGTATTTCATAGAAATATTTCCTCTAGATGTTGCAGTTATCTTCTCAACAGAAGATTGGTGTTTTCCAAAAATATGGCAAGACACAGGAGGTTCTGAGGAAGCTCATCTGGTAAAGCCAACAAGCCTCACGTACCCATCACAAAGACTCAACAGGACTGTACTGAGGCCCCAGGATCAACATTCCCTTTCTTCTTCAAGCCGCCCCACTGAGCGCTCCGCAAATGTGCTGAGAGAGTCTTGGTCATTTCCTTCCAGGGACACAGGTTTCAGGGTCACACTCTCCACTGCTGCTCTTTAAGTTCTCTTTGCTCTTGTTCCTTCAGATTTGTTTCAAAGGCATTCCCATCAGTGTGAGCTCTGAGGGCCTGTCTGCGCTGGTGCCAGACACATTCCTTACTCCCTTAGTGTTTTGAAACAAATCTCAGACGTAATATCATCAGATATATTTCTATATTTCTAAAAGTTAAATGTCCATGTTTTTAAGCTTTACACCATCCTCCATGTTGGAAGTAGTGCTACAACAACACAGTAAAGTCTAAACTCTCTAGTATCTCCACATTGTACAAGGCATCGAGGGAGACTTTCCCTGTCCTCAGGTCTAATAAGGTATCTACACTTACATTCTGAAGCAGAATTAGTGCTATTAAAAGAAAAACGACTTTTGGTAGCGGGTAGTAAAAACTGACAGAGGCATCTCTTTAATGATATAAAGAGAGATTCTGAGGTAGCGTGGTAGTGTTTATACATCTCATAGAAATAGCATAGAGAGAGATTGGCTGTCAAAGTGAGGGATACTAGAATGTGGGACGCAGAAGAAGACCACCTTTGTCTCATACATGGTCTGGCATGAATTTGTAGTAGTTGGTTGTTCAAGTAAAACAGAGATGAAGGGCATTGGTACTAAAAAGGAAAATCCTATACTTTTATACTCAGTATCTTCCATTTTAAACGCTTTTTAAAAATTGCTTCATCAGCCCTTTTCATGTGTAGTTTGAAAAATGTTCTTCGGCTAATTTTGATAATCCTTTCTGAGAGACAGAGTTACATATCTCCATACTGCTCATTGAAAATCCCTGATTAAGTCCAATTCCCTCATTTAGTCTGCATGTATATTTAGAATAAATACAGATAATTTAAATTAAACAAGGTCACAAACTAAAATACACAAACATACAGCCTGTTGAGGAAAAAGAAAATAAAACAATTCAAGGTTGAATAAGTTCTATTCCTGCTGCCATACAAATTATTGTTACCACAGCAGCCAAAACAGTCTTTTTAAAACATAAATTTTTTTCTTTATGGTTTTAAAATATCATGTGGTAGCACTCCCTCCATGATTTCCCTGTCTCACTCAGGATAGAATCCTTCCCCCAGCCAGGATCCCAAACCCTGTAGGCTCTGGCCCTGCCGATCCCTGCAGCCTCATTTCCTATGGCTTTCTCCCATGTTCCTTGGGCCGTAGTTGGTCCAGCTGACTTCTCCGTTCTTTGAACACATCAAACTTGTTTCCTTTGCTGTTTCCTGTGTCTTGAAACTCTTTTCTCCTCTATCTTTAGGTAACTGGCTCTTGTCCTCCATTAAGGTTCCAGTTCAGAAAGGTTTTACCTGATAAAACATCTAAATAAATCTTTACCTCACCCCACCCCCAACATACACTGTCTATCCAGTTATCCTGTTTTAGTTGTGGTCCTTATCACTAAAAACACTTATTTATATTGTTTGCTGGTTCTCTTCACCCTGTTCCCACTAGGCAGAGCTGCTGTCTTTTGTCATATGCTTGTATCCCTAGAGACTGGAGCAGCTATGCCTGGTACATAATAGCCTTGAATATGTGTTTGCTTTGTTATTGGAAGAAATAAATATACAGTGAAATGAAAGTTCAAGGAGAGGGTTCTGAAAGGCTTTCCCAGATTGGATGGGGGTGGGTGGATTAATAAACTCTTTGATCATTTTTTGATGAACCTAAGAAGACTCATTTTTAAAATGTTTAAATGACAGAAAATAGACATACTACCTAATTATGTGTGAATGTAAAAGAACTACCTACACACACACACACACACACACACACACACACACACACACAGGGACTAAGAAGATGAAATTGGTGAAGTTGAAACTCGTTTTTCTCTTTTTTTTTCTAATACTTGAATTAGTCTACTCACATCTATTTTTTCTTTCATGGGGTCTAAATTAGTTACCTTATAAAGCACAAACTCTGTACACTGTCAGCATATGCTCTGCAAAACCACCTACCTCAGAATCACATGAAGTGCTTGTTAACGCAGATCCCTATGCCCAGTTTGGATTAGGACCCAGGGGTCTGCTGCTTGTGGCAAGTTCTTTAAATGAATATCTCACACCATGAACCTTTGGAACCTGCACCTCTAGACCCACTCTTGAGGTGGGCCCAGTTTCTCATGCCATCTTTAAAAAAAAAACCTACAGAGTACTTGGGCATTGGAATAGGAGCTTAGTTTTCTCTGCTAAATCACTGTAGCGCCTTCATTTATTTCCTTTCTTAGCCCACACTGAAACCAAAAGTGGTAATTTCAGTTTAGATTCCTTATGATTTTCATAGTCTTGCTACTGGTGCTTATATCCCCAACACTGATTTTGGTTGCAAAGAAGGAGCTGTTTCCCTAACAAATAACTGGTAGGCTTAATATTACTATTATTTCCCTTAATCTCCACTTTGGTCTTTCTCACCTTGTGATTCCCACACTATTTCAATTCGGGTCCTCATCTCTGTTTTACTGTGAGGGAGAAAGATGGCTCAGGGTGTGATGGTAACTACTAGTAGGTTTATTGAAGCTGTGTCTCTGGAAGAAGCTTTAGTAGTTGCTTGTTTGCAGCAGTTCACAGAGTACCATTGAAAGCAGAATAAAGCCGCAGGAGTGTCTACACTCATCATATGCATTTTACTTAATGTAAATGAAATTTCAGAAGGTACAGAGGAAAGAGTATAGATTTCCAGTTTGTAACTGTAACTTCAGCTTGGCTTCTTGTTGAAGGAGGTGTATTATATCTTCCATTTCTCAGCCCAATAGTCATGAAAGGCCATATTTCCGGTAAGACCATAGCTTTTGTAATTCATTGCTTTTGTAATTTATTAACGTTTCTATATTTTATTCTTTATTTTATCTGTCAGCAAATGCTATTGAATGTTCCTAAGTAACTTTGGATTGTACTCAATCTATTGCTGTATATCATTTCAGTATTTCTCCTTTTCAGTCTTCCTTTTGGCAGAGTATTAACTTTTCCATTGTTAATAGTTATTTAGTTATAAATCATCTCATGTTTTTTTTTCCTTTTTTTATTCACTACTAGGGTCTGTTTTTTAAACCCAAAACTTTTTGCATAAAGCAACTTAATGTCCCCTTCTTCCAGCCTTTGTATTTTCTTTGTCATATAGAATCTTCAATGTTTCAGAAATAAAATCTCCATCAAAAATAAAATCTCCATCATACTTTTTGATGGAGATTTTTGATGTAAAATACAAAAAGTTAAATTCCTTGACCCTAATGAAAACAGCTTATAAATCTGTTGCTACCTATCTTATCTTTTCTATAACACTTACTACTATATGGAATTATTTGCTTTTATATTAATCATCTGTCTACTGTACCACCACCACCAACACCATGTAAGTTTCTTGAAGGCAAGGACTCTGCCTTAGACATCACTGTAGTCCCTCACCTAGAAAGGTGTGTTTGGCATGTTATATGTGAATATTTGGCTGCTGACTCGCTACCTGCATAAAGAAAGAAGACTAAAGATAAATATAGAACTTCAATGTATGTGATCCATATCATAATTGGAATTATTATTTTCTAAATTAGTCTTTGTGTTTTGTTATATTGATGTTTTGTAATATTGATGTTTCCAATACTCTGTACATGACAGAGCTTGTGCATTTTATCAGAGAGTTCCTGTCAGATAAGTTAATTTGATCAGTTTGTTGAATAATGTGACTCTTCCCTTTTTCCTGAAATGACATTTTGAGATTGAAAATAATCATTTGATAATGAAGAGCGCATGCTTCGTACTGAAACTTGATTTTTCCCCCCTAAAATTAAAGTCGTGGTGAAAATCTTGTCTTTGTCCAGAAACCAAGGAAGAAAGCTGTGGAAAGTTCTAGCAACAGTGATAGTGATTCGGGCACGTCATCAGACACCTCCAGTGACGGCATTAGTAGCAGTGATTCAGATGACCTAGAAGAAGATGAAGAAGAAGATCAAAGTATTGAAGAAAGTGAAGATGATGATTCTGATTCCGAGAGTGAAGCACAACATAAAAGTAACAACCAGGTATAAAGAGTTCCCTTGGCAGTATCCACACATTATTCATATTTAGGCATTAACTGATTCATCGTGACTCTCGGAGTTTATAAAGTTTAAATTCAATTATCGCCTTTAGTTCTTTTGCAAAAGGAGGAAAAAGAGGAGATAGAGATTCATTTTTACAGAGACATTTAGTATATGTCTTATGAGCCTTACAGAACTATCAATAGTCATTAGACAATGATAGTTCTGTAAGGCTCACAGGGGACTATTTCAAGTCCCCGTTTCCCCCAAGTTTTACTGCTGGATGTCCTTTGTTTTAATGAATGGTAAGTAGTTGACTTTTAACTTTTATTTGCAGGTGCTATTACATGGTATTTCAGACCCAAACGCAGATGGACAGAAAACAACGGAAAAAGCCCAGGAAAAAAGAATACACCAGCCATTACCTCTTGCGTCTGAATTGCAGACTCACTCATCATTCCAATCCCAGCAGAAGCAGCCTCAGGTTTTGTCACAGCAGCTTCCATTTATTTTCCAAAGCTCTCAGGCAAAGGAGGAATCTGTGAACAAACACACAAGTGTAATACAGTCTACGGGATTGGTGTCCAATGTGAAACCTTTATCTTTGGTAAACCAAGCCAAAAAGGAAACTTACATGAAACTCATAGTTCCTTCTCCTGACGTACTTAAAGCAGGGAATAAAAATACCTCTGAAGAAGCTAGTCATTTGACCAGTGAATTGCGATCCAAACGGGTAAGATAAAATTATTTCTGGAAGGATTTTATTATTAGAAAAAGAGCTTTTACATAATCCAATAATATGTAGGTTTAAATTAAATTCTACTCTTGTTTTTATACTTTCTTTGTCAAATATACACATCAGAAAACTAAATTTCTCTGATTTTATATTTACATGTACATCTGCTTAATATAGTTTTGGCAACACAGTCATGTCATTTCCCCCTGGTTTAATGATTTAGCAGTAAGAGGAGAAATATGTTTGAAAGGACATACTTGACAGTTACTTTTGTTTAAAAATCAATGTCCTTTTTTTCTAATATCAATGTATTATTTTATAAAGAAATGAATTCTTGAGTTATTTACCTCTTAAATTTAACAATTTTAAGTGTAAAAATCCTTTACAAAGATTCATTTTCCTTTGCTATTCTTTGTGAATTATATGAAATACAAATTATTTTGAGTATCTTTTGTTTACACAAAACCAGAACCACTCATCAGAGAATTTTTTTATCTTGATTTTCTTGCTATTGATTTTATATTACTGTGTAGTCTGCATCCACATGTCCAGTAGAATTCTAGTAATTAAATAATCATTGCTTTTTTATTCTAGAACCAGCCCAGAGTAGAGAAAAAATAGTGTGTTTGAACACATTGTCCTGTTTTTAGGTTATAAAATTATCAGTAGTCTTTGTAAACCTTAGATAACACTGGTAGAGCACTTATTATTTGCCAGGCATTGTTTTAAGTGCTGAGCGTGCATTGACACATTAGTGTTACTAATGTTATGATGACCATTAACAGATGATCATGTTGAGATACACAGAGCTTAAATAACTCCCAAGATCACACTGGTAGTCAGTGATGGAGCTAGAATTCAAACCTACGTAATGTGGTACTAAGAGTTCTTCTTCTTAACCACTGCGATATGCTGGCTTTCTTTCTCAACAAAGTCTCAAATAAGAGACAGTGTCTCAAATAAGAGACAGTGTTCTACTCCACTGACTCTTATTTTACTGTGAAGACTTTAAGAATAGGGTCAAGGAAAAATAACTGGAACAAACTGGGCTTTTCTGAGGATCCAAGTGAGTAATTCTCAAGCCTAAGTATTCAATAAAATCATATGGGAAATTTAAAAAAAGAAATATCACCTCAAAACAATTAAATAAGGATCTCTTGGGTTGAGACTAAGGTATTGCATATCCAGAAAACTTCCCAGGTGATCTGTTGTGCAGCCAGATGTGAGAATCACTGATCTCAATGGAACGACCAATGGTATCATAATGTCATGCATGGGATGAGTTGTAATTCATTGTTCAATCACCAGGAGGTATTGTAGTAACATCACATTATTGACTCTCCATGAGTAAATGAAGCACGTTAAAAATTACATTTTGGGGGCTATTTTAATTGTTATTAATATATATTCCACTTTCAGATAAATGAATTTACAGTCACATAAAGAAGTATTTGTATTATGAAAGGTTTCTTAATATGTTAAGAGTTTCTTAAGTGTTTCTTATTTAAAGAATTGTATATGACTGCCTAGTAGAAAATCACTTATTAAACACTTGCTTAATAAATGTAGCTAAGCTAGGCTTTCTCCACACACAATCTTATATGTCTTTACGAAACTCTGAGAGATAATGAAACTAAGGCTCAGAGAGGTTAAGTCATTTACCAACAACACATAATTCAAGAGCAAAAGTGTTTTAAACCAAGGTGAGTGCTTCTGGCTGGAACAAACTTCTTGGGTTGGATTTTGGAAAGCTTCTTGGGTTGGATTTTGAAGAATGAACAGGATTTCATCAGCTTAAAATTTGTAAGAGAAGAACATTTCATGCGGAGAAAATAGTTACAGCAAAATATGAAAGTGGTGAAAGTATGAAATGCACAGGACATGACAAATAGTCCAGTTAGCCTAAAAAGGTATGTAAGTGCCAACTTGGAAAGTAATCTAAATAAGTACTTAGGCTTTTTTTACAAAGTTTGCAATGATAAAGGAGGCACTAAAACTTTCGACCAAAGAGCTAATGTAATAAAATTAAACTTATGTTAAGATAAAATTGGCATTGGTGTATAGCATACATTGAGAGTTGGATTGGAAGAAATGATGATAAGCAATACCAATTTGAGCAATATTTTAATGAAAGAATCCGAAAAACAGTAATATGGCTGACTTGGAAAAAAGAAAAAAAGATGATTTCAGAGATTCAGGCTTGGACTATTCAGAAAATGGGAGCAATAGTAAAGAGAGTGGGGACAGTCAGGAAACACATCTTAAGGGGGAAAGCCTAATTGGATTTAAAATATATTATGTTTAGCCGAGGTTCAGCAACCAGCTAGTTATCAATTCCACTGCCTTTATCTCGCCTGTATATCATTATTTAAAATCTGTGTATAAGCACACGTACTGTTGTCAGATACAGAAGGCAATTACAAGTAATCTTTGTTCTCATGGTGTATTGTTTTGTTTCTTAACTTACGTTTCAACAGGAACAATATAAACAGACATTCCCAGCACAGTTAAAGAAACAGGAGTCATCTAAGAGCCTGAAGAAGGTTATTGCAGCTTTGTCAAATCCAAAAGGAACCTCTAGTTCACCAGCACATCCAAAACAAACATTAGAAAACAACCACCCTAATCCATTCTTGACAAATGCACTTTTAGGTAATCACCAACCAAATGGAGTTATTCAAAGTGTCATTCAAGAAGCCCCTCTCGCGCTTACTACCAAAACGAAGATGCAGAGTAAGATTAATGAAAACATTGCTGCTGCGAGTAGCACCCCTTTTTCCTCCCCTGTAAACCTGAGTACAAGTGGAAGAAGGACCCCTGGCAATCAGACAACTGGAATGCCCGCAGCCTCTCCCCTATTGCACAGTCAAGGGAAGGAGAAAGCAGCCAGCAATAATGTGAACACGGTGCAAGCCCAGCATCACGCTCATCCTGCAAAATCATTAGTGGAACAGTTTAGAGGAACAGATTCCGACCTTCCCAGCAGTAAAGATTCTGAAGAGTCAAATGAGGATGAAGAGGAAGATGACGAGGAAGAAGATGAGGAGGAGGATGAAGATGACGAATCTGATGACAGCCAATCAGGTTATTGTCTGTTTTAAAATTTGAAGTGTTTCTCTAACTGCCATGTGAGCCAACACATTTGAAAGAGGTTCTTAATTCACAGACTTAAAAAAATCATTGTCATTCACTGTTTGGTACAGCGATGTGCGTTTCTGTAGTGAGCTGGGGAAACACGGGAGTAACTGAAATTGGAAACCCAAAGGGAAATTCTCAGCTTCGTTATTCATTTAACGTTTAAGAAATAGTAATAACTTTAAAGTGAATATGAATGACTCACGAATTAAGAAATAAATTCACGTATTTGCTTAATTTTCATTTAATTTAGGATCACTCATTTTGTCCTTTTTTTCTTCTTTTCTGCTACTTGTTAAAATGTGTCACTAAATATTTTGAACAAAAGTAAACTTGTAGCCACAGTCATTCAGAAAGTGCTAAAAACCCAAATCCCTGTGAATGTCTATTAGTAACACAGAATTTATTTAATACATATAGAGTACCCCCTACTTTTATTTTGATACCCCTTTCTAGATTTCATTGTTTTTTTTCCATTCACTTCTTTTTGTTTTCCTCCCTTTAAGCCTCCTCCTTGTTCAACAGAGGATTGAAAACATAAAATTTAAGACAGCTTAAATTTTAAATACAAAGATGAAATACATATTGTAAAAGGTTTTGGGTTTGTTACTGGTCAGCCACAAATCCAATTGTAAATTTTTTAGCCGTCAATAAGAATAGGAAAATATAGTCAGTCATACAATTTAAATAAAGTGTGTATAAGGTAAAAACAACCTCCTTGGTCAAGGTAAGAACAACTTTTCCTGTTAATATTTTTTTTCTGGTATTCCCATAAACACAACTTTGCATGATAGATAACAAATGCCAATATTAGCAAACTTTCAAAGACAACTTTTATAATGAACTTTAATGTAGGCCGGTAATACTACACAAAACAATTCCACAGAAGCTGTTGTTCTGGGAACCGTTAAGACACAGTATAAATATCAGTCCTGTGTGGAACAAGTTTCATTTAGGAATAGACTGTACATATCTGAGGGAGTGGATACATTTATAGGACTACATTGCTAGAACAAACTTTAATTATTAAGTCATTAAATTATCTCTTACAATTATTTCTGTAATTCTGATCTTTTGTGAAGCCTTACATCTGCATAGAATAATTAAAGCCAACAAAGCCAAGCATGTCCTCCAGAAGTTTCTTTTATCTCAAAGTCCAGGTGAAAGGATGATGGTAGTTGCATTCTTCTCTTCCTCCTGCTGAGCCTAGTATACTTCTTAAGCTTTTGGGATCTATTCATTTCAATAGTCAATTATATTCCCTCTGTACTTTAGTTTCTCCATTAAATTAAAAGTGATTTGAAGATGCTAAGCAGAACTCATCATGTGAATAGTGTCATATGAGACGACCTGTTTTATGATTAAAGTTTTGAGTAAAATGGATACTATTGAAGTTTTGAGGATTTATAGCCTGCATACATTGTACTCAAATAGCTTGTAACATAGTAATTTTTACAGTCACTCTTCAGGAAAGTTGCTCATATGAGTTCTCTTTCACAGATGCTGATTCCTGAACTATTCCATTTAGATACAAATTGCAAACTGTTGGTGATTATCTAGTTATAATATACAAATGCTTCTTTTACTTCCCAGAATCAGATAGTAATTCAGAATCAGATACAGAAGGATCAGAAGATGATGATGATGATGATAAAGACCAAGATGAATCAGATAGTGATACTGAAGGAGAGAAAACTTCAATGAAACTGAATAAAACAACCTCCTCTGTCAAAAGCCCTTCCATCAGTCTCACAGCTCACTCAACACCTCGTAACCTCCACATAGCAAAAGCCCCAGGCTCTGCTTCTGCTGCTTTATGTTCTGAATCCCAGTCACCTGCTTTTCTTGGCACTCCTTCTTCCACACTTACTTCAAGTCCACACTCTGGTACCTACACTTTATTTTTATTATTGTAAATGTAGAAGGCAAATCATAGCACAAACTCTTATTTATTCAGTGTTCTGAGGATGATCTCATTGGAATCAAGTGTTCCGGCTAGATTTTAGGTTGGCGACGAAAGGTCAGCATGTATTTTCGAAGGGTCTGACCCATTACCATTTTTGTTCTCTGTGCTTCCATTTTTAGAACCTGCATGATGACAACTCTTGATTTCGAATACATTCCTGCTTCCATGTTTAGTTTAAGCTTCTAGAATTCAGTATTTGATGGACACTGTACTTTTTCTGTACTTTATAAAAATGAGCTCACTTGGTTACTTAAGATACTAATTGTATATCTGCCCCACACATAGCCAGTGTCATTTACATCAGTGAGTGGCATTATTATTCCATTAACATACTACATCTTATTTTTTCTTTTTGACCTTTTAGAAACTTCTAGAGGTCTTCCTTACAAGTTTTTACATTAACATTCCAAAACTGTTCTCTATTCTTATATCAGTAGCTAAGAAAATATAGAGGTGAATAGTGAAATACTGTGTTGTTTACTTATTGCGCTCTTTTCTTGGAAATTTCTGGTTTTGCTTTCATTTACTACAAGCCAGTATGATAGTTTACTAATTTAAAATGCATGTATATGCATTTGTGAAATTTAATTGTTGTCTATGAAAAATTTTACATATAATCATAATCTGATTCCTTTGTACTTTAGGTTAGTGATTAAAAGACCTAATAGTGTTTTTGACCATATAAAAATAGATGTTATATTATTTTTAAATGTGTCAGCCAGCTGTTGAAATTTTTTAGTATCTTAAAACTCATTTTCAAAGAAAACAACTGTACATAGTTTTCTGAAACCTCTACTATTCTCCTACTTCTTTAGATGCTTTTAAATAACAAAATGAGAGGAAAGCTAATATTTTTACTTTCCATTGTACCCTCTTTAGAAAGATCAATTTTTTTTGTCATGTAGACCAAAGAAAAAAGAAATCCTCTACTTTACACAATGTGTTTTATTGAAAACCATCTAAAAATAATGTACCAGTTGCAGAAAAACACTAATACAAATCGTTAAGATATTTTATTTAAAGAAAAGTTTCAAATCTATCAAAAACTTTTCATCTGCGTAAACTAGTCTTTGATGTTAACTGGTTGAATTCTCTTGAAGGCACATCCAAAAGAAGAAGAGTAACAGATGAACGTGAGCTGCGTATTCCTTTGGAATATGGGTATGCAAAACAATATTTCCCTTTTTGTTTTTCTCCCACATAGTATTTATGCATGTTTGAGTTCTCATTTCCTACCATTAATCGAAGAAGTGACTATACTGCATTGTATTTATTAGAGCAGAAGAGCTAGGAGAAAGGGCAAAGAAGTTAATATATCCGAAAACTGAAATTAAGGCTAACTGCTGTGTTTATGGCAGAGCTGGGACGGGATGCAGCCAGGTTGGAATATGACTGAAGAAGTAGCAAGAGCAAGTCATTTGGCAAAACGCAAGGACACAGTTAAGAGTTTCAAGTTTTCCTGAAGATAGAATTAAAGGACATGGAAAGCTGCTCTGGGCCAAACTGAGGGATTTGACCAGAGTTTGGCTGAAATAGTTTCATTGGAATTAAGAATTTTCATACTGGAAGTACATGATCCTCCAAAGCAGAAAACTAAGTTTACTTTACTCTTCTCACTTTAAACTTTTCACATGTAAAAAAAAATCAGTATACATTGATACGATATTGAATATGTCTTAATACCCAAAGTAATACCAGTTATGATTTCTAAAAAAAATTAGTGGAATTTAGTATTTGTAACTTGAGTCTTTGATTAATTTTTAGTTGAATGACTTAGCTAAAACTTGAAATAATTTTACTAGTAAATGTATCTGAGTCTTATAATCGGTGTTTACATTTGTTTCCTTAGTATTTTTTATGTGTTCTAAACAGCATGTGTTCTTAACATGTTTTTTTATTTTTATTTTTTAGAAGTTTTCTTAAATTGAGTATGTTATAACCCTCATTTCTGTTATGTGTAGCTGGCAGAGAGAGACAAGAATAAGAAACTTTGGAGGGCGCCTTCAAGGAGAAGTAGCATATTATGCTCCATGTGGAAAGAAACTTAGGCAGTACCCTGAAGTAATAAAGGTACATACCTTTCACCAAATAACATACATTTGGTGCCTATTACGCATGCTTATGAAAAAAGTGCACTCCTTTCTCAAATAAAGTTCCTTGATGCAAAATATTCTCTGTACGGGACTAATGTACTTAACTTAAATCGATCTTCTATAAAATCCATAACCCCTTGATAGAATATGCAAAACATTAGTGTCCTGAAGATAGCTAGCTATACATCAAGGCTGAGTTGTAATTATTAAAACCTGAAGTGGAAAAATATGTGATTTTTTCAGTATCTCAGCAGAAATGGAATAATGGATATCTCAAGGGACAATTTCAGCTTCAGTGCAAAAATAAGAGTGGGTGACTTCTATGAAGCCAGAGATGGACCGCAGGTATCCACTTTTTAAAAAGTATAGTCTTTGAACCAAAAAATAGTACCATAAACTGAATGAATTAAGTTTCACTACACTCTGGAACATTGCCTTTTGTTAGTTCATTTGTATAGCTATACATATACCTTTGTGGTAAACACTCACGAGACCTCAATTTGCTGTTACAGTAACAAGGAACTTTGACGTAATAGATCTTTTCAAATTTTTTAAGTAAATTTTTTGCTGTTTATTAATTCTGTCAATAATTTTAGTTTGTACAGGTATAAAAGTATCTGCATGTTCATGGGAAATATAGAAAAGCATTAATTTCCGGAAAGGTACAGGTTTTTAAAAATGAGTTTGAATAAGAAAAAGATGTTTAGAAATCAGATCAAAAGAGGACAAATATGCCTTAGTTTTTTGGAAAGACCTTGTCATTTGATTATGCCATGCTACATGATCCATTTTCACAAGTTTGGTAATTTGGGGGAAGGGGGAAGAATTCCTTAATATTAGGTAAGTAAAATTTCTGCTTTTAGCAGAAATTGAATTTTTAAATTAATTTTACACACTACAGAAAATATCATCACAGCACCCTTAGAGCTTGAGGGTTAAATGTACAACCTCATTAATCAAAACAAAGAATCCACCACAAAGACCTCGTTGCCTATATTTTCCCTTTAATGTTTTGCCTTTGTTTCTTACTTGGATTCAGTTGCATGTGCTTATTTTCACTTGAACTTTATCAACTCTATTGAAAGATCCTAGTTGAGGAGTGGGAAGACCTTGATTCTTGCTAATCCATGAAATAGTTTTGTGATATCAAACAACAAAACGATGCCCCCTTTACCCTTAATTTCTTTATCTGCAAAAGAGAGACAATAATAATTTTACTTCTGTTTCATAGGATTATGGTGAAGTTAACGTGAGATTGTATGAATGAAAATGTTTCAAAACATTAAAATGCTCAGCTGACTGAAGTTGATATTTTCTTGATTGAACCTTTTTTTCCTTTTGGCCCATTATAACACAGAAAGATTTTTTTCCAATTAATATTTTCTGTTGTGCATAGGCAGACTTTTCATTTCTATCTTACCCTCTAATTTTATAGTTATAGAAATAGAAAAGACATTACTCATTCTGTAAGAGGTTTATTTTGAGAGCTCAAAGATTAAGGGAATTTTCTAAGGTCACACAGCCTCAACCAGGCAGAACATAAAGAAAACTAGAGGTTTTTGACAATGTTCTTTTGCATTGTTGTATAACTTGTTTTTCATTGTTGTCCATGACTTTTTAAGGAACAAGTTATATCCAGATCTACTTGTCTTTTTATTGGTAATTCTATAATGCCAAAATGTATCTTTCTGAGGTTTAACGTTTTTATTGAAATATATTTGAGGATTTTTCTATTTTTCTATTTTTTATACATAAAAAAAAAGTTTAACTTATACTAAATTGTCACCAAACAGATTCTCAGAATTTTAGAACCACAGCATTATTTTACACACTCCATATAGTGGATCAGTTGTTTAGTCACAAAGCATATTAGAAGGAAATAATAAGTTTACTTAAAAATTCTTCTCATTTTTTAATCTTTTGGCTTGTGTTATCAAACCCTCACCTGTGTTATTTATGCCCGAGATATCTTTGTTTTTAAGGTCAATACATTTTTGCTCTGAGAGGAAAGCTAATTGCTGTTCAATACATAAAGGATTTTTAGTTTTGTATTGGTGATAATTAGACATAATCTCTAAAGCCTCATTAGGCAGAGCAGAATATTCTTTGACATCCATTCATTTTTTATTAAACATAATCAGTGTTTTCCAAATGTGTATTATCTTGTTGAGAGATAAAGTCCATTCAAGGAAATATGATGAATTACTAAATCCAGAATATGTTAAGCTGCCAACATTTCAGCAGACTGATAAGGGAAAATATTAACAATTTTGAGAGCACTTCTCTCAGTTAAAAAGAAATTAGTTGTATTCATTTTAGGGTACTTTTCAAGAACAACAATAAAGGTAAGTAATTAGAAAATGTTTAGAGGTGAATATAGTTATAGAGCCATATACATTTCTATATATCGTATGATTAATAGGTATAAGCATATAATTCATTAGGAATGTGCATAATTATAAGTCTATGAAAATGAACAAAAAATATATATATTTTGTTAAAGTAAGTATGTTTAATAACTTTGGCCTAGATTTTATAGAAGATGTAAAATATAGTTTGGGACAAAGACACTGTTACCCTGCAGTGATATTCTGTATGTGTTTGCAATATCTGCCTTTATACAAATTGTATAAATGACACAATGGCCATATACATATATATATATATATATATATATATATATATATATATATATATACATATACATATATATATGTATATATATATATAACATACATATAAAAACAAATATATATAATTTATATATTATATATAATATAATTCATATATAATATAATATATATTATATAATGTATAATATATAATATATAATAGTATATAATATGATTTGTATATATTATATGTATAATATATATAATTTATATATAATTTATGTATCAAAACAAATATATATATAAAACATATATATATCAAAGCAAAACTATGCATATTGAAAGACTAGAAGGAAATGTGTCAACATTGAATGATCGATGTAATGTTTGGTGGTACAATGGATCGTTTTTCTTTTTAAGTTCTTGCATGTTTCATATTTTCTAAAATTTGCTTGTATTACATATATAATATTGAAAACAATTTCCTATTTATAAAAAGAAATACTAATACCTCTTATAATTTAAGAAAGCTAATCATTCAGTTTTCCAAATGCATGGAGATTGTCTATAACGATTTTACATGTTACTGCTACAGTTTTTCAAGCTTTCTATGTCTTTTTTGGGTATTTGATAGCAAGTGCTGAATTTGCAGATTCATTAGTATTCTTAATCACTCATAGCAAAACATTTGCAATGGAAAATATATTTTGTCCCTTACATTTTTCTTTTTCCTCTTAAAACATACCAGAAAACCTCACCAATATTTAATTCTGTAAGTTATAACTTTTGTTTAAGGCATTTCAAAAATTGTAACTATGGTATTTCAAAACTCTATATTTTATAAATGAGATTTAGGAGATGATAATTTTTGCTAGAAGATAATATCTGCAGTACGAACCATAGTTATTTTGTATAAGTTAATCATTTTTTACTATATTTCTGAGCTTAAGGTAGTGATTATACATATCTTTATCAACAGCAAAAATTTATTGATGCTACAAACAAGTTAATTGGGAAGTATGAAAATAATATTACAAAGCCATCTCTCAAAGTTTGGAAGGGTGTATATTAGTAATGCATTCTGTTTAGTTTCATTGTTAAGCTGTGGAAAATGAACTTTCATGCAGTCATTTTTTTTTTTAACCAGTAAACAAAACCAACTACTTAAAAAAAACTGTTGAAAATATTGACTACGTTTGTGTATAATACTGTAATTTTAGAGGTATGAGAGTTCATATTTATTGAAATTTAAGTAAATGTATCATTAACTACAGGACAACAATCTAATGATTATCCTTAAAAATAATGAAAAGAGAAGTCATTAATTCAAGTAAATAGATAAGTTTGACCCCGGAATTGGAGGGGGGGGGGTGGCTTTAATCTATTCATTATCAGTTTTAATTATTTCAGTCTATAAATGTGGTAAGAGAGTTGTAGAATCAGCTGCCTTTCGGTATCTCTTGATACTTCGACTTCAAATACTTTCTACCAGCTTCTAAAGAAACCGTGATTTTAAGGATGATAGGTATCAAGGAACAAAAATGAACTGTAGTGCTCTTTATAAGTCCATGCTATACTGGCTGGCTACTTTCTAATGAAATTCTGTTAACTACCTTAGCCAGTAAAACCCCTTTGAGAAGAGTGTAAGATAAATAGATTTCTTACAGGCTTCTTCATTACATTATAAAGAACTTTTGAACCTAATTTTTATCACTGTTGTCATTTTCTTTTGTTTTTGAGTGTCAGAATAATAGAAAGAAAGGTTGAGCTAGACAGATTTTGGTAAATATAAAATAGTTATTTTTAATTAATGTAAATATGGTAGGTAAAAAAGTAAAAGGTATTTATTAGGAATAGATGAGGCTTCAAAATAAATTGTTAATGACAAAGTTTATCTTGAAATATAGGATAATCTATGAAAATCACTTTTTTTGAATTGTAGAGATCAAAACTTTTAAGCATAAATAGAACAATTAAGTATATATTTTTTCAACCAGGAAGTTCACAAGCATAGAGTAATGATAATATACTGTGTTAAGGCTAAAAAAGCAAGGAACAGGAAAGATACAAAGAAGGAACCAGTTATAAGTGACTTAGAAAATGTTGCTTTCTCTATTTGAGAAGTATTTTAAGATTTGTTTTAGTGGCGTAAGAAAAATGTCTATAGTCTTACTGAAAAGAGCCTTTTCTCTTAGTCATTTCATCAATGAATATTTGTGGCAAATAGTTAATGTGCCAGGCATTTTTTCCCCCCAAATTTATTTTCCCTAAAGAACATTGCAAACACATTTCACTATAGAAATGAACTCGAAAGACTGGCTTTGAGGAAAAATTATAGTTCATACAGAAACTGAAGAGTACAACAGAAATAGAAGTTAAGATCACTGGTGTAAAGAAGCTTATTGCCTGCGGAAGAAAAAACACTAAACAATGCTGTACGGCTAAAATCAGGGTTTTGTTAATAAGGAATAAAGGAAGACTTCACAATAAAGCAGGCAACAAATGGTCTCTGGCAAGATAGCAATGCTAGTAATTATTTCAAATAAGTAAAGAACAAAAGATTGGGAGTCAACAACCAGGGTTCTAATTCAACTCTGCTGTTAACTGTCACACCTAATGGAACAGCTGTGGGCACATAGGGGCTCTGAGAACATGAAAGATCACTACCAGAAATCTAAAAGTCTGGAAATTTATGTCACTAATCTGCCAGGTAGGATTTTTGATGAGTAGGCAAGGGCCTATACCAGGAGCCAATGTTATAAATCCAAGTGTGGATCTAAGAATGACTCTTAGGAGGTAACCTAGTGTAACGAAAGCAAAGCATAGTCAACATTGTGGAAACCATTGTATCAAACCACATCTTTCTCAACTTTTTCATAGCTGACACCCACCTCTCAGCATAGAGTTTTGTTCGTACTGTTTCACTTTCTTAAACTGCTATTCAGTATATATTAATAAGCTGTGATAACAGTAAATAATACCTAATGTTATAAACTTTGTGGTTTATAAAGCTCTCATTACTTACCTATGGCACCATAAAGTAGCTAAAAATAGACATAATACTATAATGAAGTAGATGTAAGGAAATCCGAAAAAATTTTTATTTTTCTCATGATAGTAACTTAAATGTCTTTCTTAAAATATGAAATTTCAAATTTTGTCAAAAATATTTGATGCCCTTGCTCTGTTTGTACTCTAAAATTTTTGTTAGATTTCTAGCAGGGTAATTCTTTTTCCTGTGTTTGAAGAACTAAAGCCTGCTTTTCTAGGCCTTAATTCCCTCTTTTGTAATGTGAAGTATATATATTATAGGAGGTCTTTAAGATTAATCCCCTTTTAGGTATGACATTCTAAAAGTTTTTAAAAACTAAGTATGAAGAAGTAAAGAATTCTAAAAGTATACTTTTAAAGGTAAAGGCAGTGAAAAAAATTAACTTTGTTTACTGCCATGGTTAAATTTACTGAAAATTATTTAGCCGAAAACTATTTGGTAAATGATCAGTTCACTGAATGATGACTAACAGACATAAAATTGTCAAACCACATACCTTAATCCAGATTTGAAATATTCACCACCGCTATTTTCCTGGGATAGAATGAGTCCCGATCCAGAAAAACATGAGTGAATTGAATCTATTCACTTACATAACATTGAGCCTTTGAGAAGAACTAGCCATGTGAAATGTTAACATGGGAAACTGACACTAAGTGGCCTGGGACTAAAAATCAATGGTGAAATTACTATAGCAAAGTCTTAGTGAAATTAAAACTTAAAAATATATATATTCAGTAAGTTGGCAAATGGATCATTCAGTGAATTGGCTTTTGGTGGACTGGTTTACTTCATTTGCTTATATACTGCTTTTTCCCCATAAATAAATCCACCTACAAGTAGACAATTCTGTGCCAACCTCTACACAGAATTCATAACTCCTGAGAGCATGGTCCTTGAATCACCTGCATTGGAATAACCTGAGCCTGAGGTCCTATTTATAAATGTTGGTCCTTTTAGGGAGATAACTTTCTCTAGTTTACTTTTAGAGAATGTTATCCCTTTGTACAGAGTAGGTGCCTCAACAAATGTTTAACTAGTGGAAACTATTTTTATAATATATTATTTATAGTCTTATAGTGTACTTTTATAAGGCATACAGTGTGCAGTATATAGTGTACTTACATAATTTACTTATTTACCTTAATTATTTTGTTTAGTCTTCTAAAATAAAACATAAACCCTTTTGCATTTCTCTGTAATATTTATAGAAGTGGATGTGTTACTGCTAAAAATTTCAATTAATAACTCTTGGAAGTGGTGTTATAATAGTATAATAATAGACTTACTCTGTCACCACCTCCATAGTGTTTATTGTCTATCTTTGTTTTATCCATGTCTTTAATTTTTGATCAAGAAAGATTATTTTTAGGAGCAATTTGCTGTCTAAGTCTTAGAAATTAAGAAAAAGAATTAAGGAACTAACTCGATTTTGATGCATAATTTCTAATTGAGAAAAAAGCTTAAAGCATATGAATCAAGTGATGTAAACTGTATTTGCTTTTCCTTGAAAAAAAGCTTATTGAGAAAAAAGCTTCTTTTTTTCCCCTTATCCACAATTATTTTGGCTACTCAGTTAATTAAAACTATAATATAAGCTTCTGATTTTCCTAACAATTTATTTCTCATTTTCTAAAATCCAGGAGTCAGAAGATAGTATATTTAGTCCAATATATGTAATTCCCTTAGAAAGTATTTATTTATAAATACCAAGGGCAGAGTGTAAACAATAATGTCACTACATTTCTCTGGTAAGTTTTGGGCCCCAAATAGTCTATTCCTTTTCTGACACAGGTATGTTTTCCTCAATGAATAAAAACACAACTATGTAAAAATTGTAACTGGATAAAAAAAAAAGGATAATTGATCAAACTCTTTAAATCTTGGCTAAAAGTTTATTTTATTAAGAAGATACTTTAAAGACTGAATGCAGATTTTATACAGACCCTTTTTATTAGTCTCTCTCTTCAACTCCAAGTGCCACAAATGTCACTTTTATATTTTTCAATTTACGTGATGCATGGTGCTGTGGTGCCTAAGACCATAATAGAAAAATGAAAACCTAAACTAATCAAAAGCTTCCCATAGTGGTGAACATAAAATTGTTTTGATGGCTTCCTTCTTAGTGGTTTATGGCCTAAAAATGCAGTTAGTACAACTATTTTTCCTGTTGACTTCATTTGAAATCTCAGCAAAAAATCCTTATTTTCCTCAGAATTAATTTTTAAAATTATTTTTAACATGGGAATTACTGAAAAGAATTAGTGTAGTTATTATTTTTAACATACAGATATGGACTACATGCATTAATTATTTTTGTGACAGTTCTGTTGACATCATCTTGGCTGAGCTCTCGTGGCTGAATATTGTGATTAGTTATCAAGTATAAGAATATCTTTGTCACATCAATGAGGTACATGTAGTGGTTAACAGCACAGGTTTTTAGAGTGAGACAGTCCTGGGTTCAAATCACAGTTGTGTTCCTTATTATCACAGTATCTGTTCCTTAGGAAATTATTTAGGCTCACTGGACCTGAATTCCCTCAATTGTCCTGTAGGGACAATAAGAACCCCTATATTAGATAGAGTTGTTGTAAGGATTAAAATATATAATGTATTCAAAATACCTGGAATAAAGCACAGTGCTGAAATGTGGCTGTAACTGTTCTGGGTTATGGTAACAGGAATAGTATTTGTATTTTTAGTACCCATTGAATGAGATATTCATAGACTTCTTGCCCCAGGTTAGGAATCATGGCATAAAATATAACTCAAGAACTTTTGAATGGTTTTGATTGCAGAATTGCCCACAGTGGTTCAAGTTTGAAATTCTTCTAAGGAAAAAAGCACATTTAAAAAATTTTCTTAACCATTACACTAACGGAATTAGCTCTTAAAAAAAGAAGTAAGATATAATAAAACAGTTGTTTTAGAGGAATTATTTTAAAAGGATACATTTCCTATATATGAGCATAGTACTTTGGACATATTACTCTAAGTAAGGTAATATAAGAATGTGTTTGTTTTGATTGACATATGGAGGATAATGAAAACCAGACTCAGATTGTATCTATGCACTGAACAGGATTATTTCTATAACACAGCAGCATTATACTGTTGTATGGTTCTGTTACGAAACTTATAATGAGAAATCTCAAATAGACAAAAAAGTAGACTAATATACACCACGCATCCATCATCAGCTTCAGAAATTGTCACATGGCCAACACTGTTCGACATATACCCCCATCTGCTTCTCCTCTTCCATAGTTCGTTGAAGCAAATCTGGTATGTTTTATTTCATCTGTAAATATTTCAATTTGTATCTCTACAACAAGGTAAGGACTCTTGTTTTCTACAAGAGTACCACACTACCATTATCACACTTCAGAATAATTTCTTGATATCCTCAAATATCAGTTATTGTTTAAATTTTTCAATTTTTTTGAAATTGTAATTTTCTCAATAGTTTATTTGAATCAATATCTAGATAATCCACACACTGGATTGTTTAATATGTTTTTAAAGTCTCCTTTAAACTTTCCACAGTCTATTTACTTCTTGAAATTTACTTGTTGAAGAAACTCGGTAATTTACAGAATTTTCTACAGACTGGATTTTGCTATGTAGTTTAACATATACTTCTCGCCCTATTTTCCTGTGAAGTTATAGTAATTAAGCCGAAAGGCTTAATCAAATCCAGGTTTTTTTTTAACTGCATTTTTTAAAATTAGTTTCAGGTATACAAAACAACATAATAGTTAGACATTTATATCCCTCACAAAGTGATATCCCCCTCGCCCAATCTGTTACCCCTCTGACATCATATAAAGCTGTTACAATTCCACTGACTCTATTCCCTATGCTGTGCTCCATATCCCGTGACTATATAAATATTAAATTATAGTTGACATTCAGTGTTATTCAGCTTCAGATGTACAGTGCAGTCAAATCCAGTTTTGACTTTTTAGTGGGGACTTTTTAGTGACTTTTTAATTATAGGTGATGGAGTGAACTGTCTATCTGATTGTCTCTTTTTGGTGATTGGCAACCATTCATATTTAATGATTAGATTTCCTAATTAATCAGCTATTACAAAATGCTGATATTCTAACTCTAACATTTCTTTTTGATTTATTAGCTATAATATTTCTATGAAGAGAAACTTGCATCTATTATTTGAACAATCTTATGTGTGGCTGAACTGATAACCCTTGAAAATAGTCCGTACGGGTATCATCACACAACTAATATTTTCAAATATCTGCCAACATTATGGTCGTTATAGTTCAGAAATGGTGATTAAAATATATATGTCTAGGTTCATGTTTATAGATACAGATATAATTCTCTCTATGTATTTAAAATTCAAGTCATTAAAGTAAGAATACCAAAAATATGCCAAAGGCCATGAACAATTTTAAATTTAGTTCAAAAATAAAATTCGTAAAATTTGTACAGGCTTTTAAAATTTCAAAATGTCGGTGAATTTACCTAGACTTTTCTGACATAGTGTTCACCTGTGTTTATTTTATTTGTAATATATTATTTCTCGAAAATGTTAATTAAAAGGGAATGCAGTGGTGTCTTTTGAAAGAAGAGGATGTCGTTCCTCGCATCAGGGCAATGGAAAGTCGCCGAGGACGACCACCAAACCCAGACAGGCAACGAGCCAGAGAGGAATCCAGGATGAGACGTCGAAAGGGCCGACCTCCAAATGTTGGCAGTGCTGAATTTCTAGATAACACAGATGCCAAATTACTAAGAAAACTGCAAGCTCAAGGTGAGACATAATGTGTTTGACCCTGCAAAAGTCATACTAAAAAGTAGAAGTGACTTATGAATGATTGACACTACTCTCAATTTCTAAAAAGTAGATATTTGTGTTAAAATAAAAATAAGAAAATAAGGAGTCCCACTGGTAACTGGAGTTCTTTGATTAGGTAAGCTCCTTTCAAGAGCCACACTCTTCAATACACCATACCCTGTGTGTTTAGAATTACAAAGGTGGGTGAGGAGCTTGTAAGGCTTGCACAGAAAGGGAATCAACCAGCACTTGGCACACACCTTAAGGTTGTGCCAACCTTCTGGAAATTCTCATTTTAACAGCTCCCGATTCCTTGAGCTGGTACAAGGGAATAACTCCAAAATATGTGGATCTGTGGAGTAAATTTTCAGTGAGAGAACTCCATTTACTGGTAAGTAACCCCAGTCTGTTAGCTTGGGTTCTTCTGTAGTCAGGATATATTACATAAATTTTCAAAATGCCCAACTAATAGATTTAAATCAAAATGTATTTAAGATCAACAAAAAGAATTACTTATCAAGCACAAAGTGCTCATAATACCTCTAATGTATTTATGAATTAAAATTATACATAAATTATCAACATGAAGTTCCCTTGCTATGTCAGACACAGAGAAAGCTAACGAAAATAAAAAATTTCTGCTATGAGTTTGAGTTACAAGTTACAAATACGAAGCCTCTTCAGGCTGTCTGAATATATATCAATATATGTACTGTGTGTTGTATTTACAAGCATATATATAAACATATCAATGTAAAATAAAGTTTTAATTATAAAAATTGACAAAAAAGACTAACAGGATTTTACTACTACTTCTCATGGCTTTTTTCCTGGAGGAAAAGCCTGACTTATTTCTATTTTTTGTAAATACCATCATATTGACTTCTTTGTAGCTGCTTTGTTTTTGTTATAAAATAAATATGCACAACAAAAGCTCATAGAAGAGAATCCTTTAAAAGACACTAATTTGTATTCACTTTAAAATAAAAGGCACTTATAAGTGAAATCATTAACAGGTTTTTATTCATCTATCTAGAAATGTGTAGACACACACACATACACACACACACAAAACACTCACATATATAATACATGCATAAATATGAGTATATAATATGTTGTAATATATGTCCTTTTTATTTCTAAAATAAATGGACTTATATTGCACATGCTGTTCAGCTTATTTTCTTTCCACTTAATTTATCTTGAAATCTTTCTGTATCAGGGCTTGTAAATACACCTTGTGCTTTTTAATGCCTGAATAATAATAAGTGATGGCATTTACTGCTTTACCATACTTCATTTAATCAGTTTTTTTGTAACGACTGTTTAAGCTAATTCCTGATCTGTGCTATCATAAACAATGCTGCAATAGATATGTATTAGGTTGGTGCAAAAGGAATTGTGGTTTAAAAGATTAAAAATAATTGCAAAAACCACAATTCCTTTTGCACCACCTAATATTATACATATCTTCATGTCCTTCTGTAGGTATAGTTATTTCTAGTATAAAATCCTAGAGTCAGAGTCTCTGAATCAAAGGATATGTGCATCTTCAGTATTGGTAAATAGCAGGCAATGTTATCTCTAAAAAGGTCACACCACTTCATACTTCCAACAATGGCATGTAGTTTATTGCTTAGCATAAAATGTAATGTCGTCTAAGTTTTTCTCAGTCTTAGTATGTTAGTTAAATATTTTTTATGTTATTTTATTTGGTTTCTATTAAGACTCATTTCTCCTAAGTGGTTAACTAGTGAAAGTTTTCAAAAAGTTAATACTGTATATTAACAGATAAAGCTGTGTATGGTAAATTTTTATAATTAGTATTGTGAATAAACCACTGACTCTTCTGAAGAGTATATCATAGTAGGGAATGTGCATTATTTGCATAAAATAAGAAAGCTTAAAATTAACTTGTACCCAAAGCATGGGTTCTTCATGCATGGTTTTCATTTCTAATATCAATATTAATACTTAGAGTGCAAAATGGCAACTCTGTATTCGCAAAATTAACTAAATTTTATTTTATCGTAATAGAAGTTAATCATTCAATTTTTACCCAGTGGTTTTTCTCCCTTTTGATTTCAAATTGGTTTGTATTATATTACATAGTTCTCCTTTGTTGTATTATGTTGCATTTTGCAAATTTTGTTACCTTTGAGCTTATTGTGTACATATGTTCTTTCTCAACATGTATATAAATATTAAATATTTAACAGTCAGTAAGTAATTATTGCTAATTATGAGTATGTGGGGTGTTGCATGCATGATTTTTCTTGGGGAGGAAAGAAAGTAGGAACAAATTACTTTATAACCCTTTTATTTCTAAAAGACTTCTATATTTACAGTTTTTGGGATGGTTATCTGAGGGTATTCTAAAAGTTTCTGTTATATATTATTATCTTGCTAGGACTCAACTAGATGGAAATATTGGACATAATTTGAAGAAAGGTTCAGAACAGTTAAAATAAGTGCAAACATTGAATGTACATCTAAGCATTGTGAAATGAGAGCTACTTTCTCAGAGAATACAGATAAAAGTCTGACAAAGTTTGAATATGAAAAACACTTTCAACCTAAATATATTAACCTGCTTGCTAATTGATCAATACCATTAATGTCTCAAATTTTCTAAGATAGCAAGTAGCACCTATTCATCTCGTATAGAATATGAGATGCTGTAGTTTATACAATGCACCATTATTTTAAGATGTACCTCTAAAAAAGAAAAGTGCTGTCAATTGTCAGACACTTTCTGATTTTAGACATGTCTAAAAACGCATCTTCCAATAAAAGAAATGTGGAATATCCAAATTATCCCTAATTCTACTTGGAAATAAACTTTATTTCAAAAGTAAACTTTCATCTTTGAAACTTAAGCAGACAAATAATTTCTTAAACCATGAGATGTTTTTTGAATTAATATTTAAAAATTAATTTTAACAGGTAATGTTTTCAGCAACCATAAAGCAAATAAGATAATTAGGAGCACTTTATTCCTTAGAGCCTTAGTGAATTTTCTACATCTCTAACTCATTCTCCTTTCTCCATAGTGTTCCTAATTTTTTTAAACGTTTTTTCACATCTCCTACTGGTCATAATGTAAAATTTAACGTATATAAATTTTTAGTGATTAATCAAAATTGTATTTTCCTTGGTAAAATGAAAGATATGAGTTGAGCTTTTTTAATGTTTTTCTGTCCTAAAGGTTTTTTAAAAAAATTACTGTGTATGTCTGTGAGGCTAGAAATTGACTGACATATTAATGCATGAATATTCACCTATGTATAGTATGGAATTTCCTAAGCCAAACTTCTGTTAGAGAGAATCAATTTAGCTTGGAACTAAGGGCATACTTAAGCAACATTTTCCAGGAAACATTGTTTTAATGACTGAACACATCTTTACATTTTAAGACATATTTAGGTCTTTATAACAGAATGCAGTGAAAGCTTTCAGTTCTTAAATGTTAAATGTTTATCTCTTAGTATCATAGATGAGAACAGTATTCTTCCTGTGTATTACTATCAGAGGTTGCTGATACTGCGGGCCAGTTTATAGATTTTTCTTTCCCAGAATATTTAGTGAACAGGTGATCCTTTATATGTAGCTCAGAAATTTTTGATGATATTTATAGTCCCCTAATATTGAAAATTATTGGAAGATTAGAGCTATCCTTTAGCATCATCTTCTTCCCTTTCATCTTTCATTAACACTTCCAGTGTGCAAGATAAAATTAGACTTTTTTATATTCCCTCCCCCCTTTTTTTAAGTCTTGAAGATAGAAAATCAGTTGTAGTAAACAACTTCACCTCTGCTGTTACAAGGAAATAGGGTTAAGTTCAAATGTTCTTTAAGGTTTCTAGAAGTAGTAATAGATAGACTGTGGAGTCAGGAAGACCTGGGTTTATATCTTGACTCTGCTATTTTATTTCGATGAACTTTATTTATTTCAGTTATAAGATGGGCATAATGTTACCTATCTCATAAGGTTGTTATGAAGATTAAATAAGATTATGTAAATTTAATACAACAGTTCAATAAATTATTAGTAGATCTCAAGTGGTTTAAGTATTACCCAATCATATTTATATCATTGATGAATATAATATATAGGTTTCTTAAAACTCTTCATCTTCTATAAAGCTTAAAACAATGTAAAGTGGTATTTTCTGAAATGATTTTATGAGTAGTAGTACATATTACTTTTGTAGTTAGAAATATTCTGACCAAGTTTACTAACAGAGAAGACATGCCATTATATGCTTTCTGTGTCAGTTACTTTTGCCACAATAATGTTGGGAAACAACTATCCACAAAACTTCAGAAGGTGTACAACACTAAGTATTGATTACTTATGTAGATGGAATCAGCTGGAGGTAAGTTAGGCAGCTTTGCTGATCTTAGCTGGGCTTGTTCATATGTGGGGTCAGCTGGCTCCATATGTCTCAACCCCCATCAGCCTAGCCCAAACATGTTCTCATAGTCAAGGGCAAGACACAGAAGTAAAAGTAGAATACAAATACACTGTCAAACTTATCTTACATCACAACTGCTAGTATCCTATTGGCCAAAGAAGATCTCATAGCCGAGCTTAGAATTATGGGACAAGAAAATATATTCCACTTCTTGATAAAAGGAGCTGCAAAGTCACGTTACAAATGACATAGGTAGAGGAATGAATAAAGAACAGTGACAATTAATTATGTCACTCTATCCCACTCATATATTTGTCCCTAAAAATTATGAGAACCAAGTTGTCCTTCAAATTCATTAGCTTTCTCTACTCTTTTTATTTAGAGTTAGACCATCTCCTTCATAAATACAAATTTCACTGGATTCAGAAACTTTACCACTTATATATCTAATTGAGATATTAAGTTTAGGGGGCTTTGTATCTGTTTTATTTACTTTTTCTTTTTTATGTATTTTGTTATTTTTAAGACTCAGGCCAATTTTTTTTTTACATATTAGCAGCTACTTTCCTACCAAGTGGAGATTACACAAAGTGTGGGGAAAATGTACCTAAATTAGCATCTGTGATGAGAATTAAGAGAAGTATTATTTTGGGGTACTTTCTGTCTATGGAATCATATTTGATGAAATAGTTTGGCAATGTCTAGGAAAAATAAACAGGATGTTTTCTGCCAACCATTCTCCTACTTGGTATCTAACCTCAGGCAATTTTCTTAAAAATTATGTCCTTCATGATGATACCAATTTTGCACGGTTTTTAGGTTGTTTTTAGATTAGCAATTGTGTTAAGTTATTAATTATAATCCTTGAAATTTTGTGTTTTTCAGAGATAGCCAGGCAAGCAGCACAAATAAAGCTTTTGAGAAAACTTCAAAAGCAGGAACAGGCTCGGGTTGCCAAAGAAGCCAAAAAACAACAAGGTGGGTGATTTAAATGATACATAAACTTGAAGAGTGAGTATTGGTTAATTTATAAAAGGCTTCTCTTCTTCATTCTTTTCCTGATGATGTGTGTGCTTTGGTTTTTCATCATAGCTATAATGGCTGCTGAGGAAAAGCGAAAGCAAAAAGAACAGATAAAGATTATGAAACAACAGGTAAGTTTACACATTGGAACTGATTTTTACAATACAGGTGTTATTTTTGAGATCTGTTTGTATATATACATTATTTTCATTTTGATTTGAAATAACTAGATGACATTAATATTAATTGTCTTATTTAGAAAGTTTTCATTTTCCATTGGTTAAAATTCACTTCATTTTAAAATCAAACCTCCTACTTCCAAGTTTATAAGGAAATGATTACCAAACATAAGTTTGTGTAAGTACTTTTAATATCCTTATAAACTTTGATTTTAAGTTGACATCTTGAACAAATATCAAACTTTTAATGCATCAGTAATGAAGGATAGTGCTTAAATGTTAAAATATTAGTAACAAAAGCTTGTTCTAAAGTCTGTATAATAGTAAAAAAATAAATTCATGTTATATAGAATAAGATTTTCCACCATTGCTTCTGAATGCTTTCAGAGTTAAAAATTAAATTGAAAATTGCAAAAAATGAAGAAAGTGCTATTTCAGTATATCTTGCATTCTGTGGTATATCTGTAATGTCCCTTTCAAAATTAAGTATCAGTAGATGAAGTAATTTTTAAATTCTTAAAGGTAAAGTGTTATGTGGTAAAATATTCAACTTCATTTAAGATGGGAATATGTGAACTGCTCTCTACATACTCATGTAACCATACTCATGTAACCATGAGTTACATACTCATGTAACCATGAAAGCAGAAAGGAAAAAGGGAATTTGGGGAAACTACTTACTATTGTTTAAAAAATTTTAAACAGCAAGTAATTATTTCTGAGTATGAAGTGTAGTCAATTAGGCTACTATGTAAATCTTTCTTAAATAATTGACTTGGGTTGAGTATGATGTGGTTATCTCTAAGGTTGCTTACAAAATTCACTAAAGCAATATAATTAGAGAAAGTTGATATAGTAATAGAATTGGGATTCAGAATTTAGATAGACAGCCTACTTAAGAATTTTGTGACCTTAGCTGAATTACTTAACCTCTAAGTCTGTTTCCTCTGTAAAAGAAAATAACTGCATCATCTGAAGATTAAATGAGATAATGCATGTAAAGTGCCTACCACAGTGCCTGGCAGAAAGCAAATGCTCACTTTTTAAAAAATAGATATAAAATACCAAACTATGATATACTTCTACAGTAATTTGAAGTAGCCAATTATCAGCTTGAAATCCTTCCTTAGTCTGTTAATTATCACTGTTAAAGACACCATAGGATGGACTTATAAGTTTGTAGTCTAATGAATGCCTTTATTAAAATGCAAATATTTTCTATGTATTACATATATATGTAAAAATAAGTTCATATCTTATTTTAAAGTGAAATAGTAGTGTTTCTGTTACGCTTTTTTTTATTGCTTATCCTACTTCCTAATGGCTAGAGACTCATCACCTCCCATCAGCACTTTAAATTCATCTTTGTTGTCATAAAGTCTTGAAGTGTACAACCTACATATACATAGTCTTTGCTGCTTGCTCCTCAGAAAAGCACTGGGGTCCAAAGTTTCCAGAAACATTAACACAAATGATCTGATTTTCGATATTCATCAAGATATTTATCTGACTATTTTTAGAATACCGTAGTCTTATTCCTTATTGACAACAAAATGAATCAAAGTATAACATAGGTCTACTCACATAGTCAGTTACATAATGCCTATTTCAAAGTCAGCATTAGATCCATAATAAAATCATAGCATGAGCTTCTCATCCTCTGGGTTATTTTCTACCCAGCAGGCCAAAACATCACTAGATAGTCCTCAAGCCAATTTTCTGGAAGCTTGCAGAAGCACTATTATGAAGCAAAAGGAGCAAAGGCATTGGAATCTGACCATGGCTCTGTGCTTATTATTTGACTTTAGACAAAATATTTACTCTCTAGGAAATTCAATTTTCTCTTGCGTAAAAAAGAAGATAATTTTAACTTCTATGTTGTTGTTTGTAATCAGTAAGATATTTTATGTAAAGTGTCCAGTTCAGTGGTTAGGTACTCAATTATTATATTATAATCATTTATTATTAATAATGTTTCTCCCTGTTAATGCTCATGACAGCACTACCAAATATATGTACATGTATATATAAATCACTTGGACAGTTTAGATAAAGCTCTAGTCCGAGTGTACTCAGCCCAAGATTTCATATCTATCTCTGCATAAGAGAACACTCAATGGCTTTGCTGACATGAGATCAAACACCTTATATCCTAATGACTGACAAAAGCAGAAAAAGAGTATGTTTTACTTAGGTTTCAAGTTCTCATCTAAATAAATGTTTCAAATACGGATCAAGTCCAATCTTCTCTAAGACTTGAAAATGAAACAAAAGACACACTTGGGTTTTTATTTTTGGCAAGCTATAATTAATATTCAAAGCCAAGAAAGGATCACCAGCAGCAGAATCATAGAATGTGATCAGTCTTCTAAAATAGCAGTAATTTCAGAAGTCTCGTTATCCTGTGGTAGACTTCTATGGGGAATCAATAACATCAGTATGCAAAAAAGAAATGTTTAAAAACATATAAAAGTGTAACTTCAAAAGGTAAACTGGCATCTGGTAATTGGAGTGGGCATTGTAATATATAGCATTATAAAATGTGTTGGCTCTGGAAATCCTAGCACAAATAGAAATTGCCAGTAGAAAGATTGAGTTTTTTTTAACGCTAAGTATTTATTCTCATCAGTGCCTATTTGTGACCTTCAAATGGGTTTATAAACATGAAATTATTTAGCAATGTGCTTATAGTATGAGACCATTTTTAAAAATGAAAGTGTAAAATTCTTACTAAAATTTTGATGATCACTAAATTCTAAAACAATACTACATTAAATTTAGACAATGTGACCGCCAGTTATGTCATATGACTCATTCTCTAGAATGTTATTGTAATTAATCCATTTTTTTACAATTTTTTTTATGAGTTTCAGGTGCACAAAACAAAGTAAAATTTAGACGTATATCATTTATATCCCTCACACTGTGTTAACCCCCTCCCCCATCCACTATCCCTCTGACATCACACAGAGCCATTACATTTCCATTGTCTATATTCCTAATGCTGTACTCCACCTCTTGTAAATATATATATAAATAATATTATATATATTATATATTATAAATATGTTATATTTATATTAATATATATATAAATAAATATATATATAAAAATAATATTTTATATATATATATATATAAACTTGTAGTTGACATTCGTTATTGTTCAGCTTCAGCTTCAGGAGTACAGCGCAGTGATCAGGCATCTACATCATCCCTGACGTGGTCTCCCTAATGAGACAAGTGTCCATCGGATACCCTACAAAATCTTTACAACATTACTGTTTACATTCCCGAAATTGACTTTCGTATCCCCGTGACAATCTTGTGGTTACCAATTGTGCTTTCTAATCCCCTCACCTTCTCCCTTATCCCCCCCATCTAGCAACCCTCAGTTTTTCCTCTATGTCTCTGAAGAAACTGTTTCTGATTAGTTCGTTCACTTATTCTCTTCTTTAGATTCCACATATAAGTGAGATTATATGGTATTTGTCTTTCTCTGTCTGACTTATTTCACTTAACATAATGTCCTCTAATCCATTTTTAAATAGTGTTACAGATTATTTCCGAATTTGGCTTATGGTAGTAGTTAAAAACAATGTCATCATGTTATTTACCATGTGAAATAAATTATACTGTGGAAATAGTTGTTAATCATCTATTAAAATTGTGTGGCACTGTATGCTTTTTAAAAGCATTTTAATTTAATCATGACATTCTGAGAAAGGGCGAGCACCTCTCCCTATTTCATACAAGAGTAGGTATTATTTGCTCAAGATCATGCAATGAATGACAGTAACTCAGGACTAGACTTAGGTTTTCTGATTCCTGATACATGATTTTTTCTACTATATTGTTCTATAACTATTTGTAATTGAAAATATTTATAAAGATCCACAGATAAAATGAGTTTAATCAGTTTGGTTTACTTGGCTTCTATATGCTTATGTAGCATTTGTTTTTTATAAATTGTTTTGAGAAATTTTATAAAATGACATTGACTTGACATTAACGTACATTTAATGTTAAACTAAGTAATTAAATTTTACACCCACCATGGGTAACCTTTGGTGTTATTTGATTCCACTTAAATGCTTTTCACCTGGATATTTATTTTATTTTACTATCTTAAGTTATCATTTTTCCTGCAGGAAAAAATTAAGAGAATACAACAAATCAGAATGGAAAAAGAACTTCGAGCCCAGCAAATTCTAGAGGTAGAATTCTTAAATTTGATACAATTAGCAATATAGTCATATAGTTTAACGTCTGCAAAAATAAAAATTGTACCTGTAAGTTCTCTCACTCATGCAAATTAATATGCCCATCAGAAATTCTCTTTAAACATAAGGCATAGAGTAAGACCTTGTCTTAACCTTACTTAACAGGCTCATCTAATCCTAACAAGGAAAACCCAGGAAATAAGACAAAAGAGAAAAAAGAAGGGAAAACCCCTGGATAGGCAGAATGGTTGTCATAAAGATCATAGGCTAAAACTCATGTTCTTTACTTTTAGAAAAGTCATTAGTCAGGTATTTACTTTTAATTGAGAAATAAAACATTACAAAAGTAAAAGTAAATTTTAGATGTAGAACCAATTTAGCCAGCTTGGTTTTCTGATTTCTGGTTTCTGCAAGCTGATGGAATAGGGCCAGGAGATATAGTTAGCATCAGCAAAAGTAATAGCCGAAAGGCAGCAAAGGAAAATATAAAAAAAAAACTCCAACCAGCATATAGGAGTTCAAAAGCCTAGCGACAGTCTAACCTTTTAGCTGAATAGTAAGCAGTTTTCAACACCTGAGTAGTTGAAAGGCATTACTTTATCAATCTGTGCAGTATGATAGTTGATGTTCAGAATAATTGTCCCAAGTCATCAAGAAAAAGCCAAATTTTGTTTAATGTACTGTGTCTAAGCAGGCATATGTCTCCAAATTATTTCTATTTAAAATAGTGAAAATAATCTTTTAATGGTTAAGATTATTACAACCTGTCACTTATTCGGGAAACTGTTGCTCTATAGAACAATTTATTCCCTGAGGGCTCCACATAGCTGAGGTTTTCTATGTGACAGGTTTCCTCCTTCTAGCACGATATACATTTCCTTTCCCATTTCAAATTAATTTAACCCCTAATAGAAAATATTCCTACCTTAAAGTAAATTGAGAATAACTACTAGTTATGCAGCTACTGTATAATACATGACTTCAGATTATGAAGCTCAAATTTGATAGCATAATCTTGATATTCAACATGTGCTTCATGAAAGATTATAAGTTTTCATTCTATTAAAAAAATATTGAATTTAACCACAATATACAGCTAGGGAAAATCAGATATAATGTTTCATTTAAATGTTACTGATGGCTTTCTATATCTCAAATTTCAAATATTAAAGAAATTTCAAAGTGGACATGTGCAAATTTTTAAATGTTACTGATTTATTCTTTAAATAACTTTTATTTATCAGTTAAAATATATCCTGTGTTCTAAATTTTTTCCTGTGATCATGTTTTGCTTTTCAAAATCAGAAAAATTTAACACATGATATAGACTCTTTTTCTCTGTGATTGTTTTAAAGTAAAATAACAAACTCAATTATTCAGACTTTAAACAGTATTAAGACAAGAAAAGCTGACATACTCATCAATTTAAAAGCTTTTTTATATCTTAATGTTAACGTATATATTGGAAATGAAATTAGTATGTTGAATATGATGTTAACTGGGGCAGAATCTGTTATTGTCTGCATATGTGTTACATATAGTTTTGTACCTTGTGAGGCATGTAGCTCCATTTTCAAGTCTGAGATTGTTTGAAGTTGTAGTGGTGCTATTGCATGACTTTGAGACCTGTTTTGCATGCACAGGCTAAAAAGAAAAAGAAGGAAGAAGCGGCAAATGCCAAATTATTGGAGGCCGAGAAACGAATAAAGGTTAGTTTAGATGAGAATGAGAGTTTCTGGTTTTCAAAAATAAAAACTGTATGAAAAAAATATTATATGAAAAAAGTAGCTTTCCTCAAAAATGACTATCTGAAAAAATGTTTAGCACAGATACAACATGTGTATAAACTGTACTTTTATTGTATGTATAGTGTGTGTGTGTGTGTGTGTGTGTGTGTGTATAATTTCATTATATAGGTTTTTATGTGATGCTTTGAGCTCTTTGAATAGCAGGCAGCAAATCAGAAATGCAAACTATTGCATGATACCTGTATCTAGCTTTGCTGGATAAGAATGATCTCCCCAAAGAAAGCTATTTTGTGTCATTTATGTGTATGTTTCAAATTGTGTCCCAAATCTGATTCTCTCCTTAAAGTATAACTTTCTGTTTGTCAATGTCTGGCAACTGTTTTAACTATAAAAAGTGAAAAGGCTGCAGAAATGAAAAACCTCTTTATAAACTGTTATTTACCAATAATAAAATTAACCATTTATAATTATTGTAACTTCACAGGTTGTTTGGGGTTGTTTTGATTTTGATTTTCTGGCATGAAGTGTAAGAGAATTGGACGCCTGCACCATACACACACACACATGTTCCACTCCTTACCTTCTATTTTTTTCATAACTGATTACTGAAACAAGGCAACTGAGTGATCCTGTGGCCACCACGATATGTCTTACACAACTAGAGAACTGTCTGTTACTTTTTCTATACAGACTCTCTTACTTTGTTCTTTAGATTGCTACCCCTTTTCATGACTGCCTTGAATATTAATTTCATCTATATCTTACTTTTATACAAGTATTAAATTGGTGACAGTCATAGAATTGTTTGCATTAAGCCACACCCCCTTGGGATGGTGCAGTAAATCATAGGTGAACATAGAAATCCCAAATTGATTCCATTGTCTCTTGTCACATTTATATGTGGTATATGGAAATGATGCAGGTGCTGTTTATTATAGAGTATATTTGGGAATTTATATTCAGAGTAGAGAGAGTTCTAATCAACTAGATTTGAGGGCTGTACCATAATGTATTAAAATAATAAAATAAAATATATGTGCCCGTTGTATCTAATTTGCTCTGACCATGTAGCTAGTCAGTTCAGTGAACATGCCATTGAAGTGTGCTTTGAGGTCACTGAATTTTAAGTTTAAATGGCTACTGAATAAATAAAGGTCCTTGCTCCTATCATACAGTTTTTATGTATTAGGTAGAACCATATGAAATTACCATTTTACAAGTAAAAAAATGATTGAATACTTGCAATTTCATATGATGCAACCTAATGGAAGACTATAGAATCTCCGAAAATGAATTTTTATATAGCATGTTCTAAATCTTCCCTAAAAATCATGTATTAAAAGTTTCTTATTTTGAAGGAAAAAGAAATGAGAAGACAACAAGCTGTTCTTCTGAAGCATCAGGTCTGTAAACATACAGTTATATAATTGTTGAAATTTACATTTTATAATTTTTCTTAAGTCTGTTTTGGGGAAAATCTTCAAAATATTTTCTTTAAAATTTCCAATATAATCCCTGCTTAAGTTTTTCCTTCATCTTACAGTTTATTGCCTTGCTTTGGTTTTGGTGTCTTTTGGGGGGGTTAAAAGTTGGTTTCATGACTCTGTGATTTCTGTTTCATAATGTTGTGCCAACTCTTTCTACCAGGAGTTGGAGAGGCATAGACTAGATATGGTATGGGTATGTTTATTTTTGTACATCTAACACCGCATTGTGATTTGGTTGTGATATGGTTGTCATAGCAATGCATAAAGTGTAGCACTGGCTGCTGTCATATTACATACTGCTGCATGGCTTTACAGCACAGTGCATTGCATACATCTGCTTGTCTGTCTATAAAGAAGTATGGTACATGTCTAAGATTTTTAATTGAATGGTGCAAGCCTTGTGTAAGGCTGCTGTCTAAATTTACATTACTGATGTCACAATGAAAGTTAGATTACTATACAATTTGAGACAATTATGACCCATACTCTCCCATCATTCTAGACACAAAACTTCCATTGAATACAATGGGAATTTTGAGTTAGTTTGATGAGAGAATATGAAATATATTCTGGTTTTATAGACAAATTTTAGAAATATCCCTTTGGGGGGACCACATATATTTAAACAAAAAGAATTGATTAAATAACATAACTGATTTTTTTTTTATCTTAAAAGAAAATGAGATTATCAAAGTAATCTAGTGCTTACCTTATTGTCATACTGTGACTTTTCTGTTCCACTTACTAAGCACATGGTGCAGCTTTTATGGTTTTAAATAGCGCATCAAGTGGCAGACATCAGTAAATAGGAATATCCCATTTCATTGGTGTTGGTATATGAACCACGACCAGATTAAATTGGTATTAAAGCTTTAAAATAACTTTCTAATTTGTTGGTGGCTTATTGGATTTACAAAATGATAGTGTACTTGAAATAAAAATAACTAATTCTAAAACCATGAGTTAGTGGTTATAAATCAATTTCTACCTGATCTAAAAATTGAACAACAATACAACCTTTAGTTTAATTGGCTATCGTACATATTTGTGGTTTGTCTAATAGCAGATGTAAGGTAACTGACCTGTTCCAGCCAACCATTATGCTTTTTGTTCTGCCAGCTTTTGAAGGAGCATCACAACTGACCATAAGTGAATCTTGTATGCTTCTGTTTACACTGTCTCCATGTCATTGCTTTATCCTTTTGCTTTTGATTGTTCTTGTATTTGCTTTCTAAACCTGAACTAAAACATGCACAGACTGGCCATTCTCGTCTTATATTTAGTATTTACTGTGACTTGTCTATAAATGCTAAACATGCTATACTGAGTTTTGTTTTGTTTTGTTTTGTTTTTCCATTTGAAAGTCAAACTATGAAAATTAACAATGGTTGAGTTATTTTCCTAATTTTATCTGGCTTAATAGGAACGAGAGAGAAGGCGGCAACACATGATGCTTATGAAAGCTATGGAAGCTCGTAAGAAAGCAGAAGTAAGTGTATGTTTCTAGAAAAATATTACCTTGTTATAAATTAATATTGTTTCCTAAAGCATTGGCATTCCTAAATATATACGTTTTAGAGCATGGGTTTATCATGATTTATGGGCTTTTGTAAGCAAACCAAAGGTTAGTGATACAACTTTTAGAACATAAAAGAATGCAGGAAGGATTTGAATGTATGTGTTAATTATTTTGGCTGAGATTCTAATTGTCTTTCTTTAATGTAGAAAATGGCATTAGTTTTGATAAAATTAGCTATTTATTACTGTAACCAGAGTTTCACAAAATTGCTATTACAGCACGCCTAGACAAGTCCTACGTGTCCTAATTCAAATGCTAGTCAACCCAACCATGGACTTCTGCCCTCTCAATTATCTTTAGCATTCTATATGTACAATTAGGCCTAAGTGTGTTCCTTAAAATAGACTTGTAATACATAATTCAGAATAAGAAAATTAGCGAAATAAGTCAAACTGAGTTTATTTGGCATTTAATAGAAATCAGTTAAAGGTTAAAATATATGTTACAAAGGAATATATTCTGCATTAAAAAGGTCGAATAGAGGTATAGCCGTGATAACTAGAGCTTTGGAGTTTGAGAGACTCAGATTCCCTTGCTGGCTCTGAACCAACTCACTTTACCTCTTCAGGCTACTCTTTAAAATTGAGATGATGATGCCTGCCTCCGAGGATCATGAGATGATCAAGTGAGATAAACATTTAGGAAATGAGAATTAATGAAAAATACACTGTTTGATCTAGAAGTTGAGAGACCCATGTTTCAGTATTTTACCCTCGTTCTGGCTTCAACTACCGTTATAGGTCTCCGATATGTAGACACAGTGTGTGTATTATTTAGGAACCTGGACTTTATAACCAAGTTCCCTAGGTTTGAATTCTGGTTTCAGTACTTGTCAGCTACATAACCTTGCGCAAGGTATTTAACCTCTCTGTGATTCAATGTTTCATCTATGAGGTGGAGATGGTACTAATTCCTATCTCATAGGAGTTGTTCTCATGATTCAGTGGGTGTGAATGTGTGTGTATCAAGTTCTTGGAACAATGCCTGGCACCACATAGTGCTTACAGTTGCTTATCACCGCATGTTTGCTATTCGGAACGGGCCCAGCAAGATGCATAACCAGAATTGGGAACTACTAACATAGATTACCCTCTCAATCTCTTCTAAGCAGTCTTTACTAAAGTTGATGGTGTCTTCCCCCACACCATGTTAATTATCCAGGCGCATTGACACCTTCTATACCTAACACAATAATGGAACGTACGCATGGATTTATAACGATTATCTCTGAAAAAGGACAGGCAGGGAAAGAGGGAGGTAACAAATTCCAGGAATTGGCGTGGTTGCTACTGTGTTTCCCCGAAAATAAGACCTAGCGGGACCATCAGCTCTAATGTGTCTTTTGGAGCAAAAATTAACATAAGACCCGGTATTTTATATTATATTACATTATATTATATTATATTATATCATATTACATTACATTATTATATTATTATGCCCGGTCTTATATTAAAATAAGACCAGGTCTTATATTAATTTTTGCTCCAAAAGCCGCATTAAAGCTGTTGTTCCGACTAGGTCTTGTTTTTGGGGAAACAACGGTATCTCTATTACCTTCTGAAAGCAAATATGGTGGTGGGGAGATTAGGCAAAGAGTTTAATTAAAATTCTGAAAGCTCAACCTAATTTCCTCCAATCTGGAGAGATGGAATCTGTGGAAGCAACTAAGGGAGCAACTCAGGAAAAAGATCTGGGGGTCCCTCAAGAGACAAATTCTTCCCTACCAAGTGTGTTTCTTACCAACAGAAGTAGAAAGAATCATGGCTTGTCATTCTGATTTTTCCTGGTGGGGAGGAAAGCAAAAGAAGGGAGAATAATGAAAATAAACCAGGACATTATCTCCAGACTTACTCAGATTTAGTTGAGAGAGAGACTCAAGAGCATACTAAGAATAAGATTATCTAAAAGAGTGTTAAGAGGTACCCAAAAGGTCTGAAAAACATGATATCTTTCATTGGCTTATCATGTTTGCCCCTATAGCCTGGGAGGAGAGTGGGAAAAGCTACAAAGAGAGGTGGGTAAGATGTGGATTAAGTGGAAGGTAACAGCCACAGGATAAATGAAGATAATTAAAATTAAATCTTCTAAGAATCCATCGAAGACCAAGAATACCTTTCAAAGGAAAAGGATATACCTTTGACGAGAAAGAGTGAATCAGGTACAGTGTTTATAATAAAATTTGGAAAGGGATATGAGAAACCAGGTACAGATCTCCCTCTCCTAGCAACCTTCATTCTCAGAAAAAAGACACAAGTAGTATAAAGAATACTCACCCTTCATCTAGAGTACTTAGAAGTATAAAAACAAGTATCAGGTAAAGTGAGAAAGAACTAAAGGAAAATTAACCCACCTGTATTAGAGCAATACAAGTTTTCGGTAGAGCTGCCACATGAAGCATAAGTAATTAGGAAAGCAATGTCAAATCAACCATGTCAAAATGTAAAACCAAAAAAAGGAAAAGTAAATATGTGCCTATATACATGAAGAAATAACTTAAAGCATGAAAATGTAAAGAACCTGGCTCCCTGTATTCTTTTTTGCTTTCCTCAGCACTCCTATGTATTTTCCTAGAATAGCCAGAGTGATCTTTTCAGGAAGTAAACCAGATTATATCTTAACACCGTGCAGTGGCTTTTCATTGTAATTATAATAAAGTCTATATTCCTCTCTACGACACACCAGTCCCTTAGGCTCTGACCTCTGTCTACTGCTCCTACTTTACCTCACACAATTTGTCCCTTATGTACTGTATTCTAGTCATTTTTGTCTTTTTATTTTTCTTAAACGAAAGGTTCTTAGTTGTTGTTCAGTCATAGATCAAATGTTAGCTTGTCAAAGAGGCCTTCCCAGAACAACTAATTTTGCCTTTTCTTATGCCCCATCTCTGGAAGGCCATTTCATCATCATATTTATTTTATACCTGTTTGTGGTCTATCTTCTCCCACAATGTAAGGTCTATGAGGACAGGAATCTTGTCTGTCTGTCTACCATTGTATTCCCAGTTCGTTGATTAAAGCCAAGTACATAGTAGGTGCTTTGAAAATTGAAGTTTAATGAATGAATGAATGAATGAGTTAAGATGATAGTGACCATTAAATGTGCTAAGAAAACAAATTGAGGATAAACAAAATAATTAAGAAATGAGTACATCATTATCTTTTCATATAATTTTCTTCATATAATACCGTGTTTCCCTGAAAATAAGACCTACCTGGATAATCAGCTCTAATGCATCTTTTGAAGCAAAAATTAATATAAGACCCGGTATTATACTATATTATATTATATTATATTATATTATATTATATTATATTATATTATACCCGGTCTTATATTAAAATAAGACCGGCCTTATATTAATGTTTGCTCCAAAAGATGCATTAGAGCTGATGGTCCGGCTAGATCTTATTTTCGGGGAAACACGGTGTAACACAAACACCACTTTTGTATTTCTTTATATACATACACTATGCTGATCTCACTTTTTGATATAGTATTAACTCTATATTTTTCATTAAAAGTAATTAATCCCAACTTTTATTGGTTCTTTAATTTAGAAATGTAATTTCTATAGTTTTTCCTTTATAAAAATCTATAAATAGTAAGAATATTCAGACATATGGAAATTACCTAACTTACTATGTTAACTTTAAAAGGTCATTAGTATATCATCATAGTTCATAAATATTTTCCTAACAATATAAGAAAGAATAGTATTTAGCCTCATGAATAGAAAACACTTATTTCCAAGTGTAATTCAAGTAATATGAAATGCATATGCTTTCATTATTACTAATCACTGGAACCTTAGGTTGGTTTAAGCAATGTGACAAAATAGCTCAAAATCTCCTGTTTCATTATAACAACATAAAAGTGTGCCAGTCTCACATTTATAATCACTTTACTCATATTAACTGAATAATCAACCATAGTAATCGTAGCAGAGTCTTTTGGATGTCTCCCCAGGGATCAGTAAACTACAAAAGGTTGTTAAACATGCATCTCTCACAGAATAACTGTGTCAGCACTTTAGGGACAAACCCATAAAATACAAGAGAGTAGTTCAGGTTTTGGAAGTCATCTAATAAACAATTTGAAAGCAGAAAATATGTATACCCCCCCATGATTCAAGTCATGAGGATATTTTATAATCCTATATTTATACTAATCATTACTGAGTGAAAAATAAAAATAAAAAGTAGAATTGCATATATGGATAGTTTTGTTGAAGCAAACCTGTTTTTCAGTTTAAAATGTTTTAAGTATACTAATATGACATACTTACACTTAACGTATTGTAGTTAGAATATATGTACTTATGTACATACATATTGTACTTACACTTATATATTGTATTTGTATAATTATGTAAAAACAAATGTAAACATATTTTATATTAACTGTATAATACAATATTAAATGTCATGTAAGAAAGCAGATCTTCGATAGAATTTTTATCAATTTAATTTAGATACATTAAAATCTATCTGATTTAAGAATTATTAACAATTTTGATTTTAATTTAGGAGGTATTTGTATAACAGTATCTATTCTACATAGTATTTAAAGATACTTAAAGTAAGTACAGACTTGTGTAATACTTATGGTGGATTTTATGAAACTGATAAGTGCTAGGTTTTATTCTTTTTAACTATTATTTTATACTGATAAAATATAATATAAATAAAATATGATTTTTATCAAAAATATAAAATATAAGCGTTTCTTCAGTCATGTGATTCATAACTTTTTCATTTGTTTAAACTTAAGTTTCATAATATTTTAAATGTAAAAAAAGGCCCCTTTAAAAAAAATTGTTCTACTCCTGCTCAATATATGCCCATAAAATGGTATCATTTTTATTCTTTATATTTGTCTTCTATAAATGGCTTGTATTATTAATCTTGTTTACACTTTTATTCTTCTTGCACCCTGAGGTAAGCCTGTGTCTCTTAAATTACATTTATGTCTTTGAAATTTTAAGTACAAGTTGCTGTCAAAAGAAATGTATTCTCCTAATTATGCCCAGAACAAACACCTAAGAGACCCAGTAGAATCGTAAAATGCAAAAAACATGGGCATCTTTGCAATATGGTCTCTTAAAAATGGCCTGTTTTGCAATGTGATAAGTTGTAAAACTTTACAATAGCGGGTCATTCTACCACATTCATTGTTTGGTTTTTAAACTCCTATAATTCTAAAATAGAATAAATGTATTTCATGCATCTGTTATTATGCTATAGACTTCTAGAAATTCTTTAATGTATTCTTTTAGATTCCCTAAAATAATATTTTTATGTGAGTAAAAAACTGATTTAAACATTTTTATTCTGTATTTTGGGCTATTTAGGATATTCTAAATTTAATACATTTGCTATCAAAACGTATTTCAACTTTGAAATGAAATTTAAATGACTTCTTAACTAAGACAGTAGTAATATTTTGATACAGAAAATCCCATTACTTTAATTAAGATGATTAAAAGATGTTTTATGATAAACAACTTATATTCCAAGAATCCACATTTATTTCAAGAATTTCTTCATTAGAAAATTGGGGGGTGTGGAGGGGATGAAGGCCAAAAAAAATTGGGAGGAATCATACTAATTTGCTTGTAATTATTTATAATCAATCTAAAATATACTCGAGCTATATCTTTAGGAAAGTCTAAGTTATTGCCCTGAAATTTAACCAATATTAATATAAAATATATTTTAACATTTCTTTCATATTATTTTAAGTTTAGTAAGACTTATCTCTGGTAGGTCAAAGGTCTGTTGTGAACTGATCTTACAAAATCAGAAAGTTCCATTGTGAAATCCTGATATTTGACATGTAAATGAAATATAATATTATAGAAATTAGATGTAGGATCAAGCATGGCAACTTAATTTATCAAGAAAAGGCTTAGGTAATTATATGGCTCTTTCAGACAATATACTAAGTCTAGAAGAGAGAATACTACACAAATTTCAACATCTTTATATTTGCGTAAAGTCATTTCCACTTTAAACTTTAGTTTCTGGAAAAATTATCATATAATAAGAAGTCTGTTTAATTTTGATATGGGGGGAGGTCTGTTTCCAAGCACATAAAATCACAATGTAGACAATTAAAATTGTTAAGAAATTAATGTTAGAATAGATGTGAGAAATATATTTTACATATTTTAAAATTCCTAAATATCACCTGAATTTTATTATTGTATTGAACTCCACTTTTGGATATAAGATTTCTGTATAACTGAAAATGGCAGACATCAATTATGTTTGTCCACAGAGTGAAATATAAAAAGTAGAGAAAAAAATGGCAATTGAATATGTTTAATGAGTAGTACAAATGTTAACCTATCTTTATGTGGCATTTGTAGATTCAGCAAATTCATAAATGCTTAAATAATATTTATGCTGAGACACACAGACTATGTCCATTAGAGACATATAATAACTATTATAGTCAGAAATAAGAACAATATTTAGGCCAGTGGGAGGAAATTTGAACTGATATATGCCTGAGAGGGGGAAAGATAAAATCATTAAAAACTTTCTTGAGGTGTTTGGCAAATTGTACTACTGGGAATTGAATAGGCCTATCAAGAAACAGATGAATAAATTTGTGCCTGTGACCTCTAGAAACTCACACTCATGTGGGAAAGCTCAACTTTAAATAAGTAATTGTCACAGAGTACAATAAATGCTATAATAAATATGTGGAAGCTCAAATAAGAAATGTTAAAATGCCTGAAGTAGTTGTGGGAAGAGCAAAAAAAATAGACTTTAGTTCTGTGAAATGAGAAGGAGCTATGCATTGTTGGCAGAGGGATGACATATACAGAAGTGCAACTAAATTGGACCTGGACCTGGAGGATGACGGTACAAGGAGGGGTTAGTCACTTTAACCTTGTGTATACCCCTGTCGTGGCTTTGCTACTCCTGCTTCCCCCTTCCTTCTCCTCTTCCTCCTCATTCTTCCTCTTCCTCCTCCTCTTCCTCTAGCTCTTCCTCCACCTTCTCTTCCTCCTCCTTGTTCTCCTCTTCCTCCTTCTTCTCCTCCTCCTTCTTCTCCCCTTTCCTCCTTCTCTTTTTCCTCTTCTTCCTCCTCCTCCTCCTCCTCTCTTCTTCCTCCTTCTCTTCCCCCTATTCCTCTTCCTCCTCTTTTCTCCTCCTCCTCCTTCCTCTTTCTCCTCCTCCTTCTCCTCCTACTGCTCCTTCTCTTTCTTCATCATCATCACCATCACCTTAACCATCACCCAAGCAGTGCCTCACACTGATTACACTCTCTTCTCAACACACGTGTATCACACAATGTGATTGAAGCTTGGGAAATGCACTGAGAATCATGAGATACGAGACCAGAACTGTGTGGGCTAGATTGTGACAGTCTTTATATGCCATTTGAATTATTAGTTGATTGTTGAGGGAACCCTAAAAGCTCTCTCTGGTTCTTTAAGAATCATCTTGTACCAGAATCACAGGATTCTATACAAGTCATTAAAATTCACTAAATTTAGAGACTCTGTTTCCTTTGAAAATATTATTTCGTGTTTCTCCAAAAATAAGACCGAGTCTTATATTAATTTGTACTCCAAAAGACGCATTAGGACTTATGTTCAGGGAATGTCATCCTGAAAAATCATGCTAGGGCTTATTTTCCGGGTAGGTCTTATTTTCGGGGGAAACACGGTAGTAGACAAGAATGGATGCTTGTCTTTAAGTAATAAAGGTCCTACAAATTTCTAAGATTTCTTGAAATCTCCATTTCTATCCTAAAAATTGATGTCACTTTTACATTTTATTTTATGTTATAGCCATGCTTTTTAAATTGGGAGAAATATTGCATATTGCTAGGTTAAACTGATATTCAAGAATGTAAGCCACATTTATCTCACGGCATTAAATAAATTCTAACTGCTTCTCTACATATCATTGAAGTGTGTGTATGCCCCCAGATTGCCAATAATGTTATTTGGCACTGTGAAAAGAGTGTTAATGCACTGTGGGTCCTTTCTCTCTTTTTGAAAATAAATGGTATCCATTTTGAAAAGTTTGTAGTGAATAATAGGCTCAATTATTATATTTATAATTACTATTTTGAACGTAAGTAAGAATTCTTGGTTAGTCCTATATAGTAGAAAAATTTACACCAACTACTTTGAAATCTGTGAGAGACATTTAACATAGTTTTTCTATTGTGATTTTAATTCATTATTCTGGTGACTAACTAAAAAGTTAAGACTTCTCTTCTTTGGAAAAGTTCGTAGAGCAACATTTCAGGTGTTTAAAAATTAAAAATCTGCTTCTGTGGAAAATTGTTCTACCAATGATAATTTGACTTGAATATCTATATATACTGCATTGTGGGAATGTTACATATTAATTGTGTATATTTCATGTCATTAGACTCTCAGAAACTACTTTTAGTTTACAATTGACAAGATCTATTTCAGAACTTTTTTGGTGTGAATAATCTCATAATATAGCTTCCTTATCATTTTCCTTCCAAATGTCTGCATGAATCAGTAACGGAGAAATTTAGAGGCATTGTAGAAATGAACAGTTTAACTTGAGCATATCGTATAAAAAGACCCTCATTACCTAGCCTTCGGCTGTGTATCGTGATACTCAACAACTATTCAATCTGCAGCTTATGCTGCAGTCCTGAAACTACTAGCAATTTCTCAAACACACTGTGCTTTCTCAATTCTTTGCCTGGAATATCCTTCTCCACTCCTCTCTGTCTCCCCCTTGGCATGCCTCCCCCAGCAGTCAGTGTGCTGTCTTACCAGTGGTAATTAAAATGGAGATGGTTAGGATATGGACAAAAATGCTAATTGGTACAGGAAGGAATAAAAATGTTAATAACAATAAAAATGTTAAAATTACAGGGAAAAACTATGAGAATTAAAGAAAAGTTGGTGAAAGGGAATAGTAGTGTTTAATTATAATTTAGATATGCAAGGTGAGAATAATGACCTTTTTGTTTGGAGTGTACCCATATAAGGATGTAAGGGAACAAAATATGTTCATCAGAAACAGCAAATAATTTGATTCCATCTACAAAGAATATCAAAGTAAGGAGTTAGACTTTATTTTGATTTTGATAAATAAAAGATTTTTAATCAAGAAGAGACATCAGCCTTACTTGAGTAAACCCATCCTTTATGTACCAGATGTGTGAAGTAGTAGGTTAGAATCGCCTGATGACGCTAGTGTTAGTTCTCCTTTAAATAAGTAAGAATTGTGTTTGAGGTATGACAATAAAGTAATGACACTGGTATTATTATAGAAAATCTCTTGACTTCTTCCAACGAATGTCATCCCTGCAACAAGGAGAAAGGATGATTATTTCTATGTTGTTGCCATTACCCAAAATATTCTTTGAAAGCTTTTGGAATTGCCTTCAGAACCCATTTCACATTCATTTAAGTGTTTATAGTGGTAAATAACATTTTTATTCCATCGCAGGTGCTATCTTAAGACTAGCTAATTCATTGTGAAAGAACTGCTTTTGCGAGTTCAAACATTTTGGTTCCAATTTCCTACTGTAAATCCTCCCTTGCTTCTTGGAGTTCCATAAAAATTTGTGTTAATATTAGTGAACGTTATGATATGAATTTTTTGTTGCCCATGTACATTTTATATGCCTACTTTTATTAATACATATTTTATTCTCATATTATAACCTGGGAAAGGATTGAATAAATTTTGAATAATAGAATAATCTGGGTTTAATGTAACATTAATATTTTATTTATATATATATGTAAAACATAATGTATATATTGTATATACAGTGATAATGTTATTTTGAAATTCAAAGGGTGAAAACACTAAAAAGCAGTAAGTCATCGTTTCTATGAAATTCCGAGTCCATCCCTAAACCTCCTAAGAGAATTCTATTCATGAAGATAATATTTTGATCACTTTTAAAATTTTAACTGGAGGTTTTCAAACACAATTATTAAAGAGACTATGTGAACATGGTTTTCTTTTTAAGGAAAAAGAACGGTTGAAGCAAGAAAAACGTGATGAGAAAAGATTAAATAAAGAGCGTAAACTCGAGCAACGAAGATTAGAATTAGAAATGGCGAAGGAACTAAAGAAGCCTAATGAAGACATGTGCTTAGCAGACCAAAAGGTAATTTATCATGTAAACCATTTCATTAATAAATTTAATTATTCCTGCGTTCTCAGCTGATTCCTTTACCAGAGCTGCCATTATGAAAGCCTTCTGTTTTTAACTAGAGGAGTGGATCTCCAACTGTAGGCCAATCTGCCTCTCCTGGGTGGGTACCAATATACCTCAGCGGAGCTCCTGAGCTGATAATGACAGTTCTTAATATATAAGTGGATTACTACAAACTTTGAAGTGGAAATACTGCAGAAATCTACAAAGATGTGTTATAGTAGTAGATAGGCTTTCTATATTTTATTTGGTTCTTCCCAGGCATTTAGGTACAGAAAGATCTAACTTTTTCCTCACATCCTCATAGATATTTAAATAAATTAGGATTTATAATCTATAACCCCCTTCACTGCTTGAGTAATGGTAACTAACTTTTATTATGTTTATTGCATACCGGCTACTGTGCTAAGTGCTTACATGAATTCTTTTCCATAAAAGAATCCTGTGGAGCTGGTGTTTGTGCCCATTTGCAGATGAGGAAAGGGAGTCACAAAGGGGTTAAGCAATTTGTCCAAGATTACACAGCTAATAAATGGCAACTTGGATTCAGGCGTCAGTTTGTTAAACTCTGGAGTCCATACTGTTCATCATCTTGAAAGCCAAGAACTGTGTCCAACCCAAGTTATGTATTTACCCTTCCATCGTGCTTCACAAACATGCAATGTTCCTAAAATACATAACAGTAGAAATTTAGAAAGAGCAAAATAATCTTTTTTGATTTCACACACTTATGAGTAGACATCAGTTATGTTTAACTATATATAGATAAGATGATATTTCTAGAAAATTATGTCAATACTGCATATTATCTCTATAATACTGTCTCAGTAATATATTCTACTTGGTCAATAGCGTCTATATTTACTTATATGGCATATTCAACTGATATACAAATAATGGTTGTCTCTTGATTTATGTAAGCTCTTTTCTAAAGTGCTTAAAGCAAAATTATAATACCCTACTATGTATTTAATTATATTAATATTCTATTTGTTTGCTTAGAATAAATGCTTTTAGATAAAAATGAAAGTCTACATACTAGTCTCAGTCAAATTTCCTAAGCACAGAATGGGTATATAGGTTAGTTAATACATTTAATAAGCTCATTGCAATTTTTAAAATCCTAAGTGAACTTTATTTTCTTGCATGTTTTATTTTTACTTAAATCTGTATGTCTTATATCAAATATATAAGTTTATTTTAAACCTCACTTTTGTTAGCTTTGTTATATAAATTTTTAGAATTATATAGAAATGTGTATGTTTGATATACTTTAAGAAAAAAGAAAACTCAGAATTAAATGCTTTTCAAATGGAACAAAAGATTTATATAGTATCAACCAGTTATGTGCTTCCACACAATGTTAGTAGAAAAAAAAATCTTTGGTTAGTTAATTAAATGCAGGGTGGAGGATTACTTTTGAACAAAGACCAGTTTAGATAAATAGAAATACTTGTAGGTCACATTTTTTTCCAATCAAAATTTAAAATACTGTTATTGAATCCCATTTGTGGACAAAATATTTTTAATTTAGATTACAGGTTTATTTAATTTTTCACATGTCCACGACAACTGGTACTACAGTTTAGTCATTAAAGTTTAATATGTGAACATGATTGAGAAGTAGCAGAAGTGGCAGCTTTCTAATTTTAGTATCAAAACTAAATATACAGTATTAATATTTCACTACATATAGGAAACCCAAAGACTGTTGCTGTATAACTGGGTTCTTGATAGGGTTATGGGTTCTGGTCATTTATCAGCCAAAGATGGTACCAGCCTTTGCAAACATAGGGCCGACAGATGTATACTGTTTCTGAGCTACCAAAAGAGTGTGAATTATAAATCAGTCTCCATGATTAGAAGAAACCAATGCACGTGCCCTACTGAGTATGTCTATGGAAAGTACTTTTGAAAGGTTTACTTCTTAGTGGTATCTAATTTTTGATCCAGTTATATAACCCATGTGTTAGCAATATGTCAGTTAATCAAAACTAGTGTTACTCTTTGGAGAGCTCTAAGTTCATATTGAGTTCAATCCAAATTTATTAATGGTTCCTTGCATTCAAGATCGTATGCTTAGTACCACAGGGTTGCAGAAATATACCCAGGGAATTTACCATCAGGAGGGAAAACCACCGGTGCAATGCAAGAGAAAGAAAGATAACAACTCATTTTACTTCAGAATGTATACAATCATGGCTTTTAAATTATATTTTATTTTATTTTCAGCCTCTGCCAGAGTTGCCTCGTATTCCAGGACTTGTTCTCTCTGGAAGTACATTTTCAGACTGTCTCATGGTGGTGCAGTTCTTACGAAACTTTGGTAAAGTTTTGGGCTTTGATGTGAATATTGATGTTCCAAACCTGAGTGTTCTTCAAGAGGGATTGCTAAATATAGGGGACAGCATGGGTGAAGTACAAGACTTGCTTGTGAGGCTCCTCTCAGCTGCTGTATGTGATCCAGGTCTAATTACAGGATACAAGGTAAAAAAAAACAATGTATGGAAGTTTTCTTGTGTTTTTTTTTTAATTTGTGCTATGAGTGCATTGATAGCTGCCTGTAGCATGTTAGCAGCAGATTGTATAGACTGATCCAGTTTTTTCTACATAACGTTAAATGTAGATTTGCTTCAGGTTACAATTGGTACAAACCTAGAAAAACCAGGTTCATAAAGCCACAGCATGTAGAACCTTCCCAAATTACTCTTTTTCCCTCTAGCTTGCAGCAAAAACCAAGTTGATTTAAGGAAATACCCAAGTGATATTTAGCAAAACAGAATTTATAATTCATGAAGTAATTAGAACTTATGTGTGCCTTTTGAAATTATACTGTGTTCTCTGAATCACTGAGTAATGGAGGCTAATCCAGGCGCCCAGAGACCAGCATGTGAAGACTCTGTACTGCTTAGTGAATGCTCAGTGTGTTCAAAGTTATCCTAATTCCAATTAAGATACACACTTCAGTCAGCCTTGCTCTAGGGAATATTGTGTAGAGAGAAGCTTCCAGCTGTACCTGTTCCTTTTTCCTCCACCCCCCCTTCACTCAGTATACCAGGCATTAAAACCCACGACACCTTTGAGCCAGACAACACAATAAAAGTACTGCTGCACCTTCCATCTCCCCCCAGCAGCTACCCCCCCAACATAATGTCTAAATAAAGCCTGGAAAAGGTTGGGATCTCTTTGTAGTCAAAGAAGGTATGATAGACAGTTTCTACCCATGAGTTTGTATATTCCTCTTCCTGCCTAACTTTTAACCGAGGGTTTGAAGAAGGCATAGAAAGATTAGACGTACTTGCATTGTCTATCATGTCCTGCTTATTTTTGTCTCCACTTCATCAAAAATGTGAATAAAGCCCTTGTTAGTAATATCTAGATCAAATAATACCAATATTTTGAAATCTTTTTGTTTTACGTTATGAATGTTTATGACCAATACTGACAAAAATGACAAAATTTTATAGGCCAAAACAGCCCTTGGAGAACATTTGCTGAATGTTGGTGTGAATCGAGACAATGTTTCCGAGATTTTGCAGATTTTTATGGAAGCCCACTGTGGACAAACTGAGCTTACTGAAAGCCTGAAGACAAAAGCGTTTCAGGCTCACACTCCAGCACAGAAAGCCTCAGTCCTGGCTTTCCTGATCAATGAACTGGCGTGCAGCAAGAGTGTGGTGAGGTAAGCATATGCCCAGAGTTTTCTTGTGATTCTTTTCTGTTTTGAATTTTCTTACACAAATAGTGCAAATTGCATATAGAAAATTTCAAAGTTATAGACTAGCTCGAAGAAAAACATTTAAATTACACTTAATATCGCCATTCAGAGATGACTAATACTGTTTTTATGTATTTCTTTACAATCCATTGAAAAGAAAGTTTGGATCATACTGTATATAATCTTTGTAAACTCTTTTGTTTATTTAAGCATTTTATTATTCATATACTAAAATGTAAAAATATTTTTTCTTGCTATGGTGCCAGAATCCAGCACTGTCGTAACAATCCAGAATTTTTATTTCCTTCACACTTCTGACAATCGATGACTACCTGATTTTCCTTAGTATCCATTCGTAGAATTGTCCAGCTACTTTTGATTTTATTATGTGCTAATGTGACCTTAACATTATTAATTTACTGATGTATTAATTTGTACTTTTTAAAAAAGTACTTAATCTCACTTAAGTGTCAAAGTAAGCCCTCCACTGTAATATTTCATGATTTGGTGAACAAATCCATGTTCATTTTCTTCTTGCTATTACAGATTTTAATTATATTACTTTTAGTTCTTTATCTTTTTAGGAAAAGGGTCAATCTAAATATTTCGGCGTTTTGCATTTCTACTATTGCTGAACATTTTAAGTTTTCTATACTTGTCTTAGCTATGATACTATATTAATATAATTTTTCACTTGTTTTTGTTATTCATTGGCAGTCGTCATTTTTACTTAACAAAAACACTGCATCAATTTCCTTACCAAATTAATGTATTGCATAATGGATTAATTTATGTTTTCAATGATTTTTTGCATTGGCAGTGAAATTGACAAGAACATTGATTATATGTCAAACTTGAGGAGAGATAAATGGGTGGTAGAAGGTAAACTCCGCAAGTAAGCTCTGTTTTATTAAAATTAATATACTTTTTTCCCTTTGTACAAGTTTCCCAGTAAAACATACGAATTACAAAGATAGAATTCAAAATTTATTTTGTCTAAGAATTAGAAAAGGTAAAGCTTAATTAAGATGAGATATGAAATTAATAAAACTCGGGGCCAGAGTTTACAATTGACAAAAGATAATGAGATTTATACAGCTTATATTCTTCAAACTTAGAAGAAAGTCCGTTTATCTTTTTTCTTTCAAAGAAGTCAAGCAATCACATTGTCTAAGATTGTTGTTACTATCAGGTTACTTTTATCGTAAATAGAATCTGTTTGGAACTATCACTTTTTTTCGTAATTGCTTTCTAATTAAAGTTTGCTTTTACAGAGAATCTACCATATCCAAATGTATTCAGCATTAAAACTTAATTAGCTTCCTGCCGAGAAATATAATGCTGAAATTATTCAACTTCTATGTTAAGAGGGTAGTTTCTTTGTGGTAATTTGAATTGAAATTTATTCAGTCTGATGGTATGGGATCAGGAATTATCACTTGGCCATTGCTGGAGTTAGACTTTTCAGCTTTCTAAGTTATTATTATTTTTTTAAATGTGTTCTAATTCCAAAGAGATATCCAGAATTATTCTTGAAAGTTAATATATTCTGTAATTTCTGGAAACATGTTGCTTAAATTTTCTGTATTCTAATTTTTATTGTCATTGATTTATTGCTTATGGTGAGAAACATACTATTAGGTATTTTTGCTTAAAACTCACATTATGCTCTTTTAAAAGTACAGAGAGGAGCCTTTTCTTCCATATCATCATTTTTTTTTTCATATTTAAAGGCTCAGAATCATTCATGCTAAGAAAACAGGCAAAAGAGACACTTCAGGTGGCATAGATCTTGGAGAGGAACAGCATCCATTAGGCACGCCCACGCCAGGACGAAAGCGAAGACGGAAGGGAGGAGACAGTGATTATGATGATGATGATGACGAAGATAGTGATGATCAAGCCGATGAAGATGATGAGGATGAAGAAGATAAAGAAGACAAAAAAGGAAAGAAGACTGATATCTGTGAAGATGAGGTAATCAAATTTAGGTTGATTTTAATACTTAAGTAACACTAACATACTATAAAATAACAAAGAACTCCGAGTCAAATGGATTGGGTTTAAATTCCATTTTGACACTTACTTGCCTCACTATCTTCATCTGAAAACTGAATATTATAATATTATAATATTTACCTTATTCAATATTTACCTACATGTAGAAGGCGCTTAGATTGAGTAAAAGAAGTTTATCTTTTCATATGATGAGAGTTCTCCAAAGAACTCTGCAGATTCCTTTTTCTTTTTTTTTTCTTTTTTTTTGTTTTTGCAGTAAGATAATGTGATGTGTTAAGTGTTAACTGCTTTGATAGGGGTATGTACAATATGCTAGGCAGGTCCACAGGTAGGGCATTTAACCTTTCTGAGGCGTAAATTCTCGCAAAGGCTTTCTGGACCCATTCGCTGCGGCTACAAGCTTGGCTGGAGTGTTAACCTGAGGAAGAAGCCAGGGAAAAGTTTTTCAGGCAGAGAGAATAACATGAGCAATGGCACAGAAGCCCGAACCCACAGTGTGCTTTAAGGGACTTACAGGTGCTTCAGGTGTTACCAGTGAGCCTCATAGGCAACAAGTATGAACTAGGATTTTATACTTTTTCAGTGATAGGAAGTCACTGAAGGGTTTTAAGTAAGGGAATGACATGACAAAACTTGATTTTTAAGCGGCTCACGATGGCAGCTCTATGGAAGATAGAAATAGATTTAGGTAGGGCAAGATCAGAGGTAGAAAGATCAGGCAAGAGATTTTGCAGTAGTTTAGGTGAGTTGTGAGGGGTCTGGAACTAGAACAATGGCAGCTGGGATGATTGATGCCAGCTATGCCAGCACAGTTTCATTAGAGGGGTGAGAGCAGAAGTCAGGTATGATTGATCGTGAGCAATACAAAGTGAGAGAGTGAAGATGACAGTTTTAAGCATTGTGCATTAGAGGAAAGGGTAGTCTCTAGAGAGGGACAAAGACGAAGGATTTTTCAGAGGAAAGACTTGAGATGATTTTTGTTTGAAGGGCAAGTGTCAATAAAATAAGACAGAGGGATTGAAGATTAAAGAGATGAAAAGAATAGTTAATGGTATGAGTTAATATCCCTAACTCATACTATATTCATAACTCATAGATATTGGAAGGTATTCAATCATGGTAAAGGGGCTAGTTTTGAAGAGTAGTCAAAAGGGGCGGAGTCAAGGTTACAGCCTGTGTGTGTGTGTATGTGTGTGTGTGTTTAAGGAAAGCTACCGTAAGCCTTGGAAATGGGTATCTATAAAAAAGAGATGAAAGTTCAAGTCTTTTACCAAAAAAGAATGCTAGAAATATTGATAGGGCTACAGAATGGTACTCAAGAAACAATATACTTGTACAGCCAACCATTCCTTCCTCCCTCGATGCCTGAAGTACCCAGCTAAGGAAATCCAGAAACAACTCTTTCCCTTTCTTACATCAACTCAGTAATGCTACAGAAATAAAGAAAGCTTAAAGGGATGGCTTTACTGATGGAATGTGAAAATAATATCTAATCGAGATCACTGATAAATTACTGAATCACAATTTTGATTGTGGTGATGTGGATAATAATAAAATCACATACTGCACAATTCTCTTAAATAAAAATAGCATAAACATAGAATATTTTTCATAAATTCCCCCCTTAATGTTAAATTTTAAACCAGAATGATAAAAATCACTGGAGTGAGCTTTACCTCTTTTAAGAGTACCAATCTGAAAAGGAGACTACATTGAGATTCCTTACAGAAATTGTTTCGTAATGTTGTACTTTGAAACCACTGGATCATATATTTTTATGCATGACTAATAATGTGAAAGATATATAATTTGGATATCAGTATTGTAATTACCTAAACAAAAGGTACCATTTATAACCAGTCTGCTTCATTTGTCAAGTGGAGCTGTTTCCATAGCAAGAATTAAACCTTTCTGATCAATATTAATCATCTTTTCACAGAATTAGCACCCCTTTTAGCACTTAGTATTATAAATTGTGTTGAACTGTGAACTATCACAAATTTGACAACTCTCTATTGAGATTTCAGTATATTGTACTGGGTAGTTATCCCCCTGAATGAAAATTTATTTACCAAAATTATTTGTTTTGCCTGGCTTCCTTTTTCACAAGGAGAATTGACAAATCATATATTTTTTTTTCTTTAAGGTAGATAAAGACTATTAAAAATTGATATCAATGATTTAAAAATTGTTGGTTGTTAGACCAGATGTGCATTTAAAGTAATATTTTGTTTTTTTATGAGTGTTAGATTATAGTTAATTAGACTATACGATTTAATTGATCAAAATCTTAGCAAATGTATATCTTGTTATTAATGTAACAAAACAGTTTAATTTTAAAAAAATGAATATTTTAGGACCTAAGAAGCCAAATTATCATTTCCTTTAAATGAATTGAAAGTTAATTTTTGTGATGAAGAACTGGTAGCCACTTATCAATTTCCCAATAAAATAAAATTTTAACTATTTAATGAACCTGACCAATAAGATAGGCACATTATTCCTCCAAAAATAAGTTTAACTCTTGATTAAAGGATAGGTAGAGTGTTAGTAGTTACACCTCTTAAAGAACTAATTGCAGGGAGCCTTTCCATTGAGTCTCATGTGATCCCTTTCAATTAAAAGATACTGTTCTTGATTAAGTTGCTCTTTGTCTGAAAGATGATTCCCTCTTCTCCTCACTCTTCATTCCTTCAACACATGGAATCTTTCCCTAATACTTATATTAATATTGAAACCAATGTGAGTTTGAGGTTATATAGACAATTAACTCTGACACAAAGGTTTATGTGTTGGGTTAACACATAGGGTTAGGTAATGGCCCTCTTTTGGTTTAGAAACCATGGAGAACCATGGCTGGGAAAGATTCTATGTGCTTAGTAGTTTTGTTGTTGCCCTTCTCTCTGGTCTTTCACATTCCTCCATGTCTCTTAAAAGTATAAGGAATATTAGCTAAAACTTCTTTAAATAAAACTTTACTAGACATTTTGCTTCTTTTGTATCCTAGGAGAGTCTTAGAAATAGCAGTTAATTTGTCTAATACATAGCTACTTTGATATCTTATTTCAGATATTTGTTGATTGAACTGTATTTTTACATCATCGAATTATTAAACATTTATCCCACTGGTCAAAAGATCGCTTTAGAATAGTATAGATATGTTTTTCAGTATCTATTCGAGAATCAAGATTTAAGGGTCAGCGAGCCTGTTCTCCTTTAAGGTTTCTGTAATCCTAGACAGAAATCATGTTACTATTAGCAAAAATAATACTCCTAAATGCTTTTGTAACTTGGTTCCCTACTTTTGGATAAAGAATGGATACATGATAGGTAATGGTAACACTGTTGAGATTTTCCTTTCACTTCCTTTCATTGGGGAAATAATCATACTGATTCAAAAATATCTATTCATGAGTAGTTTGTGGCAGTGGGGTTTTTTAAAAAATGCTCATAGAAAATGAACATCAAAAACAAGTTCTTATTTTTTTAAACCTATGATATGTCTGTGTCTTCTCATTAAAGTACAATTTTCAGAAAGAAGGAAAGAAATCTATTTACATATTATGTACCAGCAACTCTGCCATTCTTTCAGATCTGTTTTTATTTAATCCTTACAAAAATTCCATGTTATAAATAACATTATCACCAATTTACAGGTAAGGAAACAGACTTAGAAGAGTTCAGTAATTTGCCTATATTAAATAGTGCAGCTGAGATCCAGAGAAGGATATATACTTTCTATTATATTTCATACTTTCCCTCTAAAACACACAATTTGGGGTTACTTTTCCTATATTTGTTTTCTTGAATGAAAAATTTTGTATAATCACACATAAACTTTCCATTTATTAAATCGGTACTGTATATAGTAGGGATTATTTTCCTTCTAGAAGCTCAATGTGTTAAAAATATAACTTACCTTCTTTGCTCTTCTTCTTTTGGTTTGTAGTACTGATATTTTTTGTAGTCTCCCAGATTTACACCCTTCACATCATAATATACTCCTTTCTTCATTCTCTCATCCGTTTTTGCCTTATCTCCATGAGTTGCCAGGACTTAACAGTTTTAACTGTGTATTAAATAATATCTCTTACATCCACTTGCTTTTCTCAGTTTCTTTTACCCTATTAAGGCCCACACGTTCCTTTTCCTTTATTCACTGCAGCAGTCCATTAGCTAGATTTGCCAATTCTAGTCCTTAACCTGCTCCAGGCCATCTTAACAACTATTGCCATATTAATCTTTGTAAAGCATAGTTCTGATGTTTAACGCCCTACAAAGGATTATATTATATTGTCCATTGCCAAGCATTTACAGCACTAGACAGTTTAGGTCTAAACTCATCTTTGCCTTATCTCTCACCTTACCTTTCCATCTGCCTTTCATGTCGAGATATGTCAAACTCTTTCTGGAATGTCCTTCCCTCTTTTCTCTGATTAGTGAATTCCTAACCATTCTTCAGTATCGAATTAAAACACAACTTCTTCTATATAGCCTTTTTGGTATAGATTCCCAGTAGATGTAATCTCACCCTCCTCTGAACTCCATGACTCTTAATCTCTACCTCTCTGAGATCCTTATAGCTTGCTTCCTAATGTGTGGTGGTTTTTATTTTTTAGTGTAGTGTTTTATGTGTTTCCTTACCAGATTATTAGGTTATAGAGAGCAAGAACTGACTCCGATTCATGTGCAAAGGGCCTGTACTAGTACTTTGCCTATAGGAGGCTTTCATTAAATATTTGTTGATTGATTAAATAAATAAATCTTAAAAGCAGGTAAATGATACTGTATTTTGTTATGTATAGGATGAAGGTGACCAAACAGCAAGTGTTGAAGAGCTAGAAAAACAGATTGAAAAACTGAGTAAAGTAAGCACTTTTGGTTTACACTTTGTATCTTTTTTGCAGTGTTTTAAAAATCTGCCTTGTATGACATTAGTTTTTTTGGCTGCTAAATAAAAACAAGCTTTTTGTAAATAATTAAAATGAAGAGCTCAAGAAACCTTTCTCACATTTAAACCTTAAAAGTTTAATGGCAAGGTTAAGAGCCTGCTTCTTAAGACACAGCACTAAACTTAAGGCCTATATTCTTCAGTTCTTTATTTAAATATAAACTATCCATAAATGCATGGTTTTATTTCTTGGAATTAATTACTTTTAAAATTCATGTCGAATTTCATGGTAACAGTTTCATGCTTTTATGAAACATGCATTTTATGTTTCAATTTACATTAATACATTTGTGGATTTTATTGCATTTATAAACTGTATATACCAGGGATATCAAAAAAAATGTATACAAGTGGACACTTTGGTCAGTGTTGCTCAAGCAGTAGTCTGCTGTAATCAGAAGTGTCTGGACGCTGATGGTAACCGCTTTGAGCACCTCTTGTAACTGCAGAAGTCAAACGTGACTTGTATTCGTCTTTTGTTATCGGTAAATACTGAGTATTTTAATACAGCTTTTAATACAGTTTTTAATACAATTTTAATACAGTTTTCTTTTCTAAAAATGTGTATACTTTTTTTTGGCACCCTGTGTATTTACAAACTTCTCATTAGAAACTAATTTCAGTAGCATCAGTGAAGTTTTAGATGAGCGTCTTGTTAAAAAATGAGTTTTAAAAACTATTATGAGATTAATATTATGAGATACCTATATGTTATATTAGTATTAGATTCATCAAAAATTTATCCCAAAATTTACTCATATGTTGCCTAGGTTTACAGATGAGAATAAAAATAAGCAAATACAGGTATGGTCAGTTATATACATGAGTATTATTTGTTATACACTAATCAGTGGAATTGAGCCAATTTGCTTTGACTCAATAAAGTACTTGGTCACATTGTTCATTGTGAAGTATAAGTCTCATTTACTATAAGATGGACACCTGATACAATAAAACTTATTTTTTTAATCTGTGGTATGAAAAATATTCCAATTACCCTCAAAATAATTTCTATCTTTCTAAGTGTTACTGAAATTGAAGACAGATGTGTAATATTTAGCTCTTCTGCTATCTTTTCCCAGTAGTGAAATTTATCTGCTCTAAAGGCATAATAAGTATAAAGTCGTGTATTAATTTTTAAAGCACATAACATCCACAGCTTAATTATATGCATCATTTTTTAACAGCAACAGAGTCAGTACAGAAGGAAGCTCTTTGACGCTTCTCACTCTTTACGTTCGATGATGTTTGGCCAGGATCGTTACAGACGCCGGTACTGGATTCTTCCCCAGTGTGGGGGGATTTTTGTAGAAGGCATGGAGAGTGGTGAAGGTAGGAACTGTTACTCTATTACAAAATAATGTAAGAGCCATGGTTTTTGAAACCCTGTTACTCCTTCAATGTATTTTGGGCTTCCAGAATCAAATTTGCTTTATGGATAAATATTGTAAAACTTGGATTCTTATTCCTTTTTAACTCATAATGCTCCTTTCACTGATTAATATTTCTTCCCTGTCCATGATTTTTCTTCTGCTACTCTTTCTAACATAAACATAAGCTATTTCTTTTCTTACTTAGTAGACAAAGATCTTTACCTGTATTATCCTTTATAGTTGATGCTCCATTTCCCTTCCTTCCCATTGTCATATTTTCCAACCTGTGGTTTATTCTTTAACCTCTGCAACCAGCACCCATCCTGATGGTGTCTCTGGAGGTAACCTGCTCAAATCTTAGATTCTCCTCATCATGCTCATTCCTCTTGAAATCTTGTTCACGATCGAAATTTGTGATCACCTCCTTCTCCATTAAAATTCTTTCTTGAATTTTATGTTACCACAATATTCCTTGATATTCTACCTTTAGACTCTTCTTTTGCTGGCTCCATTTCTGTTGGCTGTTACATTAATTAGCACAGTACATATAGAAGTTATGTGCTCAATAAACTGCCTTAAACTGAAGTTTTCAAAACTCTATGACTGGGTATTTCCAAATGTTTAAGTTCTGATGGGGCCAAAAGTGTTATATCAGTGCTTACAGGTTTTATGATGTAGCTGTTACCCTGTGGTGATAAAAGGAGGCAAAAACTTCTTTCAACACATTTTATTTTTAAATACCCACTATGTGCCAGGCATTTCTAGGCGCTGCAGGAAGTTCAAAGATACATAAAACATAATCTAATTGATGCCATGTAGAAATTTAGCAGCTCAAAGGGGAACGGGGATTGATTAATCACATACCTTTCTAGAACAGAAATTATATAAAGCAGTTGTTTTTAAGCCTTTTGTTTTTAGCAATGGAACCATCCATTTTTTTTCCAATAAAAATCTTATGTGGGGAGTGGTTATTGAAATAATGCATGTAAAGTATTTAGAATAATGGCTGGCATGTAAGGATTGGCATATAATAAATAGTGTTGTTACTGTTTTGCAGAATAATGTATTTCCTGTGGATTCAAATTATATGAAGCAAAAGTATAAAATCATACATTAGGATGTGTGAGAATCATGCTCTGCCTTCCCAGGGCAGGAGTTGCTGGTGGATTCAGGGAGGGTACCTATAGGCTTTAGTTGTATTCTATTTCTTTTGAAAATTTGATATAAATGGGTTAGCACATTGATTTGACAGTATATTGCATTATTTTTTAAAACTTTCTTAATATATTTAAAAATATTTTAAGCATGGAAAAAAATGAAATGATAAATAACAAACAGCCAATTAATTAATTGAAAAATAATAAGTGGAACTATATTATACTAAACCCATTAACAAAATGAAAAGGCACTTTTAAATGGGAGAATATATTTGCAAATCATATATCTGATAAGAGGCTAATATCCAAAATATATAAAGAACTCATACAACTAAATAGCCAAAAAGAATCCAATTAAAAAAGGGGCAGAAAATCTGAATAGACATTTTTCCAAAGAAGATACACAGATGACCAACAGGTACATAAAAAGATGTTGAACATCATTGATCATCAGGGAAATGTAAATCAATACCACAATGAGATATCATGTCACACATGTTAAAATGGCTATTAATCAAAAAAAAAACAACACAAAAAAACAAGAAATAATAAATTGTTGCCGAGGATGTGGAGAAAAGGGAACCTTCATTCACTGTTGATGGGAATGTACGTTGGTGCAGCTTCTATGAAAAACAGTATGGAGGTTCCTTTAAAAAAGTTACAAATAGAACTACCGTATGATCTAGCAATTTCACTTCTGGGTATTTTTCCAAAGAAAATGAAAACACTAGGAAAGATATATGCATCCCCATGTTCAATGCAGCATTTTCAATAGCCAAGATATGGAAAGAACTTGTGTCCATCAGTGGATGAATGGATAAAGAAATTGTGGTGTGGTGTGGTGTGGTGTGGTGTGGTGTGGTGTGTATGTGTGTGTGTGTGTGTGTGTGTGTAAAATTATATAATGGAATATTCAGTCATCAACACGAATGAAATCTTGGCATTTGCAGTAACATGGATGGACCTTGAAGGCATTATGCTAAATGAGATAAGTCAGACAGAGAAAAACAAATACCAAATGATCTCTCTTATATGTGGAATCTTTAAAAAAAGCAAATAAAAATATAAAAAATATAAACTCATAGATATAGAGAATAGATTGGTAGTTACCTGAGGTGGGAAGATGGGAGGTAGGAGAAATGGGTAAACTTTTTTGTTTTTTAGTTTTAATAAATTGTTTAGGTAAAAAAATCTTATACAGAACCCCAATGCCTTTAAATAATAGCATTGTACTGTTTGATGTATTTGGGGAACTCCTAGCCCCTCCAGATAGACGTCTATCCTACATACTTGCTTACCAATCTAGGGGTGGCCCTAGAGGCAACTGTAAGAAATGTTAGGAGTTTGCAAATCAGAGAGTAAGGTCAGAGCCATCTAAGGCATAAACACAAAGTGCCTTAAGGTGCTCAAAACAGGGAAATGTTATATAACCCACTTAATATTTTATCATAACTTTTGGCATATGTGATCATCTTTACCACTAGATTGTGATCTCTTTAGGGCAGAGACTAATTTAGGCAGGGGAGCTACACTGACCTGGGATCAAAGTACACACTGGATTGGAATAAAAAGGGATGGAGAAATCAGTTGTGAGACCATGCCAGTAGGTAAAAAGTAGGGTGTCTCTAGTCTCAGGTGCAAATAGGCAGAATGGGAGACAGAGGTATCTTGAAGGTAGAATTGCTTGAATTATTGAATATGATGTAAGAAAGATGGAATCAGAGATAAATTTGATGAATTTATACTCAGTAGAAAAATTGTGATGCTTTAAACTGAATCAGAGGAGTCAAGAGGAAGAGTTTGTTTAGAATGAAATTAAATGAGAGTTTTAGTATAGAAATCTCGTTTAAAATGAGAAAATGGTGTCTCTTGGAGCTGCAGAGCCTTGTTAAAGCTTAAGAGCAAATAAAGACATGTCCAGACCAATGGTTTTACTTTAGCTGTAATAAGAATTACCTGAGCCACTAAAAAAACAAAAAGAAAAACAAAACCCTCCAGTATGAATTTATGTAGACCAGTTTACTCACTTTTGCTGACACACGTGCATTCCACTCTCTGTGTATTTGCGTACTATACTTTGCCAAATTCTGTTCAATATAAAGCTAATTTGCCTTTTCTTCAACATCGAAGTTTCACCCGTCTTTCTAGATCCAGCTCGTCTTTCTAGATCCAGCCCAAATCCTAGCCCTTTTCTAAAAATCTTCCCCAAGTTATTTAAATGGAACTGGTTTTTATGATCTGTGAACTCCTAGAAAACCAAATAATTGTACCGTTATTTTGGCACATTGATACACATAGTATTCTTTATATTATTTTAATTTTATAATCCTCATGTACAACTTTTTATTCTCTCAAAGCGTTAAGCATAGTACTTTACTTGCCCAGGCACACTAACAATACGTTAAGGCAGTAACTAAATAATTAAATGTCTTTGTAAGGTTTCTAAGAATAGCTTACAGGAGACTTTTTAAAACAATGTATGTCTCTCAGATTAACTAACATGGATTGAATTTGTAGTTATGAGACCTCAGTTTGCATTCAGGCCTACCACTTAACTTCTGAGGACCCTGATTTTCCTCTCTATGACAGAATTTTAACAGGCACTGTATAAATTATTTGGTTGTTATAAGGATCATGTCAAATAATGGATCTAAAGAGTCTACCTAATGATATGTAAATATTAATGTGCTTTATACGATTATTTGTGGTCAAAGCACAATACAGGGTGAAAGAAGGAAAACTTTTTCACATAAACGTTTTTTTTTTTCTCATAAAATTTTTATTAATTCATTGATGAGTTTGCATCTGCTACATTCTATGTGCTGTGGAAGTTATAAAATAGATGTGGATTCCTTCTCTTTATCTTACAGTTAATGAAAATAGAAAACAATCACGATTTTAATCAAGTGTTTAATATACTCCTATATTGTACCTTGTATTAAGGACTATGGAGATTAATTCTTTTTTGTCTGTCTCTATCCATAAAGAGCTCACAATCTAATTGGAAGGGTATATATCATATATGAAGACAAAGAACAAGCGCATGTAAGTTCAGGATATAGGTTAGTCCCCTATCTGAGAGAAAGGCTGATGAGGAAGTACAAATGCTGATTGGTAGTAACTACCGTGAAATAAATGGATAAGGCAAGTTAATAGAGTAATGGAATAGAGTACTCTATTCTTCTCATTTATCACTTTTTAAAAGTTCCCCCAAAACATAATCTGTTTTTAATCAAGTTAGATTTGACATTTATCTATTTAAAGGTTTAAATGTACAAATAAAAAAAAATTCCCTATAGTATCATTATGATCAACAGTATTACATAGAGCAGATACCAGGTCTTGGATTAGCTCCAAAGAAAAACGTGAAATCCATGTCATACAAGATGCAAAGCAACCCGCACCACGAGGGAAGTATACGATGCTGAACACAGCGGAGGGTATCAGAAATGATAACTCAAGAGCAGAGATGGAACAAAGCGCCCAGAATCGCCTCAGCCCCCATGTGGCTCCATGGAATGTGCCATATCCAGTTACAGGCCACATCAGCAATAAGCACTCCAGGAGAGACTCCTGCCTTCATACTACTCTATATTTTTAGGGTAGTCCAAAAGGAGGCAGAAAGCCCTTTGTTTCTGTAAGCAACAACATATATTCCAAAGAACCCTTGGACCCAGGGACAACACTAGGGCGCCTAAATCCAAAGGGCCAAGGTCCACATCCCGAGCCTTGGGAACAGTGCCAGCATCTGCTAAGGCCCTACTAACCCTCTGCACGGCAGCTTGGTGACCAGCTGGCTTGCCGATGGGCCTTAGGAAAGAGGGACGGAGGAGAGTCCTTGTAACCAGTTAGTTAACACTGAGGGTTTATTCCCCTTCAGTCCAACCCCTGCCCCTTGGTGGCTTACTAGGTTATGCCTTCCCATCTGGAACAGTTATCAACTGGATTTTAAATGGTGCCTTCTGAGGGAGATATCAAGTAGCCAGAAAAATTCCCAAACAAACCGTATACTGCAACTTTAGGAAATGTAGAGCTCCCCTAAGCCACCTGGTTGTATAGCTAACAAATAACCCAACGTCGTGCATTTGTGTACTATTGCTCAAGTCAAGAAAATCAATGAGTACTAATTCACCCAGTGATAAGAGCCCAAGCCTTCCCAATGGCAATGTCCCTCCGAGTAGCTGATGGTGGGTCAGTCCTCAGCATATTCATAGACACCTATACAAGGAAAGAGCCCTTGTGCCCAAGGCTGCAAGCCTGTATCTCTGACGTCTGCAGGTCGGCTCTGATGCTGGCACTAGAGACCACGGCTGGGAAAGCCCCCAGTGCCTTTGGGATTCTGAGTCACTATTAGCACCATGTGCTATCTGGCCACTTTGAGTCATTTTAAAAGGTCTGGTAGTTATTCCAAAAGTGTGTAGATGGTGTTCTGTCCAGGGCTCCAGGGCGGAAGTAGGAAGGGCCTGCCTTTTACATGAGAAAACAAGTTCCATTGGCTCACAGAGAGTGCCAGCCAGCCTGATTCAATGCTACATTTTGTATCCACTCTGCATTCCTGATTCCCCAGGTTAGAATACTGCGAGGGTGCTGTTTGTTGGTCAGACTCAACTGTAGGTCTGAAGTGGAAAAACGTGCCCCAGGTGCCCGTGATGTGAGGCATGGATCCCTGGGAGCTGAGATGTCTGCCCCTGAGAGGATAAGGAGAGTTTTACACAGTGTAACTAGTAAGGGCAGGATTATGGGTGACCAGGGCAAGTGAGGACTCTGGAATAATGGGGAGTAATTGCCTGGGTGTGGTCGGTCTGAGAGTGGAATGCCCAGAAGGTCCTCCACAGTTATATAGGTGGAGGATCACAAATCCCACATTGGGATAGCTTTGAAATGGGTGTCATTGTGTGGATTAGCTACCCAGGATAATTCAGTCCCGTTTGTTAATATGTGTGAGAAAGGTGAAGAGAGTATTATTCGCACTTCAACAACCTTCTCACCTTCTGTGGTCAGGATTATGCTCAAGCAGAATCCGTATGGTCTGTCCCTTTTTTCTGGAACAGTAAGTTCCACATGAAACCAGCAGTTGCCGTTTTCCCACCAAAGATGTCCTCCCGATAGAATCCACTGTATGGGGATAAGTACTGCAGCGAAGTCTCCTCCTTGTAGAGTGAGTGTATAATGAACATTTAGAACTGTAAAGAGAGAATTAAAATTGCCCTTCCTGTGGATGTTGCTGGCAAGTGTCATCTGTAAAGCAGAAAATATGGACATTTGTATCCATCCATTCATTTGTAATATGAACAACAGGACCTCCTAGCTACCTGCTGAAATCATGACATATACCACAGAAGGAGAGGAATATTGAGGTATGAAAACTTAGGGGTCCACACACCAAGAAGTCTCCATTTCTCCTGTTCAACTCCAGGATGCCAAGGTATTTCGCCAAAGTGAAGGGATCTTTATGATGTATAAGCAGTGTTCACAGTATAAACAGTAGAGAGCAGCCAGACTAGACGGTTTTATTGAGGTCATTGTTGAAGAGGTTGGAGCAACTATCTTTTAGAATTCTATTCCAGCATGCTGTACAGCCGGTGGGTAAAAGGAAGCCCGGGCCAACCCCTCAATACCATGTGGGTGAGCCCACTGTGGAATGGCAGCCACTATGAGTGGAATTCCAATTGCTTGATTGTATCATTTCTGGAAACCTTAGTATGTAACAAATGCTTCAGTCTAATAGTATGTACGCTGTCTGCACATGCAAGAGGCACAGTGATTCCATATCCAGAAGAGGTATATATCATTCAGTGGCTAGAGAAAATAAGATACCCAAAGCTAACAAATGCCATCAGAGCCTCTGCCAGAGACCTCGGTCATAAGCACTTGTACTGCTGGTGTCAAACAGGGTTGTTAAATTGTGAAATGGTGTTTCTCAGTACCCCTACCTGAATTTGTTCTTGTTTAGGAAATGCGGTCTCTTTCTCCTCCAGGTATGCAACCCTGTTGCACAACGTTGGCAGCTCTGTTAAGTATAGCTGGGTTTTGGCGACGTACCTGGCCAACAGTTATGGAAACTACCAGTAAAGGTCACAATAAATATGTCCAGCTGATATGGGGACATACCGGTGCAGGACTTAAATACCCCAGTATTTCCATGCCAGTTATGCAATCTGATGATGAAACAACTGAAAGGTCCATCACGCAAAAGGTGCAAAAACCTTTGCAATGACTGAGATGTTCGGCCATAGATAACACCGAATCTCAGCCACAATAGAGGAGCTTGTTTGCCTAGGCTCCTTTGCATTCTGGAACAGCAGATTCTTGGTCCCTCACTTCTAGCAAGCTCATACATGTTTGAGGCTCTTCTCCTTTCTTGCATACTGAACTGAGGAGTATGGTGAGCCATTCCTCAATGGGGGACCGGGACTGAGCCAACCCTCGTCCTCCTTAAGTTTGAAAGAGCCCAGATCAGGTTACAGAAAAGCCTGGCTTCAGGAGTTAAATGAAACGCGTAAGGTGGAGCTGATGACTGAGTATTCCCACAGGTGATCTCATTTCAAAAGAGTCAAGATGATATAGGGTATTTTCCTTGGTTCTATTCTCGTAGTCCTTTTCAGAAATCTAGAGGCTGTGAGATCTTACCAACTGGTTTATGGGGTGAGGCTTAATAGCTCTAATCTTTGAAGGCGATTCCTCCCCAGGGACCTTCTCTACCTAATCTTCTGGCGACTCCCCCTCTCCTAACAACTCTTCAAACCTGTGAACCATTCAGTATTCTGTGTCTCATCTCACAGGTCTCTCTTGCACAGTCTCAGTTGGTCTTTTAATTTTTTGAATAGGACCACACTTCCTCCCACACTCTAGAATTACACAGTCCATCAACTCTGCCTTACCAATCCTTCTATTTATAGCAATACCACACTTACTGGTGGGAGGGAGCCTCTGCCAGAAATCTAGCCTATTTTCTTCTTTTGTTCCTTTTTCACCCTTTTTTCCTTTGTACAGAAACCTGTGCCACCTATTAGACTCTCTCTGCATTTCCTCCCCTGAGATGGGGTTTGTACGACCTAAAAGAACTGTTTTGTTTCTAACAATGCCTCCCAGATGAGGAGTAAGATTAAAACCATTGCCCACTTAGGTGGATGGTCCTGCTTCCATCCCCCACCCTTCTCTGCACCAAGGGCGTGTTGTCAGGCCTCCTGCTCTCCAGCCCTGGGTTTTCTTATCATGGTGCAGCACAGCGGGTGTGTCCGCAGCTACTCCTCTCTGGGTGTGGCCCAGTTCACATTCCAGTCTCCAGAAAAATCACCCCAGTGGGGATATATTTTAGCACTGCTGCCAGTTTGGAAACGGGGGGCAGGGCCTGTCCCAGCATTGTTGGTCAGCACAGACTGCTCATTCTGTAATGGGCACGGGTTTCCCCCTGCTCAGCTTCATTGAGCACCACTGTCTCCTTTCGTTGTGCAAACGAGCAAGCCAAGAGCTTGTGGTAGCGGGCCTGCTGAGAACCGAGCTCTTAGTCTGTACTGCTGCTCAGGTTCCTCCTGGACCTGTGCCCACTGAGGCTCCTGGAGAGCGTGCCTCACGGTAACGCTGCATACCCACAGCGACCAGCTGCCTTCTAGGTTACGACAGAGGAATGGTGGCAGTTTGCCCCACTTTCCCTTCTAAAAGGGCTGCCGTCCCCTTTTCTAGTTCATCCTCCCTCTTAGGACTCATGAAAATCTAGAAGCTGGTAAGGAGGGGTACAGAACTGAGTGTCACGCTGCCTCCCCACCACCTGCCTCCATCATTAGTGCACCACTGAGACTGAGGGCTTCTGCCATCCTTGGCACAGCTACTGGGACCATCCTAATGCCACCAAGTGATTTACCACTGACCCCGAGGAGAAATTCTTCCACCCCTGGGTGCTCCCCTTCCAGAAACCCATGACCTCAGGCCTTTGTGGGCCACTAAACTGTAGAAGATGCTTGGTCACACATAAGACACATAGTGCCAACAGCAGCAAAGTTCATTAGCGAAGGCAGTTTACAAGCAGAGAAGGAACAGTACACCGGAGCTCCCGGCTCCCATAATGGGTCCACAGGACTTGGACGTGTGACAAGATCACGGTAAGAGGTGAAACGCTATACCCCACTCTTTGCTCTGTGTTGGTGGGTTAGTGTGAGAAGGGGGAGAAAGCACTTAGTTTCTCTAAGTTACAGCAAATATATCAAGGGACATCTAGGTCCAGAAATAGTGCTAGGGGTTATGCACACCAAGAGTCAAGGATCCTGAGCACAGTGGACGTTAGTTAGCTGGCTAGAGGCCCCACTATCCACCTGCTGGCCCTCACGAAAGTGGGAAGGAGGGAAGCCCCCTCAGCTAAAACCAAGGATTTGTTCCCCTGAATTCACTATATTTATATAGTTTAAAACAATTTGGGGTAGGGTAGATTGTAGATAAGTTACTCAATATTGGAAGAAAAATGAAACAAGTTCATTGTTAATTATATATTATACTGTGATATGACTGTTACTTTTCCATTTTGTATTAGGATAAGGTTACAGCATTAGGTCTGTAAGAATAAAACCTAATTTCTGATATGGATATGTGGGGGAAATCTTAGCTAAAGGGTGAAGGTATGATGGTATCAGTCATCATTTAAACAATTCCTAGATCAGACTGGGAAGGATAAAAGCAATTCTAGATGGACACCTGATAAAGGTGCTTCCTTTAGTCTTCTCCACGATAAAAGCAGTACTTCTCTTAGGGACTGGGTTGTGGTAGCACAATGATAGTTAAGGAAACACGAAAGTACCCCTAGGTTATGCTGTACTGAATGGGTAAGGGTCTTTAAGCTCTGGGAGGAAGCCATTAAACAGACCTGTATTCTAAATACCAATGTTTTTACATTTCTTGCATTCTTTATCTGTCTTTCGCTTAGAATTTAGTCAAGTCTGTTAGAAAGTTTTAGCCTGCTTTAGCCCAACTACGGAGAGCCAAGGGGAAAAAACTTCACTTGAACCCTGGGGTCCATCTAAATTGAAACAACTACATGACTTGGAGCTGGTGGGTTCTGGAAAAACACACTTAAATAAGTAAAAAGTTTCTTTTTTTTAAAATGTGTTATTAGCTCAATCTACCTTGTTAGATACAAATGGAGAGTCATCTACCATTCTCAAACCAGTAAAAATTCATTGGTTGGTTGGTCGGCTGGTCGGTCAGTCAGTTGATTTGATTTTGAATGTATGACAAGGTTCTTGAGATACCAATTCTCAGAATAAATCAAGCACAAATATTAGTACTTCCTTACTGGCCAATAACTTGTATAAAGTTAAAGAAACTTATCTACACAGGTAAATGAGGAGAACATTTGTGAGTCTTCACATGTGCCTAATTGGAGGTGATGAAATAGTGTGGTCTTCTTGGGGCAAATGTGCAGACGTACGTAAAGATCATAGGTCATATGAGATTTTCTTTTTTTTTTTGCTGCTTACAAGATTTTCTCTATCACTAGTTTTGAGCAATTTGATCATGATATGCCTTGGTGTAGTTATCTTCATGTTTCTTTTGCTTGGATTTTGTTGAGTTTCATTGATCTGTGGTTTTAGAGTTTTCATCAAATTTGGAGATTTTTTTCAGCCATTGTTTTTCTCAAATTTAATGTCTATGTGTAATTCTACTATTTTGTCAGTTCAGGGTCAGTTTTCATTCATTGATTTTTAAAAGGTTATGTGTCATGTTTTCATTCATTGATTTTTCTAATTATGTGTCATGTTTTCCTGTGTCTTTGCACACCTTCTAATTTTGATTAGATGCCAGACATTGTGAATTTTACCTTGTTGGGTCCTGGATATTTTTGAAGTCCTATAAATATTTTTGAGCTTTGTTGAACTGAAATACAGTTACATTCCTTGGGGAAAGTTGAATCCTTTCAGGTCTTGCTTTTTCACTGTGTTAGGCAGGACTCGAACACTGCTCACTCAGTCTGGGGCTATTTATCCTCTAACAACTGAGGCAGATCCTTCCGAATTCTCTCCCTCATGCCTGTGAATCTTGAGGTTTCCCAGTCTGGTTGGACGGAACAAGTCCTATTCCCAGCCTGTGTGAGCACCTGTGTGGAGAGTTCTCTCTCCATGCAGCTCTCTCCTTTCTCGTACTCTCCTGGGCACTGTAGCCACTTTGGTACCCCATGCACTCAAAGTTGCATCTCCTCATCTCAGGGAGTCTACCAGGCTCCTCCTGGATTCCTCCTCCCTGAGCTGTAACCTGGAAACTATCCCAAGGCAGTAAGCTGGGACAATCAGAGGACTTAACTGCATTTGTTTTCTGTCCTTTTTACCTTCTATCTAGTTTCTTGCAAACTGTTGTTTCCTATATTTTGTCTGTTTTTGGTTGTTTCATCCAAGAGGTTAATCTAGTCCCCGTTATTCCACATGGGCTAGAAGCATAAGTCTGCGGTATAGGATTTTAATTTGGGATAGAAACTAATTTCAAGAGAAGCATATGAGAGCTATTTCAAACATTAATAGAGGATTGGTTAAATAAATTACATAGTATATTATGCAGCTGATTGATAAAAGGGAACTACAGTTTTATGTTTTGCCATGGAAAGCCATCTAAGGTCTATACTGAAAATATTAAATTCATTCTTTTATTTCATTGTGCCTCTGTTGTATAGCAGCCACCATGTTATGCATTTGGGATCCAGCAATAAGCATGACAGACATTGCTCTGCCTTTACATAATGCTTGTTGATTTCAATTCTAGTGTGTGGGTGTGGGATAGAATAGAAAATAAATAAACAGGTTATGTGTATGATGGTAAATTCTGCAACGGAAATATATAGAAAGACATTGTAAGGTGAATGGGATGGAGAACCTACTTTTGATAAGGTGATCAGAGAAAACCTGTTGAAATGACAATCTGCAACATAAAGCATAAGGAGGCAGTCAACAAAACAGTGTCCCAGGCAGAGGGAACATCCAAGTGCTAAGGCCCCAAGAAAGAGAACAGCATGTTGGCGAAGCTGAATAAAGGAAGCAAGGAAGAGCAAGGTTAGCTTTTCAGGAACCACGTCCTGAAGGGTTGTAGGCCTCGCTTAGGAGGCTGGATTTTATTCTAAGTTGCAGAAAGTGCATAGTAGCCTCCCATTTATGTAATAGTGCACAATGATAGTTATATATACATATACGATTTCTGGAAAGCTATGCAGACATGATTGAACCATGGCTACCTCTAAAGGGTAGAAATAAGGACAGAGAGTATAGGGCAGAACGGGTTTACTTTATACCTCTCATGTCCCAGTATTTTACCTTGAATGTATATTACTTTCAAATTGAATAAAGCAGTGGATTTGTATTTTTAAAAGAGTTCATGTAAATTATTTTTAAAACATTGGTCAAAAATATGAACCAGAAGTTCACAAGGAGAAATACCAGTAAACATGTGAAAAGATGTTCAGCCTTACTAGTGGTCAGAAAAAAATACCATTTAGATTTTTACCTCCCAGAGATTGGCAAAGACAAAAAATAATCTATAGCATTCAGTTTCATTGCGGTTGTAGGCAAACAGATATTCTTGTGTGTGTACTTCTGCTATGAATGTGTATTGAGCTAGACTTTCCAGACAGTATGTTTCAAAAACTCTGAAAAGTGTATAGCTTAGGACTCAACAAGTTTTTTTCCTAGAAATTTATCATGAGGAAGTAAATCAGGAAAAGATTAAAAATCCAAAGATAGAGATACAAGATCATTCATCATTTACAGCATTGTTTAATGAATGACTGGGACCAATTAATAGGCATCGATAGAAGACTGATTATTTAAATTATGATATATTCTACTGATTACTCCCTAGCCATTAACATTTATGGTGTAGTTATATATTTATTGACACATCAAGAGCATTACAGAGTACTAATCAGTGACACATGTAGGTTAGAATATTATGTATATAATATGATTGCCTTTTTAAAATGTGTAGGTTTAAGTGTGTATTGTATGTGCATAGAGAAATCCTGGAAGGATTTATACAAAAATGTTAAGAGTAGTTTTTGCTGTGTATTAGGGCTTTTAATATTTTTTATTTTTATTTTTTGTAATGATTAATTACAAAATTGCATTAATTTTCCAATGACCAAAAAATCTAGTCTATAAAAAAGGAAGAAATAGAGAGTATTAAGCATTTAGAAAAGTTTATTAAAATATTAATGCATATAACTTGATAAATAGTACTAAAATATAATTACTATATTAGTTTAATCTGGAAAAACTGGTCTTCATAATGCTTTTCAATTTTTGTAGGACTAGAAGAAATTGCAAAAGAAAGAGAAAAACTGAAAAAGGCAGAAAGTATCCAGATCAAAGAGGAAACATTTGAGACTTCTGAGGACACTTTACATTGTTCAAATCCAGATCACTGTGAACAAAAGGAAGATCCTAAAGAAAAAGATAACACAAATCTATTTCTTCAGAAACCTGGCTCTTTTTCAAAATTAAGCAAGCTTTTAGAAGTAGCTAAGATGCCTCCTGAGTCAGATGTCGTGACCCCAAAGTCAAGTAGTAGTGCAAATGGGTGCACACTATCGTGCCAGAACAGTGGGAAACATTCACTAGGCAGCATTCAGTCAACAGCAACACAGAGCAACATGGAAAAGACTGACTCTAGTAATCTGTTCAATACCAGTTCAGGTGGTCCAGGGAAGTTCTACAGTCCTCTCCCCAGTGACCAGTTGTTAAAAACTCTGACTGAAAAGAATAGGCAATGGTTTAGCCTTCTGCCAAGAACACCTTGTGATGACACTTCACTTACCCATGCGGATGTGTCAGCAGTGACGCCTCAGTCTCAGCCTCAGCCACCGTCTAAGTCACCGTCACCCGCCCCAGCTCCACTTCTTGGATCGTCCGCTCCGAATCCTGTTGGCCTAAATCCATTCGCTTTATCACCTCTTCAGGTCAGTAACTCATTTTAGTTTTGCCTCATTTGATCTTTGACACCATGAAGATTTTCACTCCAGGGGAATCAGCTGAATATTTATAACACTATCTCTGCTACAGTTTAAAAACTGAAGAGAGTCAGAATTGCTATCACCCAACTTCATCAGAACTACTGATTTCTAGTGTAAGTCCAGGCAGAGGCTTCTTTAATTTTTAACTTATTACTGTTTCAGTATATCTAAAAGGAAATTACTTTGGGGAGCAAATGAGAACATGGAATTTGACGTTATGGCTATTATATTTAATTTTCCTGTAATTGTGATAAGTGAAAGAGTATGTTTTCAGAGCTTTAAAAATAATTTAGATTCTAAACATTTTTCCACACGTCTTAGATTGTTCCACTTCTGAATTGTTTTATTTTTTTGCAGATGAAAAGTGGAGTATCTATGATGGGACTCCAGTTTTGTGGGTGGCCCACTGGCATGCTTACTTCCAATATTCCATTTACATCACCTTTACCTACTCTGGGATCAGGGTTGGGATTATCAGAAGGAAATGGTAATTCATTTTTGACTCCCAATGTTGCTTCAAGTAAAAGCGAATCTCCAGTACCACAGAATGAAAAAGTCTCTTCAGCTCAACCTGCAGCTGTTGAAGTAGCAAAACCAGTAGATTTTCCTAGTCCAAAACCTATTCCAGAAGGTAGGTACATGCAGAAGGTAGTTAATATTGACTTTATTTCATTGTTATAGATTCCTATGTTATATCTGAATCTTTGGTGGTTTTATATAGTTATAAATCTTTTCACTGGCATTGTATCATACTTTATATTCAAAATATTTGTAAAAAATCTGTACATTTATCTTGACTTAGAAATGCAGTTTGGTTGGTGGAGAATTATTGACCCTGAGGACTTAAAAGCTTTGCTCAAAGTGCTACATCTCAGAGGAATAAGGGAAAAGGCATTACAAAAACAAATTCAGAAACACTTGGATTACATTACTCAAGCCTGCATCAAGAATAAGGATGGTATGTACCTAAAAGAGATTTCTACTGTCTTGCTTAGTTATAAGAATTAATTCTTTTATTTTAAAACATATTTTAGTATATCTTAATTCTTAGTTTATTACTAATAGGCAATTTTTTTCTGTTTTTCTTAACCACCAGTCACTATTTACATTTCTTAAATTGATATTAGTTTGTTAGACCTTTTACAACCTGCAGACATATTGTTTGGTTTCTCAAAAAAGAATATCTGTGTGTATTAAGTTACGTGTACATGTTACCGCTGGGATTTTATGCACGTTCTGGAAATCATTGGGGGATAAAGTGGATTTTAAAAATAATTTCTTTTCAAATGTAGTTGCTATTATTGAATTAAATGAAAATGAAGAAAACCAGGTGACTCGAGACATTGTGGAGAACTGGTCAGTGGAAGAACAAGCAATGGAAATGGATCTGAGTATTCTTCAACAGGTAGAAGATCTAGAAAGGAGAGTTGCATCAGCAAGTTTGCAAGTGAAGGTAAAATTGACTTGGAATAAAATCTGTCTTTAGGATAATGGAAGGTAACTTATATTTGTTATGTGCCCGTTACTGTGCTTAGTGTTTTCATTTGGCCTCATTGAATTCTCAAAACGATCCTGAATTGATTTCCCCCATCTTACAGATAAGGAACCAGGCTTAAAGTAAGTAACCTACGAATGGTCATATATTAAGTAGCTAAATGTGAATTCAAACCGAGTCTGTCTGACTCCAGAGCCCATGTTCTTTTTACTAAATCTTGCTGCTTCCTTAATGGTATTCAGAAATATTTCTGGTATGCCATTCTTTACCAGAAGCAGAATATCACAGTGTTTTCCATGATAAATAATGTTCTCTCAAAGTCCTACTCTAGTGTTTTATTATAGGACCACGGACCCCACATATACAAGCTGTGTTATAAGTCAGATTTTCACTCTATGTAATTTAAAATTGGAGATTATAGGTATAGCCAAACATATGTTATATTATGACACACACACACACCCTACATATATATGTAAAGTTTTAATTAGATAATTAATTTATTTACTGAGCATTACCATGGCACAAGCAATGAACGGAACTGGTTTCCAATGGACAGGAAAAAGTAATTTTACCTTCTGTGTTTCCCCCAAAATAAGAACTAGTCGGACAATCAGCTCTAATGCATCTTTGGAGCAAAAATTAATATAAGACCCGGTCTTATAAGACCGGGTCTTATATAATGTAATGTAATATATAATGTAATGTAATATAATGTAATATCATATAATATAATATATCTGGGTCTTATATTAATTTTTGCTCCAAACGACGCATTAGAGTTGATTGTCTGGCTACGTCTTATTTTTGGGTAAACATGGTTTGTGCAAGAATTTTTAGTTTCATAAAGAGGACTATAAAGGTCTTTCTTAATTGATAATATGATAATGTCTCTGAGAATTAATGGAGGGATGATGAATAAGGGTGAGACGGATACACGATATGGTGTAGAAAATGTAGTTACCATGTAATTTGATTTGATACTTCATATTTTATTCAGAATGATAAAAAATGTCATCATACTATCCTATCCAATGATTAAAACTTTCCTGCATAATTACTTTAATGCTGGCTTTTGGAAACTTCTGAGCATCTCCAAAAAATGTTGTTTTCCAGAGCAATAAAATATCCCTTTCTTGCCAGAAACATAATTACCAACTTTGGGAAGCAAAAATTTATCATTTTCTGAAGCCATTTTGCTAGGAAACTATGTATCCTCCTCCTGGTACTATAATACAATATTTTTAAAATGCCTCATTTATCTGGTGTCTTCAGCAAATGAAATCTTCCACACAAGTTAATTTTCTGGAGAAATGAAAATTATTCCATTCAGTGCCATAATTTTCAACGTATTTGTTGGATCACTTATGTTATATATTATACTGCCTTCTTAAATTGAGAATAATGAGTTTGATTTAAATTATCTTGGTGACACAGGACATCAGCATGAAGACCAATTTTTAGATAATAATTCCCTCAGCAAAGAGGTTTTGCCCCTACATTAAATGATCCTAGTGTGTTTTGCTTTTTAAACTACTTCATCTGCTTTCTATAGTCTGTCTTTGTCCTCTCTCATGGTCAGTTGCTACTACTTGTGGTTTTGATTTGATTAGTTCTACTAGCCATATTTTCTTCCAACTTCCGCCATCTAATTTTCCAATTCTAATTGGCTGTTGTTTGGCAGTGCAGACCATCAAGCTTCTTTAAGTTATGTATAACATCAGAGTGTGGGCCTAAAAGATCTTCATGGAGACATGCTCAGATTTTGGTGCATTGACTTTATCACAATACTGGCTGCTTAGATGTTCTTGGGCTGTGTTCTTGGTAGCTAAGATAAGTGGAATTTGTTTGGTTAAGTGGGGTGTTTTAACATCCTGTTCATAAGGCATTGCTGAATTATTCTGTATTATTTTAGAAATTAATTTGAATTATATTAGTCTTGAAGAATCTAAAAACATAAGTGATGAAAATAACCAACAAACATTGTTTTAACATCTATAAAGATTTAATAATATACCTGATATTACTAATTTTTTTTCTTAAAAAGAAAATAGATTTATACATTTATCCTGAGAAACTAACCATTGTGCAGACACATTACGCGGTGCATTCATTTTTATTTTTAATGGAAAATAGAAATTACTTCATGAATAATTTGGAAATTCTTTTTTACATTGTAGGAAAATCTGACAGTCTCTAGTCCTAGTTCTGTTACCAAGACTTTACACAAAGCCTAATTACTCTTCCAGCACCTCTAAAGACAGATTCTGTGTCTCTTTTTAAGTTTTTGCTTTTGCAAACTAGTTAATTCTTTTAACCATAAGTCCTGTGAAACAGTTTCTAGGTCTGTGATTCTCTTCTGAATAAACACCAGTGTCAATATCCTTCTTAAAATGTTATACCCATAATTGTACATAGATATGTCCAAATGTGTCCGTGGTACTTTTACTTTCTTAATCCAGCATTATACTTCTATTAATGCTATTTGAATTTTCCAGCTTTTTAGCATACATATCGAGTGCGTGCTTCACTGAGTGTGCACCATAAAAAAAAAAAAAAACGCTCACACAAAAAAAAACACCTGGGCCTCTTTCAGAGTGCTTTTTAGTGAGTCGTATCACATGTGGTATTTCTGTGATTAGTTGCTTAAATGTCAAAGCTAAAATTTACATTTATTGTTCTATTTTTATTAGTTTCATTTGGGTATATTTTTCAGCACATGGAACTAGTTTTATCTTAATTCTGTCATACAGGCTATTAAACTTCCTTCCTAGTTTTAAGTCACCTACAGATTTAATAACAATCAACCAAGTTATTCATAAGTATATTAATAGGACAAGCCAAACACAGGGCTTTTGGACATTGGCACAGATTACCTTTCCTGAGGTGACAAGCTGTCAATCACCATTCTTTGGATATAGTTTGCAACCACCTAGATTTTTCTAACTCTAATCTAGTCTTCATTTTTTTGTCATATCTATTGCTGTACAGAAATCAAAATATATTATGTTTACAGGATTCCCTTGATTTAGCAATTTACTATTTCTTTCAAAATATGGGAGTGAGGTTCATTTGACATAAGTTGTACCTATCACACTTATGTGTACTATTCGTAATTCCATCCTTACTTTGTAAATGTTCTGCTGAGTTAAAGAGGGAGAATTGCTCCCAATATATAAGATAAAATATGATTTCTATCCTCAGAAAGCTTGCCTTATAATAGGGAGATAAGACATGTATACATCTCTGATTGTAGAGAGGTACAAAATCATGAATGAATTTAGAAGAAGAATACTTGATTTCTGGTGGAGATTGGGAGAGATCAGGGAAGATTTCATCAAGTGGAGATGGAATTTGAGAAGATGAGTAAACTTTTGAAAGTCAGAAAACAGGGAATGCCACACTAGTAAGAGTGAACAGCATGAGCAGAGAGCACCAGGATCAGGAAACTCAGGACATATCTGTGGAGTGACAAGATGTGGAATTGTGTATTTTTTTTTTACGTGCACTTTATAAAACAACTTTATCGAGGTAAAATTAATATTTAATAAACAACCCACTTAACGTGCAAATTGGATGAGTTTTAATGAATGTATGCACTAGTGAAACTATCAACATCATTAAGATACAGGACATTTCCATCACCCCACAATTTCCTCATACCTCTTTGTTCTGTGCTTTTTCCCCCCAATTTATTTTGTTTTGTTTTTAAGATTTTTATTAAAATGTAGTTAACATACAACATTATATTACTTTCAGGGGTACACCATAGTTATTCAACATTTATATACCTAAAGAAGTGATCACCATAAGTCCCGCAACCATCTGACGCCGTACCACATTATCACAATATTATTGACTATATTCCCTATGTACATTACATCCCCATGATTTATTTGTTTTATATCTGGAAATTTGGACCTTTTATCCCCCTTCACCTTCGCCACCATTTATGTATGTATTTATGTATGTATGTATGTATTATGTATTATTTCATTTTTTTAAATTATTATTAGTTTCAGGTTTACAAAACAGTGTAATAGTAAATAGATATTTACACCCCTCACAAAGTGACAACCCCCTCCCCCAATCAACCACCCCTCCGACATCGCACATAGCCATTATAGTTCCACTGACCCCATTCCCTGCGCTGAACTCCACATCCCATGAATATCAATGAATATACATATATGTACTTAATAATAGGTACTTAGTAAATGCATATTAAATGAAAATCAGAATGAACATTATCATTTTTACTAATATTTTAAGAGATAATTATTTTATTTTATATATATATATATATATATATATATATATATGTAAAACCACAGTTGACACCCATCACTATTCAGCTTCAGCAAGATGTGGAATTTGACTGCCGTATAAGATACATGAATGAGAACATGACAGAAAAAGGTAGATCGAGGTACTTACATATCATGGTAAAAATTGGATTTTGTTAAACAGTAGGGGACTCTGAAGGATTTTGAGCTAGAGGATCCATATAAGCAAGCTGAGTTATAAGATCGTTTATTTAGATCAAATATGTAGATTGAATAACTTCTATTGGCTTTCACTGAGATGGAGATAAAATGAGTAAAAGTGGACAGGGCCCCTGCCTTCATGGAATTTAGAGATAGAAAGATGTTAAATAATCAGAGTAGTATCAAATTGTGACTGTCACAAGACTATGGAGTATTTATTATATAAACCTATGAAGCCAGTAATAGGGAGATTTACCCCTTAATGGAGGTCAGGGAAAGATTTCCTAAGGATGGAAATTTTAACATGATTGCTGCAGGGTGAGTGGAGTTAACTAGGTGAAGAGGAACAGGGAAAAGCTATACAGACAAACATAACAGCTTATGCAAAGTTCCTGGGGTCGAAGGAAAAATGGTGAGTACAAGGACCTGTGAAAAAGAGTGGTGGAAGAAATGAAAATGGGAAGGAAGAGCAAAGTTCAGAGACTACCCAATAGTTTCCATTTAAGTAGTCCTGTGAAATTAATAAGCATTCGATCTTCAGAATACTTTGCTGATACTCATTATAGCTTTCATAGTATCAAAAGTTATTAAATTTTCTTACAACTGCTTATTTTAATTTTCGTTCTTATTTCTACCTACCACCATTAGGACATACAAGCTAAAAACTTTTAGTAAAGATCCTTGAGATCTGCTGGTGTCTGCTGCTGTATTTTAGCTAAAGGTAATTTCACCCATCAGGCATTTTAAGAGGAAACCGTAATAACATTATTCTCTTGATATATAGGGTTGGATGTGTCCAGAGCCTGCATCAGAAAGGGAGGACTTGGTATATTTTGAACATAAGTCATTCTCTAAATTGTGCAAGGAGCATGATGGAGAATTTACTGGCGAAGAAGAAAGCAGTGCTCAGGCACTAGAGCGGAAGAGTGACAACCCCCTAGATATAGCTGTAACGAGGCTGGCTGATTTGGAGCGGAACATTGAAAGAAGGTATCTGAAGAGCCCCTTAAGTACCACCATTCAGATCAAACTGGATAATGTGGGCACAGTTACTGTCCCTGCTCCTGCACCATCCGTTAGTGGTGATGGTGACGGGTAGGTTATTGAGATTAACTTGAAAAATTATTGTGCTTCTTTGCTAATTGGAGCCTATTTTCTATTGCCTGTTATCTATGTATCTTCCTGTATGTCTGTGATCCATATGGATCATGCTATTTGCATGGTGCTTTGTAAAAACTTTTTTTTTTGTTTTTTTTGTTATGTGCATTGATAATCCCGCAAAGTGATCTTACATTTACCTGATCGTGACTAAGCTTTGAGGCACGTAGCCGCAGTCTGTGCACTACATCAAATTTAGTTGCTTAAACCTTATACTTATTGGCTGTTACATGTTTTTGTCATTGCTTGGCTTTCAGTGTGATGATTGTTTCACATTCAGTAACCATAAATGTGGACATGACCTACTTAATTTTTCTATATTTCAATGCAGAATTGAAGAGGATATTGCTCCAGGGCTCAGGGTATGGAGAAGGGCATTATCAGAAGCTCGCAGTGCTGCACAGGTAGCTCTGTGCATTCAGCAGTTACAGAAATCAATAGCATGGGAAAAATCAATTATGAAAGTTGTAAGTGTTTTTATTTAAGAAATACTCTAACTAATTTACTTTGTTCTGTTTTTTTCTTTTCCAACTTCCAGGTCTTTCTTAATTACACATTTCTCATTGTCAAAATAACATATGCTATACTTGAGAAATTGCTTCTTCTTAAATGCTGTATACCTTGATAATTTCTTCTTTGTTTTGAGCTTTTTGAAGGAATTTACTGAATGTGTTATCTTTTGTTTTTTTGATCCTCCCTCCTTTGAATATTGTTCGTAACTGAAATTTTCATCTACATTTTGTCAGCATAATAGTTGTTCATTTAAATATTTTGAAGCCCCTTCACTCTTGTAAACTCTCCAGTTGCTACCTACATTCACTGTACAGTGGTACCTCGGTTTTCTAACGTAATCTGTTCCTGGAGTCCGAGTTCTGGAATGTTTGAAAACCGGCGCTGTTTCCCCATACAAAGTATGCAAAATGGATTAATCCGTTACAGACCTTTAAAATCAACCCTTAAAACTGCAAATTTAGCATAAATTTTACTATCTAATGATATCATAGATCCATAAAATTTACAGCGTTTGTAAACCATTCGTCAATGGAGACATTCGAAAACCGAGGTACTACTGTATTCCTAAAATGTGTTTATATTTCTATCAATTTTCATTTTTTTAATCCTAAGAAATACATAGATAAGTAAATATAAAATAAGCAGAGAATTCTTACTTTATGTAGTGATAATCAGGTATTTGGCATCTGATGTAGATGATATAAAGAGTAGGTCTTTTTTTTCCTTTGCTCTAATAATTAAAACTTGTTTTCCACCTTCTTTGTTCAAACCCAATTAGCTATTATCATGTAGTGGCTTTGACTTTGTACCAGGCACCAAATGCTATGTGTTCAAAATAAAAGCTGTATTTCTTATATTTCCCAGAAAGATACTTATTTTAAATCATGTGCATGTCCCTCTTCCTTCTTATATATCATATATAGAAATATCTATTATATGTTGGCTTTTATTGATTAATGTTTGCTTTTGAATTACAGATTAGCTTTAAAATTCAAATGTCTGAGATTTGTTTTCATGAATGATAAGGGTAAAATTCCTTTACTTAAAATAGTTGTTCCCCAAAGAAGCACTCTTTAAATAATTTAGCATTCTTTTCTTTGTTTTTGCCTCTATGCTTAGACTACTCAAGGCCTTAATTCATTCTGTACAAATAAATTTGGTTTCTTCTGTGGTTGTTCACTTCTTCCTAAAATGTCCATAGAGTAATGAATCTGCAGTTTTCACAATATGATCAAATATAAGTCTTTTCCAATCCAGATTAGAATTTGCCATAAGTTTGAAGGCATTGTTCAGTTCATCTGGTAACATTTTTACCAGATAAAAATAATTTTTCTTCTAAAAGTTAGTATTAAAACCAGTTTTAAAGTCATCACTCAAAATATATTTGGTGAAATCTAGGTTATAATGACCAAAAATATTGAATTCTTATATCCAAATGAAATCTGTACACTTATTTTTCTCACCTGAACCAAAACAATCACCACAATGGGGACAGTTTTGTTCCAGCCTGTACAGAGAAACCCCAAACTTGTACCAGATGGTGCCTTGTGTTAGCATACTTACTTTCTGCTATCCAAAGCTTTATTTCAGTTTTTGCAAATTCATGAACCTTTTCCATGTTACTCACATACATTTATCATTATTTAACTCCATCTCTTATGATCTTCCTTTTTTTAATGCTTCACAGTACTTTATTTGCTATGAAATTACCTTAAAAAGACTCTCATATTCAAAAGTTAATGAGCACTTTATAACCTTTAATTAGAAATGTAACAGATCCTCATAATAAGTCATAACAAAATATAAAAGTGCTCAGTGTCTTTAGAAGTACCCTCTTGGCCTGAGACCACACTTACCAGGAAAGATGAAGGTGTTATAATTTGCCTCCAGATAATTCTCGGCCCACCATGTGCTTTATATTATTGCTAATGTTTTGCTTTATATTATTGTTAATGTTAAACAGTAGGCAACTTCTGCTATATTTTACTATAGAGGCAAAGGAATTAAAACCAAATGTTAACACAGTTGTTTTAACATGTTGTGAGCTATTACTGTGATTTTTCAAAAGTGTTGTGAGCTCAGTTATATGTCACCCTTTCTTAATAAATATCAAAAAATAATTTTAGTTTCAAATTTTAGATGTGAGATATAAGACAGACTTTATGGTAGTTTTAGTTATCTATTGTAGAAAACAGTGAGAATTTACTTAATGTTCACAAATCTGAGTTTTAAATGTTATTGTTATAAGGATTTGAATATAATCTTCCAAATGTTATTTCTCAATGAATATTTTTACAATACAAGTTTTAAAGATGTAACTCAAACTTGGAGAAATAACACTGTATTAAGGTATTTAACGATGTGGTATTAGTATTAGGCAAGGTCATAAAATAAATATTTACTCTTGGAACATTAAACTCTGCTGGTTTTGTTCTTAGTACACATGTTAATTTGAATATTACATATTTCATATAATTGATAGATATTTGTTTAATTGAATAGTATATATCTGCCATATTGATAAGATTCTTAAGCTATCATGGGTATGCATACTGTGTTGTATAAGACTATTTTAGACTTTCCCAGATTGATTAATTATATTAAAAATAAAAAATGAAATTTGAACAGTGAAGCTATTTTGTTTTTAAGAGTATATGAATACAAACTGTAAATTAGTATAAATGATTTACAGTTTAAATATTTTCATTTTTAAATATATTGACTTCAGGTCATTTTCTACTATGACTGGGAATATAAACTAAATGTCAATATATAATGTTAGTACTTACCAGGTTTTTAAAGCCATGTTGAAAGTTTTACTTATCTAACTTTCCTTTTCCTTTGTGAAACTTGTTATGCAGAATATGTATGCATGAAAAAAATCTTCTCTTTACCGATTTTATCATTCTTAATGGTATTAGAAATTTTTTAACAGGAAAGAAATAATTTCATTTTTAGTTATTGAAAATAGATAATGACCTCTTAAATTTGTTGATTTAATTTATTGTTATCAACTTATTTTCCTTAGAAATCATTTTGTAGGATCCATTTTCTACACTGTGACACATGTTTGTTTTGGGTTGATTTTCAAAGATTCCTAGTTTTGGCACACTTTTTAATCACACACACAAAAAACGGATTATTTAGTCAAAATATAGGGACTTTTTTTTATTATGTATATGATATATAATTCTGACACTAATACTAATTCCTAATGTTGATCTTAAAAGTTAACTCTTACTTATTTTTTTCTCAGGATATCATGAGGATACTAAGATAAGCAAAAAATGAAATATATTTAAAAATTAAAACACCATGTATTACAGCTCTTCATTGCTTTATGTGCTCTAATGTCATGTTAATTATCTCATATGTTAATGTGTACATGCTTTTGAAGTGTGTGCAGGCATTCGACCTCTAGCTTTGTTCTCCGCAGTGTACCTGAACTGTGCATTTACCCCAATGGAACTGCTCACCCCGTCATGTGGTCCATATCTGTGTAACGAGAGATACATAGATGTGTATGGCTACTGTATTTTTGTTAGCAAGCGGAATGTTCATTACTAATATAAACTAGGAAGTATGGTGTGTTTACTATCCCGATAAATGTTATTCACAGCAGAGTGTTGATTTTAAATGATTTTTCATGTATTATAGTACTGCCAGATCTGTCGCAAGGGAGATAATGAAGAACTGCTCCTCCTCTGTGACGGCTGTGACAAAGGCTGTCACACATACTGCCATAGACCCAGGATCACAACTATACCAGACGGCGACTGGTTCTGTCCAGCTTGCATCGCTAAGGTAAAGCTTATCTAAAACTAAGCCTTCTTTTTAAATTGAGGTACACTGGTTAATAACATAAATTTCAGGTGTAAAACATTGTAATTTGATATCTGTAGGCACCGTAACATGCTTACCACCAAAAGCCTAGTTTCCATCTCTCACCATGTATTTGACTCCTTTTACCCATTTCTCTCTCACACCACCTTTAGTAACTACCAATTGTTGTCTCTACCTATGCGTTTAATGTAAATTGCAGAGTTACGGGAATTTTTTGAGCTAAAATTCATATACCATAAAATTCAACTTTTTAAAGTGTAAGTTCAGTGGTTTTAAAAAATATATTCACAAAGTTCTACAAACATCACTTCTGTTTAATCCCAGAATATTTTCATGACTCTAAAAGAGTATCCTTGTACCTATTAGCAGTCATTCCTCATTCCCTTTGTCTTCTCAGCCTTTGGCAACCACTAATCTACTTTCTATCTTTGTGGATTTGCCTATTCTGGTTCTTACATTTAAATTAAATCATACAATATGTGGCCTTTGTGTCTGACTTCTTTCCCTTAGCACAATATTTTCAAGGTTCATCCATGTTTTAGTATGTATCGATATTTCCTTTTCGTAGTCAAATGGCTATACCACATTTTGTTTAATTATTAATCAGTTGATAGACATTTGTGTTTTTTTCCATATTTGGCTATTATGAATAATGCTGCTATGAATGTTTACACACAAGTTTCTGTATGAATTTATGTTTTAACTTCTCTTGGGTATATACCTAGAAGTAGAATTGCTAGGTCACATGCATTTTAAGTCTCTTTCCAGTCACCTTAAATGAGAAACCTTTGAACTCTCATATAGTAAGGAGTAAAAAGTACGAAAGGTTCAGCGTGTATCGAGGGCCAGACTCCACTAGGCACTCCCTACCTCAGTCATTCTCTTTCGTGGTTAGTATCTTGACCTAATCATTACCGGTAACTACTGCCTCACGGTAAACTCAGTTCCAAACATCCATCTCTCCAACTGTCTTTCTTTCTAGTCCACATTCTCCAATACTTCTTTGATTTTTACCAGAAACTTTAATTGATTTATCTTAAGACCTTTTCACTGTCATTCTCCCTCTTTATGTCCTCTCTCTCCTCCTAACCTGGCTTATAATGTGTCAGTATCCCATTATCATAATCACTGCGTCCACCTTTGGCTCCTTGGTGTCTCTTTCTCACTTGGTCTTCTGGCTAATTTAGCTCTCTGACTTCTCCAGCACTTGTACCTTTGTATCTGAACATGGCTGGAAAAAGCACAAGGCCCTTTAAATTCAAGGCATTGAGAGGGCCTCCAGCTCTGTCTCCATTCTCATTCTCATTTGATGACCTTACTCCCATTTCACTGTGAAAATGGAAGCCATCAGAAGAAAATATCACCAGGATCTTCCACCACGTTTACCATCCTTCCTGTATCTGGGCTCACATACTCTACCTTCTCTCCTGTGGCAACAAATTGCTGGTACCTCTAACCAAGCCAATTCCCAACTTGTGCCTCAGATCCCATACCTTTTCATTTCCTTGGGAGTATGCTTCTAGCAGCTCTCTCTTCTCCTGCGTCATCCATTTCTCCTTCTCCACTGATTCTTGTTATCAGCCTACTAACATGCTACTATTTCTCCCACCTTAAGAAAATTAAACAAAAACACTCTTTTGACCTCACTTCTTCCTCGACCCACTTCCCCCTTTTCTCTGCTTTGCAGGAAAACTCTTAGAAAGGTTTCTGTTGTGTTTCCCTCCAATTTCTCTCCTTCAATCTTGAACTCAACTCATCAGATTCTTACCTTACAGTGACTTTGCATATCACTCTTCTGTGATCTATTATATTTACTATAACATTGAACTCAAAATTCAGACTTATTTTTCTATTGCTGACTTGGGGGAGAGAGCGCTCGATTGTTATATCAATGCGCTGCCTGCAAGTTGTAGTTAGATTGCATAAGGTCACACTGAAGTATGGTGTTTTGTTTTGTTTTGTTTTGTTTTGTTTTCTAATGTAATTTTAGAGCATGAATGACCTGTCCAATGCTGTTGCTTATGTTATAGACGAGAAAAATAGGGTCTTGTAGATATTTTTGTACAAAGTCCATACCTCGTCACTGACAGAGTCATAGCTGGAATTCATATCCTTTGATTCCAAATATAATCTCCTTTGTACTATTTCTTTATCTTCCTCAAAACAGACTTCTTTTCTTTTTCCCCTTCCTTCACCACTGTTTTGTTCACACCTGGCAACCACAAGTTTGTGGAATTATCTTCTTATAGAAAATGCTTTTTTTTCTTTATACAGAAAAAAAAAATCAATTTCTAGTATTATTTGATCTTACAAAAGATTTTTCTCTATTTGATATTTCATAAGCTATTTTTTATTATTTGGCCTAGCTTTTTAATTACCTCTTCAACTTTCTTATTAATAAGCTCTATATTTTTGTTTATATTCACCTTTGTTCTTACTTATATTGTGCTGTAAATGATAGTCCTTTTGTATCTTTAAATTCGTTCAGTTAGTGACCTCTAGACTAAAGGAATACCACCAAGTTTTGTGGTACCAATGATGGATTACCATGAGATCAGCATCTTCAAGTTTTAAGAATCCTTAAGATATTTTTTTTTCATGCTTTATTAGGTTTTAGCCTAATATTATGGGAGAACAAATTAACAGATCTCTCTTGAAAATAATAAAATGATCAACTTTGTGGATCAGAGATAATATTTTTTATTTGTCCTGTCAGAGTTTCATAATTAAATATAATAAAACATCTGTAAACAGTTATTTTCTTATACCCTATTTTTTTTTTAATAAAGGCAAGTGGTCAAACTCTGAAATTCAAAAAACTTCATGTCAAAGGAAAAAAGAATAATGATTCAAAGAAAGGAAAGAAAGTAACTTTAACAGGGGATACTGAAGATGAAGACTCTGCGTCTACAAGTAGTTCACTAAAAAGAGGAAACAAAGACGTGAAAAAGAGAAAAATGGAGGAAAATACTTCTATTAACTTGTCAAAACAAGAAAGTTTTACTTCTGTTAAGAAACCTAAAAGAGATGATTCCAAGGACCAAGCTTTTTGCAGGTATTATTTTACTTTTTATGCACTGTCTATTCATATTATCCCATCTTATTTGTTCAGAAATCTTCTACCAGGGTGGTGGGTTAGCTCAGTTGGTTAAAGTGTGGTGCTGGTAGCACCAGGGTTGCCGGTTCGATCCCCGCGTGGGCCACTGTGAGCTGTGCCCTCCTTAAAAAAAAAGAAAAGAAGCCTTCTACCATATGTAAAATGACGTTTTGACAGTGTGTATACATAGGAAAATGTGAAGTCTATAGTATAGGTAAATGAATTCTTTTTAATAAATTAGTTTGCACTGTTTTTACTTAAAAGATGTTATGAAAGCTAAATTTTTAATAAAAATAATAACTAAAGCATAGATATTGATTTCAAACATTGTTTTCTTTAGTATGATCCTTACTGAAATGGAAACTCATGAGGATGCATGGCCTTTTCTACTTCCTGTAAACTTGAAACTTGTTCCTGGTTATAAGAAAGTTATTAAGAAGCCTATGGATTTTTCCACAATCAGAGAGAAATTAAGTAGTGGACAGTAAGTAAATCATTTCAGTTCATATTTACTGAATGTTTGAGATGTACTGGATATTTTTCTAGTGTGCGAAAAATGCATTAATTTATAGCAAAGACAGAGGACCTGCCTTTGGATTGGGAGGAAAGGAGTGTGTGTGTGTGTGTGTGTGTGTGTGTGTGTGTTTTGTTAGGGTAGTATAGTATGAAAGACAAGTCAATCAAAATTATTTAAAAAATTAAAAAGGAATGTTATTAAGCTGCGTTGACATTAGAAAGGCACCGAACCCAGCCTGGAAGGTAAGGAAAGGTATCAGGGAAGCCTCCTAAAGTAAGTAACATGTAAGCTGGACCTTGTATGTTGCTTCAGATGTCAGATGATGGCATTATCTCATGAGGGTTTAACAAAAATTGATTCTGTAATATTTTCAGATTGTTACAAAGTAGAGATAGAAGAACATTGGAAATTTAAATACTAAAAGCTTTATTATGAGTTGGAGAATACTAAAAATGCATTTATTAAACGTGGAAGAAGCCTATTACTGTGTTTCCCCAAAAATAAGACCTTGCCAGACAATCAGCTCTAATGCGTCTTTTGGAGCAAAAATTAATATAAGACCCGGTCTTGTATTTTTTGCTCCGAAAGACATTTTAGAGCTGATTGTCCGGCGAGGTCTTATTTTGGGGGAATTCTCTTTGTAATCCTATCCAAAGAATGAAGTGTCTTCCTGGCCACAGTTCATGATCTTTGTAAGGCCAGCTGATCTTTGTCAGAGAATAGCATTAATGAAAATTGATTGGTTCTGGACACTGGGCCATCTTCAAGCCACAAGAACGAGGCTGTTCACTCACAGAACAAGCCCACACAAAAACATCCCACATGTGAATGGCCAGGAGCTGTGCAGCTATACTCTCCTTTCCATTCTCCCCTGCTCCCTTTTTATTCCTACATCCCAGTTTGGCTTTTAATGTAGCCCGTACCCATCACTTCTGGTAAAGTCACAGAAAATATGGAGAAAGAAGGAAGTTTACATTGAAAGAATAATTATAAAACATAGTTTAATTACATTATCATTGTGGTTGTTATCATTATTATACCGTATATTATTTAGCTCTTCTGGGCCTTCTTTTGATGAACATCACCATGCTCCGTAATTATTCAACTTAGAAGAGTTGAGTAGAACTTAACTCATAATGATCAGTGTCCCTGTCACATATATCAAATGATTTACTGGATTGGCCAAATGACTAATTTATTTCTTAGAAAGCTGAAGTATCAGTTTTTCAAAGGATTATTTCTTCTTTGTTTTATTTTTCTTAAAATTATAGAAAGGACCTGCCCAAATTCAGAAAATGTTTCTTACCATTAAAACTATTGGTTCTAATGTGGACCAAACAGAAAAAACTGCTGTCTAGATATGGACTAAATTGTTTCTTGTTTTTCCTGTCTATCCAAGTAATCAGATGTTTAGAATAGCACACTGGACTTTTTAATCAGCATGGCCAGGACAAAGACTTACACAAAAAGACCTGACCATGTTTAAGTTAACTTTTGACTTTAGTTTCCATGATTTTCTAATTCCTGGATAGAGGATAAACTTCAATCCCCAAATCCCCAAAACAAACAGGCTTAGACATTAACACAAAATTAGCAAAAGAGCTACAAAGTCGAAGTTCCCTTTTGAGAATGAATCCTAGTCAGTGGAGGGGAGGGTGACAGTGGAAGCAGGCAGACAGAAGCACTTCTTTATAATGCCTGCTGTGTGGGAGGCAAAATTCAGTGGATTCAGGCTCCTCTAACTTTGAGTTGTTTGATTAAACCCAAACTTAAGAGTTGGAACCCAAACTCATAAACACTATTTCAAATTTTTAACCTAGAAATTTATAGAACAGAGGGGAGGAAGTACCTACTTTAATGACTCTTTCTGGCTCCCATCAGCTGCCCATCCTTGCTTGAAAGAAGGGCACATATTTATTTCACCTAGAATCTCACCTAGAATTCTCTCCTGGGTTCCAGCCTCCCTAGCATTAATCATTAACCTTTTCTTATAGTAAGGAGCAGTCTAAAGAAATAAATATTTCTCAAAGTAACTTTAAAATATTTTATAAAAAGTATTCCCACATGTTATATGATTCCATTGATATAAAATATCTAGAATAGGTAAGTCCTTAGAGACAGGAAGTCAGATTGGTGCCTGCCAGGATGTGGGAATAGCAAGAAATGTAGAGTAACTGCTTAATGGATAAGGTTTTCCTTTTGAGGTGATGACAGTGTTTTGGAACTGGATAGAGGTGGTGGTAGTACAATGTTGTGAATGTACTAAATGCCACTTCATTGTCTACCTTAAAACGGTTAATTGTATGTTATGTGAATTTCACCTCGATAAAAGATAATAATCGCAAAAGAATAGGAAAATGCATAAGTTTACATAGTTATATGAATTAACTGTGTGAGCTCATTATGGATAAAGAAATTTTATTTCTTTTGTTATAGTACATATTAGAAGGAGGGAGTGAAGACTGTACGTACAAGGTATTTCATCACAGAAATAATTCCACTTTTACCAGATCTAAGAGATTCAGTGTGTGCTTCAAAGATACTTGTAATGGATACATTATGTTATTATCCAGCTTATTGTACATTAGAATTCATTTAAATCTGAATTTCCAAAAAGGCCTCTTTCAAAATGTATTGATTTGGCTTGAGTTAGCTTGAGAGGAACCACTTTCTCGTCACTAAGTCTGGGCAGACTCATTCACCTTCTGTTCTCTTCTTCATGTTCTTACAGAGAAGGAGAAGGGAGATTTTTCCACCAAAATTCTGAAGCCACAGTGCTTCTTATTGAAAGCCAGTTCCTCATAATGTTATCTCTGGTAAAAAGACAGTACGTGCTTTTTTGTTTTTGTTTTTGTTTTTTGTTTTTGCTTGATTTGGATCATCATACTCCAGTCAAAAGAGCATATTTGGAGAGAGGAGAGAAATGGGAAACGGGGAAGATTTAACACAGAACAATACATCGGGGATGTATGTAAAAAACACAGGGCAAGTGTGATGTTTATAGTGCACAGGAAGCATTTATTTCTACTGCAACTAAATATTTTTGAATGTGGATAATAGGGCTACTGCAAGTGTTACAGTTGGTCAGATGAGTTGACAAACTAGTCAAATGGGATGAGTCCTATAAGAGAGAATTGTGATATAGGTCAACCAGGAAATTGGATGTGGGGAAAATACTAGTTAGTTGAACTATATCTTGATCTCCAGAGAAATCTGTTTTCCCATTTTACCTGTCTATAAATCCTGTATGCTTCAGAGCATATGCAATTTTTTCAAATGTTCCATATAAGAGGGTATAATACCGTTTATATCACTTTAAATGCAGTTATCCTAATCTTTCTCCTTTTCAGTTTTCCTTTTCATTTTACCTTTTATTACCTTTTCATATGTTTACAAAACAAAGCCACCCTATAGAAGCAACCTCTAAATGATGTGTTTTTTTTCAGGTATCCAAACCTTGAATCCTTTGCCCTAGATGTCAGGCTGGTTTTTGACAACTGTGAAACATTTAATGAAGATGATTCTGATATAGGCAGAGCTGGCCACAGTATGAGGAAGTATTTTGAAAAAAAGTGGACAGATACTTTCAAAGTGAGCTGAAGTTATAAAATCTTTTTTTTTCCTTTTAAATAAGGACAAATGAGACCAGCAATGTGAACTGTATTTACATCAATGTGCAAGGCACATACATAATGACTTTTTTTTCCTTAAAGTAAATATCACAAAAAAAAATAAGTATCAGAAGAATGATACCATTTTTAAAGGCTTCACTCCTACAACAACCAAGGCCCTTGGTTATTGGTTTGTGTGATTTATCAGCTAATTTAGGTAGAACAGGGAAGCGCACCCAAAGAATTTTCAAAGGAAAGGGTGTTATAGTGCAATAGCAATTAAAATATATCAAATCGCACTGAATATTCAACACCAGAGCTCTAATGTGGGAAATGGTTCTCCTTTCCCTCTCAATAAATATCTATTTTTCATTTTTTTACTTTGTAGTTTATTTTTTAGTGAATGTATTTAATTTTATGAATTATTTATGATTAAACCACATCCAGAATCTTCGTTTTCTGTGAAAAGGAAGAACTAGAAAATTGCTTTAAATCTTGAAATTACAACAAGGAATGTTTTAAAATATAAAACAAAGCCAAGTTAAACTGTTTACACTGATGTGCTATAAAAGCACCAAAAATAAACTTTACTGTAGAGTTACAAGTACATTTATATATATATATATATATACGTATATATATATGTTGCTGCATCACTTGTGTAGTTAAATTGTATTTCAAGACAGTGAAGAAAAATTGACCTGTATATACTGTTCATTATTGTTTATATTAAGTCTTGTTTTAAATATGTATTATGTGTACATATTGTTTGCAGACATTATTGTTTATGCCTTAGAAGGACTGTAGCATTTTATTTTAGTCTGAAGGTAATTATAGCTACACAGCTTGTACAGCAATTATCCTCTACCAACACTGTGGCGTCTCCTTGATCTTGGTAGTGCCTGCCTTTGAAACAGGGTGTAGGGGATATTAGTTTTCCATTTTTCTATTTTGTTATATAATTTTAAGCCACCAGGGCCTAAATTAAAGTATAATCATTTGTATCCATGTGGAATAAAATTGTGACAATTTCCTACACACACAGTATTTTTTCATAGAAACATTTTCCTCCCATTTGCCTTGCCTCAGAAATAAATTTAAAAGACATTTGTAACCACTGTGTTTTATCTACTGTGTGTTGTGGTGGCCTGTTGGAGGCAAATAGATCAGAATTTTTTTTGTACCTATGTAAGAGTACTTGAAGTTTTATTTAAAATAAAATGTTGTGGAAAAGGTAGCATTCTTTTTTTTAGGAGTGTTATTTTTCACTACTATGTGTGGCACGGATACAATAAAAGACTTTTACAAACTAGTTTTTTTTTTCAGTTTTTCTTAATGAACCTGAAAATACAGTCTTTTCAAAAAACCAGTACATTTAAATTTGATTTTTACAGATGGACTGGGTGGAAGAGGGTGATTTTAAGTCAAGTGATGTGACTTTTGTGAGTCTCTGAACCTCTCTGGACCACGTTTTATCATTTATTTCCCATTTTCAATATGAAAATTTTTAAGGTCCGATAGGAGAAATGTCTCTATCGGTAGACATAGAACACATTGGTCAAAAATGGATCATATAAATTAGTCTACTAAGTCCTGAGATACAAGGTCAAGTGTTCATGAAATGTGACGTGATGCGTTGCTGGGCTCTGAGGAGTCCCCGGTGAGCACGACAGGTGCGGGCCCTGCCTTCATGGAGCGCCCACCCTGGTGAAGTGGTGCTTTAGATAATGTCCTCAGAAAATGGCTTTTAATAGTGAAGGAGAATAGAAACGTTTTGAAGAAAATATCCCTAACTTTAAAACGCTTCAAAACCACAGAGTATTTTCCTGAAGCCCTAGGTTTTGTGAAGACTTATGTGAAAATCAGCTGTTATTATGTAAATATGTCAGTTTCTATAAACCAAATATTGCAGTGATGCCTTAAGGGGCTGGTGCTTAATCAAAAATACCACGTGGAGCAGGGAACAAGGTGGTGCTGTGAATAAAATATGTGGCTTTTGTGGTGATAGAGCTGCCAAATGCTCCATGGGAGTTTTCTTCATGGGGGTTTTTGCCTTAGGGATGATACATGCTTATGTTAATTTATGTTAGATGGTATGTAAGTGACTTATTTGATAATAACATGTCTGGTGTCTGAGGGGCTCACGATGAGAAATAAAGTAAACACACACAAAAGAATAATTTTTCAAGAGTGATAATTTTCTTTTAAAAATAATCTTATTTTTACATCCTCACAAAATTTTATATCCTCGAAACAAGCAAAGCTTGGTCAATATTGGCTGCTTTGGATTGATGTCTTTACTGTTGTGACTCAATAGGAGTAGCTGTCCAAGTAGTAGTGGACATGGTCCCCAAAGGGTTGCCATTGATCTACGTAACACTTGCTACTATACATATGTTGCTCATTTGTTATGCAAATGACTTTTACACTCTGCCCTATGTTAGGCATATCCTCATTAAAACCAGTGTCATTCAGTATAGATAAGAGGGCTGCAGACAGCAATATAACTGTCGTAGGCCATGGCTGCCAGGACAAAGGCCTCTGTTACTATGAAAAGTGCATAAAGAAACATCTGAGCCACACAACCTGCAAAGTATATGGTTTACTTCTAAGACAGGATGTTGACCATGGTTTTGGGTACAATAACAGTGGAATAGGTCAATGATGGAGAGATTGCCTAGGAAGAAATACATCAGTGTGTTTAGCATGCCAATCATGCTAAGGTTCCCCAGAAGGACCATCCCATAAACAATCAGGAATAGTAGGAAGAGGAGACTGTGGAGTTCTGGATGGACCTTGAGGCCTACAAGAATGAAGTCAGTCACTTCTGAGTAGTTGTCTCCTCCCTTGTCACCATGGTAAATTTCTGCTTAAAGGTATAAGAGAAAGTCAACAAATAAAGTTTCTCTACTATCACAAAAAAACACTACACGTTAAAAAAGTACTTTATATTAGATGTAATACTTTCATATCCACTCTCCCTGTTACATTGTACACATGAGCAACCTAAAAATGAGAGACACTTTGACTTGCCTAAGGTAACACAACTGGTTAAAAATGGAATTTGGAATCAAAGTGAAACCTTTTGTTTTCAAGCCTAGTGTTAATTCCAATACAACATAGTCTTATACTTTATAGCTCTCTATCTTGTCATATGAGATGGTTTGTGGGATGTCATTTGTGATTTCAAAATGCTAAAGTCTGATAAACTCATACTAAGAAAAAGGCACTTCCTTAATTTTTTATTTTTATTATAATCTTTTTAAAATATTAAATTTATTGGGGTGACATTGGTTAGTAAAATTATATAGTTTCAAATGTAAAAAATAAATAACTAAATAAAATCAGTGTCATTGTTCTCCTCAAATATTAAAAGAAAAATTTCTGAACCCTCTGCTACCACACAATTACAAGTATACACAACATACTTTTATTAAGATAAATTAGGCTTTAACCTGAACTTTCTCCATTTTAGTCCTGCTTGCTCTGTAAATTACAAAAAACTGGGCCTGTCCTCAAGTTGAGATTTACATTATCACTCAAGTAGTGACCGAGCAAGGACAACCAAAGAATCCATTACTATTAAAATAATCATCAGCTTGAAACAGTATGTGGAGAGTAAATTAATATTTATTTAGTTGTTAACCATAGCGAAAATTAAAGAAGTGAAACTCTATGGATACACCTTGAACACAAAAGAACTAAATTACCATAAATGCAAAGTGATCTCTTTTTCTTGTTTCAATCAAAAATGAAATTTGTTAAAAGCACTAATTTTAATCAAAGTTTTAATGGATCTGATCTGTCCTTGCTACCTTATTGCACCCCTTTCTGTGCTCCTCCTCTTTTCCATCCCCTCTACCCCTGATATACTTTCAAGAAATGTAAAACCCTGTTCATTTAGTCTCCCATTAAACATATCCTCAACAAGAAAATCAATCATTTACTTTTTTTTGTAAATTTCATTTTTGGGGCTCTCTCTTTCTCTCAAAGTTATTTGCATCTCAAATATCTCCATTTGAGAAATGAAAGAGCTTTTGCGTTTTATTAAAAAAATTTATTCCAACAAGGAGATAAGGGAAGTATTTTAAGAGAATTGAAATTTCCCCTCTACAGGACTATGACATAAAAACAATTAAATACAGGAAAGCTAGTAGAACCTCATCTACCTTGCGTTTCAATACGATCTCTTATGCTTGCTTGGGCCACATTATAACTCTACCTTTGAAATAACTTTTTAAGGGGCAGCCGGTTAGCTCAGTTGGTTAGAGCGTGGTGTTCTTAATCACAAGGTTGCAGATTCGAACCCCACATAGGCCACTGTGAGCTGCGCCCTCCAGAAGTAGATTGAAACAGCTACTTGACTTGGAGCTGATGGGTCCTGGAAAAACTTTTAAAATAAATAAAAGTTAAAAAATAACAGCAAGCAAACAACAAAAAAAACATTTGAAAACCTCAAGTACACAAAATTGAGGTAATTTCTCTCCTCAGCTATGTCACATTTTTGTTTCTTTTTCTTTTTTTTTCTTTTTTTTTCTTCCTTCAGTTCCTCTAAAACTCCCCTCTTCCCCTTCTTCTGCCTCCCCTACCCTCTCCGGTTCAAACCGTTGTTTCTCAGTCTAGTTGTGTAGGACACAGCTCCCTGGCCCATGCTGATGTTATGAGCCTTGCACTCCCCCCAGCTGAGGCAGTCAGTTGCCTGTCATCGTTGGCCACTCACAGCAGCTCACGGCAGCTGTTGCCAGCTGCCAGCCACTCCTGGCTGCACACAGCAGCCCAGCTCCAGGGAGAGCCGTTGTTCACAATCTTAGCTGTAGAGGGCGCAGCTCACTGGCCCATGTGGGAATCAAACCACTGACCTCGGCGTTAGGAGCACAGCACTCCAACAACCTGAGCCACCGGGCCAGCCCTACATTCACTTTTAATTATGTCTTTCCGGTCTACTTTTTAATATATTTATTTAGCAATGTGTTATCTTTAAATATATATAGTGTTATATATAATGTTTTTATGTATATACATATACTATATATATAGTGTTTCATATACATATACACACACACATTTTTAAACATCCAGAACCTAGTATTATATAATGTCTGACGTTAAAGGTACCCAATAAACCTTTGTCAATAAAGCCTTCCAATCAATGAATATATTCAAAAGCATGAGCCACACTCTTTGAAAGCAATGCAAAAATGGGGTTCTAAATATATTTTAGGTAACAGCTATGCTGGGGAAAAACGTTTGATATTCCAAAATGATTGCTTTGGAAAGGATAACTCTATGTGTATTTGGGCTATAATTCATGAATATGCAGTAATTATAATCTTATCTTGAAGCTTGGTAATGTTCTAATAGAGTACAGCTCTTTTCTGGGACATGTTGAAGAGGTTCCTGTCTATAATAATGGACCTAACTAAGAGATCCCAGATGAATTCAATCGGTGGAAAAGAATGGTCATCTGCTACAAAATGGAATTTCCCTGTAATTCTCCAGATTGCTTCCCTCTGGTCTCTAACTGTGATCTAGTCCCTTTCAAGGGGAACTCTAACTTTGGTCTCATTTCTTTTCAAAAGGGAGAACACCTACCATCTTGTATAGTCATTAATGCCATTAAATCAGACTTCTATCGTTCCTGGGCAAACGTTCAAATTGTGTTTCTTACACCCCTTGTGGTTGAGTGGGGCCATTTGACAAGCTGGTTCTGGCTAAAGAAATCTGAATGCAAGAATCATGTGTTTCTTGTTGGCCAACTGTTTAATTTTTCTCTTTTCCCTCTGACACAGCAACTAATAATTGTCGCGTCCCATGCAACAAGGGCAGTGAGGAGGCGAGAAGGGGCGGTTTGGGTTAAGTTTTTAAGCAAGAAACAACCAGAGACTTAATGCAGTTAAATCTCACTGAAGGCCAGGGGTCTCTCAGTCTCAGAGGGCTGGAGCCCAGAATAAAGCTGGCTGGAGGTTTTTACTGAGAGGTCTACAACTACAAGAAAGCAACATTATTTCTTACACGGTCTGTGAGGCTCAGACTTCCTAACAGAAAAATGTTTATTCCAATTACCCTTTGTCTTTAAACAGCGGAAGCACAAGGTCCCAGGATGTTTTTACCTAAAGTATGTACCTTTTCAGGATCAAGTCTTTCACATGGTAACAACTCTGTTGAGAGAAGTGGAACCAGGTGCAAGGGGAAAGCCAGAGCCAGCAATAGACTTTCCCAAGCAGGGGGAAGGGGTGGCAAGGCCCCTTCCCATACCTGTCCAAGGCAGCTCATTTGGGGTCCCCACTTGGTTTTGCCTGGCTTAGGTTGTATCTCGCGTGAGATATCTTACCCGTCTTTGGCTGCAAACCATCTTTTGGGGACCAGACAGAGAGATATAAGGTGTAAACAAAGGATGGAACAGAGTCCCAGAAAGGCACAATCTCACAAACTCTTCTTTCCTTAAGGAAAGACATGGAGGGACAGTTGGCTAGGCTGTTGTGCGACTACAAATAATGTTCAAAATAATTCATAATCTGTTAGCCTAGGTCCCGAACAGAATTCCCTACTAATTCACGATGGATATATAAGCAAGAACTCATTCTTTCTTATAAGTCATTGAGACATTGGGGCTCATTGTAACTACACCATATCCTAGGCTATCCTGATACACAATGGCTATCAAACCATTGGATTAGGTGAGGAAAGTAGGCGCAGTAGGGCTTAACATCCCACCTCTCTATATCCTGTCACTTAAAAGGGGGTCCTAGAAAATAACTAGAATGCACCATACAGGAAAGTGTGGTAAAAGATTAAGAGGATCTTGGAAAAGCAAATAGATCGAACTGTGGTAATCTGTTATGGTCAGAAAAGATTGCAATATATCTCACCCTGGGTTCAAAGGGGAAACATTGCTTTTGAGAAATGTCATGATGAAAAATAGACACCAAGAAAAATGGAGGGGCTGCAGGGCCTTTTGAGCCAGTGAAAGTTTGGGCTGCTATGGAATTGTGTGGATAATGACGTATACTATTTGGAGACCCAAATTGTGATCCACCTAAAAGAGTAACACGAATGGTAGATTTCATTAATGCAAAGAATTACTGGGCTTCAGCCAAAGCAGTCCTGACAGGGATATTTAAAGTTGTAAATATATATTTAAAAATAAAAAAGATCTTAAATCCATAACCTAAACTTCTAATAGATAAAGAAGAGCAAAAAAATCCTAAAGCAAACAGAAAGAAAGAAGGAATGAGTAGAGCAGAAATTAATGAAACAACAAAAAGAAAGAGAAAACCAATTAAACCAAAAAATTGGTTCTTTGAAAAGAACAGCAAACTTGACAAAACTTTAGCTATACTTGCTGAGAAAAAGAGAAAAGACTCAAATTACTAAAGTCAGGAATGAAAAGACATTGCTACCGACCTTGCGGAAATAAAGGTTATAAGTGAATACTACGACCAAGTGAACGTCAACAAATTAGGTAACTTGGGTAGTAATGGACAGAGTTCTAGAAAACACAAACTACTGCAATTTAAGAAAAAAGGGAAAATATAAATAGTCCTATAACAAGCAAAGAGATTGAATTAATAATAAAAATTCCCACAAAGATAGGCCCAACCCCAAATGGCTTCACCACTGAATTCTACCAAAGATTTAATGAAAAACTAATACCAAGATTTCAGAAACATTTCCCAAGTCATTTTGTGAGGCCAGTTTTGCCTTAATACCTAGGTCACAGATATCACAAGAAAAGAAAACTAGAGACGAACATCTTTTAATATAGATGCAAAAATCCTCAATAAGATACTAGTAAACTGAATCCAGCAATACATAAGAATTATACACCACGACCAAATTAGATTCACCCCAGGAATACAAGCTTGGTTTAACATCTCAAAAGCAACAGAAAAACAAATACATATTCATCTCAATAGATGCAAGAAAAGCATTTGAAAAAAATCTGGTATCTTCTAATAATAAAATGCTCAACAAAGTAGGATAGAACTTCTTCAACCAGATAAAGGACACTGACAAAATACCTGCAGCTCACATCACATTTAATGGTGAAAGATTCAATGCTTTCCCCCTCATACTTTGCCCCTCATACATTTTTGCCCCAAAAGACGCATTAGAGCTGATTGTCCAGCTAGTTCTTATTTTCGGGGAAACAGAGTAGTTGTTACATCATGTACTCTACCTTGCCCAAATGTTCTGGTAACTCTGGACTTGGGTCACCTGCAAAGTAAAACAACCCAAATACATCCCTGAGTATTTACTGTGAAAACTGGGTATTTCCCAAGTTCATCCCTCAACAGGCGCACACTTCAAGCCTATTTAAGATCCATGCTTACACCCACCTTTTCTAATTACTCGAAAGCCCATTATCTCTCTCTCCTTTGAGCTTTCAGTTACTCTCAACCATAGATTTTAGTAATCAGTGACTCACTAGTAATTGATTCACACCTATTCTTTTCCCATTGCAATTGTATTTTGAAATAATGTATCACTTACCACTTAATTGAACAGTTAGTTTTTCTTTAAATATATTATTTAAAATTGTTTTTTATATTTCTCAAGTAGCATTATTACAAGAAACAGAAGTTAATGATAAAATAAGATTAATTATTGACCACAGTTAATTAAAGCAACGAATGCATAAAATATTCAAATTTTTAATATTCCCAGTCAAAGTTCCAACTACTTTGACACTCTATCCTGTGAGAGAAGATAACTAGTTCAGTGATCAAAGACCTCTATTAATTCTTACAATATTTCTCTAGTATATTGGCAAGATACTTTAATTAACATCTCCCAAATTGCAAACTCATAGACTAGAGCAGCTGTAATAGGGCTTCTCTTTCTGAAATTGCCTTTTCCTGCAGGATAGGCAAAGCTGACCATATTGGCTTTGAAATCTCCATGCTAGACTACTGGCATGTGTAGTCAGGGGTTTCTTTTACATATTTTACTTAAAGAATATTATAACAATTTTACTCATCAAATTAGTGAAGATAAAAAATATTAACAATTTTCTTAGGAGATATTCATGAACATGGATAAGGATTTATGTACAAAGTCGTTTAATCCATTTTCGTTTATAATCACAAAATATTGAAATAACCATCCACAACAGGGAAAATGTTAAATAAATTATGGCATGTTTCTGGAAGTGTGGACCATTAGGCAGAAAAATAAGATACTGAAGAAATCTTAGACATGGAAAATGCTTGGGATATATGTTTAAGTTTAAAAAGATAGTTTGCAGAAATTTTTGTAAAATGATTAATATTTCCTACAGAGAGCTCTATTATTTTTACAAGCAAAAAGTTGTTTTTAGAAAAATACTGCTGGGGAGTGCTTTGGTATGTAATCAGGTGTTCAATGTCTCAATCATGAGGCACTCATTAATTTAAAAATCACAGGAGCATCTCAAAGCCATAGATTTTGATCTCCTTTTCCTTTTGTCTTTTTTCATTACAAATAATTTCTAGCTATCTCAAATTCACCTTTAAATTTGAGCATAGGTTATTACTCTTTAAATATATGACTTTGTGTTTTTCAGTTTGATAAATTTGAATGTTTCCTCATTAAAGAAAACTAAATTTCCATGGATTAAAAATAAAAGTTACCTGTATCTTTGATTGTCATCTGAACATACATAGTCCTATACTGTGTCATACATTTAGTTAACAAGCGTTATTGTGCCTAGGAACTATTTTCTAGACAACTTTTTAATTTCAAAAGGAATTGGCAAGACCACTTTATAGTCAATTACACCTGGGAACCATGGTCCATTTGTGACGCTAGGAAACTATAGGAAAGGCTGGAGGACATGCACATCGGTTTTAGGTGACACCAAGATGTCCATTCGGACCTGTCCGGTGACACCGGGAACCGCAGGACTGGGGCCCAGGTGCCAGCAGCCTGCCCTGGATGGAGATATTTGGGAAACCTTCGCTTAAAGGCGAGGGCAAAAGACCCCCAGTCATAGGCCGCTGAGGTCAGAGCTAGTCCAAACTGAAATGACCAATCAGAGAGGTGACTGAGAGAACAGATTATGGTGAACTAAGGGAGGGAAGAGATGCATAAATGTTGAGCTGGAATAACTGGATAGTTGATATTGTGCCCCTTTAAAACCACATTTCAGACGCTCGCTAGACCGCCGGACCTCAACTTCCTCACCTGAAAACAATTTCAGCTAAAGACTCTTCCCCACTCAACACCCACCCCAATCCTCCAGCCAGAATTTAGAGACTTCTCTACTAAAAAGCGGAAGGGCACGCATGCGCCGAGACGTGTTCCGTCCCTGGGGGCGTGGCCTGTCCCTTTGCTTCGCGGGGTGCGCGTGCGCCAACCCCGCCCGCTTCACCTGCGCCGGCCTCACCTGCGCGGGCCCCGCCCGCCTCACCTGCGCGTCACGTGGCTCACGGGGCACGAGAGGGCGGATCCCGCGCGCCGCCCGTCCTCCAGGTGAAAGGGGCGGCTCCCATTGGCTTGTTTAACAGCGGCCGCGTCTGGTCGGGGAGCGGACCGTGATCGACCCACGGAGCCTCCCTGATTGGGGGTCTGAACCCTCCGTCTCTCTGCGCCTGGATCTACGCGCGCGACGGGGACCCGCCCGGCCCTTGACGGGAGCGCGGCGCTGTGGTGCGGCCTCGGCCCGGGAGCCGCGGGGCCTGCACCCGGGAAGGCCCGGGCCCCGCCGCACGCGCGCGGAGTGAGCGCGGGTCCCGAGGCCGCCCTTCCGCCGGGGTCACTTAGTCTGCAGGGTTGGCCCCTGCCTGCGGGGGCAGTAAGTCGCGGGCTTTGTTTTGGGGGCTTCGTGGCACGTTTCGCGTGTGATGTGCATTAGATGAGGATGAGTGTGTTGCCACAGGCGAATTGATCGCGTTCGCCCGGAGATTGGCCTTAGGGCTTGAGTCTTTTCAAAATAAACTGCTCAGTTGATTAGGTCCCCCCTTCCGGCTGTACGGCCTCAAACTGCAAAGGCAGTTAAGTGCCACCAGCGTGTGGAAGCCGACGTTTGTTTGGAAAATTACCTGTGTGCCCTTTGCACAACTGGGATTTGGGACTACGCCGGAAAGCACCACCTGGGCTTGTTTTCAGTGCAATAACAGGCCATCATCTACCAGGATTTTTCACATGTGTTTTTGTTTGTGATTCAGGCTTTTTTGGAGTTTATGTTTGAAAAACAGAGGCCGAACCTGTGGGGTAAGATGAAAATGGGAAAAGCCTCCAGTTTTTGTTTGTAGAGATTTCTGTAAATAAGGTTAGAACAAGAGATTATGAATTTTAAAATCCAAGGTTATACCTACCCCTTCAAGGGCTGTTTCTCACTCATTCTACACCATTTTTTCACTCTTTTTTTTTAAAGTATTGGTAGCTTTGTTTTACATTTTCTAATCATTTCGTATTATGTTCATATAATATTTAAAGGCCAGTACTCAACTGGATTTTGGCCCTTTTACATGGATTCAGATTGCATTTATTTGCCTTCCAGGATGAAGTAAACGTTATCTATTTTAAAATTGCAGGGTATTTTACTTCAAATGAAGAACATGGTGAAACTAATTTACACATTAGCTGATCATGGTGATGATATCAACTGCTGTGCCTTCTCCTCATCCCTCTTGGCTACTTGTTCCTTGGACAAAACAATTCGCCTGTACTCCCTAAGTGACTTTACTGAAGTCCCGCACTCGCCATTGAAATTTCACACCTATGCTGTCCATTGCTGCTGTTTCTCCCCTTCAGGACATATTTTGGCTTCATGTTCAACAGATGGTACCACTGTCCTATGGAATCCGCATGATGGACAGACGTTGTCAGTGATGGAACAGCCCAATGGGAGCCCCGTGAGGGTTTGCCGCTTCTCCCCAGACTCCACCTGTTTGGTGTCAGGTGCAGCTGACGGAACTGTTGTTTTGTGGAATGCGCAGTCGTACAAGTTACATAGGTATGACTGTTTAAACCCTTTCCATTTTCAATCCTTTTAACAGGTCTACCAAACAAAGGGAAAAAAAGAAGCATATTTTGATGACTTTAAGAATCAGATAAGTTTCAGACATTGCAAGGAAACATTTTGACCTGTCTTCTGAAGATCATAAAAACAGATGTTTAGTATGATTCTCATAGATTTGCTTGGCTCGGAGAGTTTTAAATTTTCAGTCTTTCTTTTGTAAAATAAGGGTTAATCTTGTTACACTGCTATGGATTTTTACTGTGGTAAGGAAAGAAAACAATCTTTTGAATAAGATTAGTAATTTTAGGTTTTATTTTTGTAACTCATGTATTCTTAATAAATGTATTCTTAATAAATGAAGTTACCGTAGGTAAGTCTTACTAAAGAGACACAGCTATTTCCTGAAGAGAATTCTTGCTGAGTGAATGACCAAGCCCAGAAAAAAAGAACCTTGTGAGGAGTGTGGTGGTGTATTATTATATCTAAAACAAACAAACAAACAAACAAACAAACAACCCAACACCTGAAAAACTCCTTTTGGATAAAAACACATCAACTAATTTACATAAGTAATGTTCTGTTACAACTTACCAACATTAAAACCAGATATTTTTATCTATTTATATTGTGGTGAAATGTTTACAACATAAAATTTTCATTTTTAAGTGTACGTTAAGCAGTTCACTGACATTAAGCACTTTAAAAATCATAAATATTTCAATGTTACCAATTAAAATAGCCTAATGTACCTTCCCTTCTCCCTAACCCCCAACATCAGAGCACAAATGTCAGCTGGTAAATAACTTGCTTATTTAGATGTAGGTTTTTGGGTAGAAAGTGCTTTGTTCATGTGGTGGTTAATAAACATTTTAAAGAGAAAGCACAGAAACAGTGAAATGTTTGAATGAGATACAGCTGTCAGCTGTCTTCTTTTTCACTTACCAGGTGATGCATTCTGCAATATCTATTGCAATAGATTTAAGCACTGGATGGGACACTGCACTCATAGTTGGATTTTTTACTGGTTTATTTGTCCTAGGTAATTGAGAAAATGATACCGTTAGCATGGTAGCATAGTGCTTCTTTATTTTCCCAAGATAATTTTAATTTGTTCATAGTATTTTCTTTTCATAAAGAATTTATATTTGAAGCTGAAAGTCCTTACTGTTGCTTCTGGGTGATTTCAATACAAAAGTTGAAAGTACTTTTGACCCCAATACCATATTTTTCTTTCTTGTTTTTTAAATTAAAGTTTATTGGGGTGACAATTGTTAGTAAAATTACACAGATTTCAGGTGTACAATTCTGTAATACATTGTATCTCACGTTGTGTTCACAGAGTCAGTTCTCTTTTCATCACCATATATTAGACCCTCTTCTAGAGCCCTTTCCCTCTTACTCTCTAGTAACCCCTAAAGTATTGTCTATGTCTATGAGTTTTTGTTTCTTCATTTGTTTGTCTTGTTCTTTTGTTGTTTTCAGTTTTATATCCCACATATCAGTGAAATCATATGGTTCTCTACTTTTTCTATCTGACTTATTTCACTTAGCATGATATTCTCAAGATCCATCCATGTTGTCACAAATGGTACTATTTCATCTTTTCTTAACGCCAAATAGTATTCCAATGTTTTTCAGTACAAATAGTTTTGTTTTTTTAAAAATAGACAAGTATGGTTGTTGGTTATCATTGCTTTTGTTAAGTTTTGAAGATTTCAATATGTTCATACTGACTTACCATATGGAAAAATATGAAGATATGTGAACTTTGGTTTGGATCCCTATAGTTTAGGCTTGAACATGTTAAGATAATGTTTAAATCCTCTTATTTTTAAAAAAGCATGTCTCAGTTTGTAGCATATAAATGATATTTTATTTCTATAGGCATTTATTGCGCTTTCTTTCTAGTTCTGTGATAGCCATTTATCAAGCTACTCTTAGAGATTGTGAAATAAAGTAAAAGATGTTCTGACATGATAACCTTTTTTTCTTGCTTTTATTCCAGATGTGGTTGTGTTAAGGATGGCTCCTTGGCGGCCTGTGCGTTTTCTCCTAATGGAAGCCTCTTTGTCACTGGCTCCTCATGTGGAGATTTAACAGTGTGGGATGATAAAATGAGGTGTCTGCATAGTGAAAAAGCACATGATCTTGGAATTACCTGCTGCGATTTTTCTTCACAGCCAGTTTCTGGTTAGTTATTTTGTTCTTTTAAGCATTAGTGAATCCTGTTTGTAATCTGTAGGACTCTTGTTCTTTTATTCATTTTTCACTTCATCATTAATAAAACAAAGGACTCTCTTCATTCATTTTAAGGAATCATCTTTCTTTATGTTTTTTGATCAAAATGAAATTACAAAGAAATATTATATGGGGAAATCACGTTCTTTAGTTTATGTAGGGGATGACTCAACTTAGTACAATAGATCTGGATTCCTTGATAGGGTAATTTAGAGGACTTAATCCTATTGGTTGTACTGTGATTTATTTATTTATTTATATTATTAATTTTTTTAAGGAGGGTGCAGCTCACAGTAGCCCCTGCTGGGATTGAACCGGCAACCTTGATGTTATTAGCACCATGCTCTAACCAACTGGGCTAACAGGCCACACTATACTGTGATTTTTTAAATATAGTATACTGATACTTAAATAGAGGTATGAAATTAAAAATAAAACGGAATCAGCAGCTACATTTTCCATTTACTTATTTAACCTTTCAAAAGCTAAATTTATAAAATAAGATGTTTGACAACACAATTAGTTTTTAGAAAAATAACAAAAATCTCTTCAATATAGACGCTTGGTTTTAAATAGATAGAGTGAATTGGGAAATTTCCTTCTTTTATTTTTGTCTTCTATGTTAGGATGGAATTTCCATTTCTCCCTCCCTCCAGTCTTGTTGCCAGACCAGTGCTAGCCTGTAGCAATATAATGTAAACTACATTTGTAAATTTCAAATTTTCTAGAAGTAAATTAAAATTTTTCTAGTAGTAGGTGAAGCATATGTTAATTTTAATTATGTATTTTATTTTACCCAAAATAGATATTAACCTTGAAATAGATATTAACCTTATGCATAAATTCCCTGAAGCAGATTGATATATGCTTTAAAAGGGATTGTTATAGGAATTTGTGAGAATCGCTGTTTTCTTAAAAGACAAAGTATGAATTTTAATTTATTATTGTTTAATTGGTATGTGTTAATATCTGTAAATACTTACAATGTATTGACTCTTCTCTCTTTGTGATATTTTGCTCAAATAAGGAAAAATAATCCCATTTGTGCCTGAGGATAAATGATCTCTTCAGATTTTAAATGATAAAACTTGGATTAGGTTATTATTGTAATTTAAATATCTTCCTCAAGAAACATATATTTCTAAATATTATATTTAGATATTTAGCATAGGCACATTGTAAGCTCCATAATTTTCTATTATCTTAGCTGAATTCTCACTAAACTTTGGAATTAACTTCAAATGATCTATTTAGTCAAGAAACAATAAAAAAATAGTCTTCTTAATTGACTCTATTACTTAAATATTTTACTCAGCCGTTTGAGTAAAATGTTTTGTATTAAAAAAACTTAATGTCTATATCCATCAAGATCTCTCTCAAAAAGGATGTCTTTTGGCTGAACCTGTGCTATAAAAACAGAAATGCTACTGAAATGTGGAGTTAGAAAAACTTTCAATGAGAAGGAAGTTGATTTGTTATATGTTAATAAAGTATATGTGCTTTCACCAAGACAGAGTCCATAGAAAAAAAATTATATACCCTTGTGTATAAATTAAATACCATATACTGAATATTTGCAAAACCTTGTCTTAAGATGGTTATTAGGTTTCTTAATTGTGTCTTACTACATGTGAGTGCCAAAACTTTCTTTGATGAAATGGCATCTGTGATATTAGGTGCAACTCATATAAAATTAAGTTGATGGTATCAATATTTACATTACCCACAATATTTACATTACCCACAAGTATTTAGGAGCTTATCTAGTGGGAATATAACATACACTGAAATTATCCATCTAAGCATAAACTAGTGGGTTTTTTTTGGGGGGACACTAAATCTACTGATTCTATTCCCTAATTTATATAATATTTTCCACCAAATCAAATGGACTAAATTGATGTTATTTTGGATTTATACAGTTCTAGCCTTTGTCTTGATTAAATCATATGGGAAAATAATCTCATTATTCATATGAATTATAGACTAAGCTTTTAAGAAATGGATATATCCCTTAAAAAGTTAAGTTGGGAATAATTAAGCATTTAACACTCATATCATAAATGACTTTTTTCCTAATTTTTTCTATCAATGCTAACTCGTGGATTCTAAAAATTGGGTTGGAGGATACCCTAGGTTTAGAGTCTTAATATTGGTCCCTTCAGTTATATCCTTAGTGGAAGGTATGTAAAAACGACATTGGTTTTAGCAATTTTAGGAGTTAAAGTTATAATCCTTTGAAGTACCTTGTTCAACAGAAATTCTTTAACCGACACTTCATTATATGGTATAAGGTAATTGATGTTGATTGAGAATATGGTTTAAATGAATAGAATGAACAGATCTCAGTATAAGAAATTGAAAATTTTTTTGGTTTAAATGTTTTTATCAATTCTTGTGTATTTATTTTTAACAAATTTACATTTTTAGATGGAGAACAAGGTCTTCAGTTTTTTCGATTGGCATCATGTGGTCAGGATTGCCAGATCAAAATTTGGGTTGTTTCTTTTACCCATATCTCAGGTATGTATTCAACTAGTAGTTCTCTAAAATTATTTCTGTCTCAGATAAATTTCTACTTTAATTAATCTTTTACCTAAGGAATCTGGATATCTAAAAGTGATTATAAAAATGTTTTAAGGACTTTTAATCAGAGTAGTACATGCGCATGATTTAAAAATTGTGTACTCACTGCTGATTGTGGCCTCACCTCTACCACACACAATGCTGCTTACCACAGGTAACTCCTTTGCAATTTATCAACTTTTGGTGGTTTTCACAGTTTCTACACCACATGTTAAATGTATTCACTGTAGTTATTGTTTATTGATAGTGTGTGGATCTTTTCTTCATGCGTTATACTACTCCTTCGGGTGATTACATTAATACTGGAATGCAGTATTCCTTTATGTTATTTCTTTAATAATTTCTTCTCCACTTTCTCTTTTTTCATAACTCACATTAATTGTTGGACCTCCTGACGTGAGTCTTTGTCTATTTCCTCCCCCACACATATGTATCTTTTTATCTTGTTTTCTACTTTATGGAAAAATTCCTCAGCTTTATCTTTTAACCTTCTTTTGAATTTTTTTTATACCATCAGGCATATTCAATTTCTAAAAGCTCATCTTCTCCTTTGTATCTTTTTCATAGTGTCCTTTTGTTATTATATGAATACAAGATCCTCTCTATTCTCAGGATGCCAATTAGAGGCTTTTTGTTTTGTTTTGTTTTGAAGTTCCCTTCTGTTTCCTGATCATCTTTGTTTGCTCTTGGGCCCTTTGTTTTTGTTTACTCTGATCTTTCTCTTTCATATGGTTACCTTCTTCAAATGTCTGGTGAATCTTAGTATGCCATTTACATTCAAGAATTAGGCAATAATAAGATGTTTAGAAGCTCTGTGCACATGTTGGTTTGCTGTTGCTGGCTTCTGTTTAGGATAAAGAGGTGGGTTGTTGGCCCTTATTGGGGAGGCATTGAGGGCTTAGAGAATTTGGTGCTGTGTAGCTCTGGAGCTGCCGTGGAGCAACCGAGGCAGTAGTTATTTTCCTTAGAAATGTTTTGCCTGGAGGGAAGCATCTGGCTTTCGAGCTGCATACTATGGTGGGGTCAGGCGGGGATTGGAGGCAGACATTGAGAGTTTCATAATCAGACTTAATTACTTTTTCTGTTTCCAGGTTATATCTGTGTCATTCTGACTTTCCTTTTCCCCAGTTGTTGACAGTCTCAAGTCTTTTGGGAGCTTTCTAGGGCAGAGTAGCTTTTTCTTGGCATTCTGGGCTGTTATTCCACCATACTGCTGCATCAATTAATGTGCTTTCTGCCTTCCCAATTTTGGAATTGGTTTCAATTTCTGGTTTGGTGATTCTCCCTTCCTGTTCCCTTCATTGATGTGAATTTATATCTTTATTAATTCCTTCATTATCATTTTAATGGGAAATCTGAAATATATGGTCAATTGGGCCTCTTGCTTCAGATGCCTAAAAATGTTCTTATTTTATTATTTGTTAACTACTAAGTTCCAGTTAAATCACAGACTACATTTCGTTCATAATTATTGTCAAAGATAAACAAAGCTGGACACTAGTTAAAGTGGTAAGGACAGATTTATTGATTGATTGATTTTTTGGTAAAAATAGATTTTAATCAGTGATACACTATTGCGGTGGGAAAAGAGTCCAGCCTGAACTGATCACAACTTCAGTTTATACAGAGGTGACTGGGTGTTTTAAGTGGAGAATGAGGGAATAAGGCGGGCGGGGGAGGAGGAAGGAGTAAGAAGGGGCTCTGAAGAGTCAGAGAAGTGAAAAATTGCAAAAGCAGAAAGAAGGTTAGTGATCCATGTGAAACCCATCTGGGTTTGCTAATCTGTGCTTGTGGAAGTTAGGCTCCTACCCTCCCACAGAGCCTGGGAGTCAGGGGCCCTATCTTCAGATGTTGGTGGGAACAAACAGCAGATTTTTTGGGAAGCCTTCATTTTTCTCACGCAGGCACTTTTAAGGGGCTAGTGTCCAGGAGATGTCTCCTTGAGCTACTGTGTTTCCCCAAAAATAAGACCTAACCAGACAATCAGCTTTAATGCATCTTTTGGAGCAAAAATTAATATAAGACCAGGTCTTATTTTACTATAATATAAGACCGGGTCTTCATATATAATATAACATAACCTAATATAACCTAATATAACCTAATATAACATAACAATATAACATAATACAACATAATGTAACACAATGTAACATAATGTAACATAATGTAACAACAATATAACATAATATAACATAATATAACATAATATAACAAAATATAACAAAATATAACATAACATAATATAACATAATATAACATAATATAACAATATAATATAATATAAACCAGGTCTTATATTAATTTTTGCTCCAAAAGACGCATTCGAGCTGATTGTCCGGCTAGGTCTTATTTTTGGGGAAACGGGGTATTAGAAACTTTTAAAGTCTTTATAGGCCAAGATCAAGAGCTAGTCAAACAGAAGGCTCAGAATAGCCTGGCTAGACATTGGTCAAGGAGAAAACCTTTTTGTCATTATACTAGTATATAGAGAAGGGCATTTTATCAGGAAACAAATACATTTCTTTTAGTGGAAATTTAGTTAATTCATTGCCTATTAGGTTACATGTAGTAATTCTTTTAATGCATTCAATGATATGTTGATGAGGATAAGAGTTCCTTTACTTATCCTATTATTCTGCTCCTATCAAAGTAAAATTCTTATAAGAAACCATGAATATAGTCATATATGTGGGTGCTCTAAACACAATGTATCTTTAATAAAATTGTTCAAAAGTAAAGCTTTTCATACATTGTCTGGAAAATGTGTTTCTACACTGACTCTTTAAAAAACATACATAACAGTTTGTAAACATGTAGTTAAAGCCTTTTTACAAAGCATTTATCATTTGTAACTAATTTTAATTGCTTATTTGTACAGAGGAGTAGATAGACATAGGGATTTATACTCGAGAATATAACCTGTTCTTATGGTCACACTTGAGAATATAACCTCTTGTTATGGTCATATTCCCAGTTTTTTGGTCTTCATTTGGTTTGAAACTTAACATTTTTGCTTTGATTAATTGTGCCTATTTATTAATATGTATATTCCACACAGTGCCTTTGATGCCCACATCTGTTCTCCCAGATAAAAATACATATTTTTTTCTCTTTTGAATAGAAATAAAATGCATATTTAATAATGAAGAAGTAAAATGCATGTATTTTGCTGTTTGTTGGAACTTTTACTTTCTCTAATGACTTTTTTGTTTAGTTTAATTCTTGGCTCTAAAGACCCATTAACACTTCAAAAAAGTTTTTATTAGGTCTAAGAAAATTATAGATTTCACTTAGGTCCTTGTCTCCCCAGGCCAACTTCTTATTAATTATTTTTATAGGTTAGGTTGTCACTAAAATATATTAAATTCCCTTGGTTTACCTTTAAAATAATTGTGATATATCTCTTCAGTACTTATAGAAAGCATAAAAAAGATTTTAGTATTACTATACTTGATTGGAGTGTTATAAGACGTATTAGGATTATAAGATTATAAATTACCACTGATTATTTTTTATGTATGGAATGAGAAAGTGTTTTCTTACTATCAGATTTTAAAAACTACAGATATTTGATTCTTTTTAGATATTTGGGCAATTGGTACATATATTAGCTAAAATATATATATATTTTCAAATTAAATATCAATATTATAGCATAATTTAACATTTCAGAGTAATTTAAAATGTTATATTTTTAAAATAATTGGATAATTATAACAACCCCCTGCCTAGGGTTTGCTGAGCACTCCATTTTCTCTACCCATTATTGAATTTTTGAAACCATTTAACCACATTGCATTCTACTACCTGAGTTGCATGCAGATGGTTTTCGTTTGTGTCCTTTAGGCACTCAAAGACTATTGAATGATTATTGAATAAAAAAGTGAAATAGTTTTGACTTAAGAATGAATTCTAAGCATGGTGAGCTTGATACTGTTTCTTGCCTTGTGATTTGCAGGATTTGAATTAAAATACAAGAGTACACTGCGTGGGCACCACGCCCCTGTTCTGGCTTGTGCTTTTTCTCATGATGGGCAGATGCTCGTCTCGGGGTAAGCTATTGAAGTTCCTTAAAGCTTTTTGATAGGAAATAAGACAGACGTACAGAAAAGTATGCAAAACATGAAGAGAATAGCTTCATAAATGACTGTGATACAAACCTGTGTAACCACTACTCCGGTCAAGAAATGGAGCATTGCTGGTCCCGCTCCGGAATTCTCCCTGTCCAAGTACCCGCCTTCTGGGGACAGCACCTCAGGTCATACTCAATGTTGTGTTCTCCTTTTTAAACTGACCGGAGACAAATTGTACAGTGTGGATTATTTTGTGGCTGGCTGCCTTTACTCCTCATTATGTTTGTGACATTCCTTCATCTTCCTGCATAGAGCTGTTGTGTACTGATTTTCATTGCTGTTTAATACTCCATTGCATGTGTATACTATAATGTATTCCTTTGAATGCTGACAAGCATGTGGATTATTTCTGGTTGAGAAGCATTACAATAACGATTCCGTGACTATCTCTGTATCTCCTGGTGCACATGTTTGTGTGCTTCTGTAGGATAAATACACAGGAATAGAATTGATGGCTCATAGCGCAGTTGTATTTTCAAATTTGGCAGGTAACACCAAATTCTTTTCAAAATGGTTGAATATTCCTATAGCAGTGTTATTTCACATCCTAGCCTATACTTGGTATGGTGGGTGTTTTTAATTTTAACCATTCTGATGGGTGTGGAGTGTTATCTTACTATGGTTTGCATGTCCCTGAAACAATGATGGTAGAACCGTTTCAGAAATTTATTGGCCATATGTATTTCCTCTTTTGTGAAGTACCTGTTCTTGAAGTCTCTTGCCCATTTTTCTTCTGGATTATCTCTTATTGATTTGTTGTTAGAAACACACACACACACACACATACATATATACATATGGTATGTGCATGTTTTTCTGTATTTCTATATATGAGCCATGTATTTGTTATATGTGTTGCAAATATCTTTTCTTACCGTGCGAATTTGCCTTTTCACAGTTTATAATTTTAGTATAGTTGGTTTCTTTATGTTTGGAGGTCATGAAGATATTTCTTATATTATCTTCTAAAACTTTCTTTGTTCTTTCTCAAGTTTGATTTGTATGTATAATGTGTGATAGGAATCCAGTTTCATTTCTGTACATACCGATGTCTAGTTATCCAGTGATATGTATTGAAAGACCGCTTTTCACCACCATTTTGATATGCTGCCTTCTCAGGAATCACTGACCACGTGTGGGGGTCTGTTTCTCAGCCTGCTATTCATGTTTTTTTCTTTTTTTCTGTTTATCTACTCTTGCTCTAGTACCATTCTGTCTTTCCGAAGCTTTATATTTTGGCGATTGCTGGCTTTTGACACTTCCATATAAATTTTAGAATTAGCTTGTCAAATTGCCTTCAATTCTCTCCCTCTATACACACAAACCTATTTGAATTTTGATTGGGATTATATTGAGTCTGATAATTTTGGGGAGAATTGACATTTTTATGCTATTGAGTTTTCTAATCCATGAATATGGCATATTTCTCCACTTATTTGTCTTGATTTCTTTCAGTAAATGTCTTCTATGTAGAGGCCCTCCTCATCTTTATTAGATTTATTTCTAGGTACTTAATTTTTTTGTTGCTGTTATAGAAGATGTGGCTAATATAGAGAAATATATGGGAAAACAATGGCTTTATCTATAAAGATTCTAATTTTGGATTTTCTATGTACAAAATCATATCATGTTAATAATGATGGGTTTTCTCTTTTCTAATCCTTATACCTTGGATATCTCCTATGCTTTATTGAACTGGCAAACACTACCAGGATAATGGAAATAGTTGTAAGAGCCGTCTTTGATTCCTCATTGCAACCGGGAAGCTTTCATTATTCAATACGATCACTGTAGGTTTTTGGAAGATAACATTTATTAGCGCTTCTATTCCTTCTGGTTTGTAAAGAAATTTTTGTTTATCAACAATAGGTGTTATATTTTTATCAAATGATCTTTTGCTACATCTTTTGATATGATTATATTTTTCTCTTTTATTATGTTAGTGTGGTAAATTATATGAATTTTTCAAATGTTAAACCAAACTTGCTTTGTTATAATAAACACAAGGTCGTTAGGACATATTTTTGTGCATATCTATAGAGTGGTCAGTTTTATTCTGTTGCTTCTTTGGTTGTAATTTTTTTTTTCCCTTGATGGCTGCTCACAAAATTTTCTCTGTGCTTTTCTACATTTACTTCAATAGATTTGAGTTTCTTTTAATTTAGTTTGCTTGGAGTACACTGAATTTCTTAAATATGTGGAATGATATTTCATCAGTTTAAGGAAAATTCTTATTCGTTATCTCTTCAGATATTGCCTCTGTCCTTTTCTTTCTCTCCTTTAATTCTGAGACTCCAATTAAATGCAACTTATATTTTTTATTGTAAACTTTACATCTCTTATCCTTACCTTTATTTTTCATTCTTATATTTATTGTGCTTCATTCTGAATGGTTTCCCCTTTACTGACTCTTTCTCCACTTTATCTAATGTGATATTAAACTAGTCCATTGACAAGTCCTTAATTTTGGTTATTTTATTTTTTGGTTCTCGAATTTCTATTTGGCTATTTTTTTCAGGTCCACTGTGCCACTTTTTTATGATTTCTAATTCTGTGTTGAAAATTGTAATCTTGGCTTTTATTTTTCAAAGCTATGTGTTCCGTGAAGCAACTGCTTTGGGACACAGTAGCATGATTTAATTACTTTATATTTTCTGTTTGAATACTTTTGTATATTTTCTCCTTCCTGCCATTGGATTTTCTAAAACTTTCCTGTCTGATCTCACAGGCCACAGCGTTCAAACCCACATTGACATCCCTTCACAGCAGCTTTGGCTCCAGTCAAGACATTGAGGCTCCAACTTGCACTTAATATGTTTTGGACTAAGCCTGATCATTCTTTCCCCAAACGCTCCAATCCTTGCCAAATAATCTGCCATGTTGTCATTGTTTTAGATGTGACTCTTTCGTCTCAAAAGATGAAAATAGTTTATCATCAAAAAGTAGTTACAGTAATTCTCCTTTGCCTTAGAATTGAAATCAGTGGAAAGTTTAAACAAAGTTGGGTTTCCTTCTATTCTTTTGGGGGGACATATTGTGCATTCCACTCTTTAAGTAGAGAGATTAATTGGCAAAATGTATGAAATTCATCGAGTATGTATGGCTCTCTTAATGCCCAGCTCCCTGCCAGTTGCAGTAGCGCATATAAAAGGGAAGTATTAAGCAATGCTTGTGCACTTAAAGGTGTTTTAATTCTCTATTGTGATGGTTGATGTTCGTATGTAGTGATAATCTAATACACTGCAAGATCCTGACTACCCTTACTCTCTGAGTCATGGAAGAAGTGTTAAGTGAGACTCATACAGTTTTTGTGTTAAGTTCATTTTATAGCATTATAATGGGAGAAGAGAGGCTCAGAATCTTATTTCAGAAAGGAGGGGAAATAAATATCCCTCCTCTTCCTGACAAGATGCTTGTTTATTTTTTAAATGTATTTTATAAATGTGAATGATAGATTGTCATGAATTAGGATTGTCATGAGTAAATAAATAGTCATGAATAAGGAGTGGCTTTAACAAGCAGCCCTCTCTTGCTCAGTAATGACTAGCATACAAGGCTTAATGTGGCCTTCCAAAACTCAAATCGTCTTTATTTCCTGTCTCTTTGCAACATTGTTAACAATCCCATTGAACAAATCAGCTTAGTAGTAACATAAAAGTACATGTTGCAATTTGTATCATGAAGGGTTATCAGATATTATGTTGCTTAAAGTTAGATATCTTGTGAAAGCTTTAGTGAAATTTGAATACCCATCTCATCTGCTTTTTTTAGACTAAAACTGTCAGGGTGTGTGCCCATTATAAATCAATTGAATATTTAATTTGAATATATCATGAATATATCAATTTAATTTGAATATGCCATGGAGGATGATGTTTTAGGAAGCGTGAAATACAAAAATGTGGGACTTAGGAAGACAGAACTGTGTTGTAATCCCAGCCCTGCCACTTACTGCCTGTGTGACGTTGAACCAAGTTTTAGTTCTGTGATTTTGTTCGGCGTCACTTAAAAACATTTTTCTTTAATGTTTATTTTTTAGTTACAGTTGACATATTAGTTTCAGCTGTACAACATAGAGATTAGACACTTATATACCTTACAAAGTGATCACCCCCATAAATCTAGAACCCCTCTGATACCACACATAGTTATCACAGTATTAATGACTATATTCCCTATGCCGTACTCAACATCCCTGTGACTATTATTATATCTGGAAATTTGTACTTCTTAATCCCTTTCAGCTTTTCATCCATTTCCCCAACTTCTCTCCTACCTGGTGGCCATGAATTTGTTCTCTGTAGTTATGAATTTATTTCTGTTTTGCGTATATATTTATTTTGTTTTTTAGATTTCACACATAAGTGAAATCATATGGTATTTGTCTTTCTCTGACTTATTTCACTTAGCATTATACCTTCTAGGTTCATTCATGTGGTCGCAAATGGCAAGATTTCATTCTTTTGTATGGCTGAGTAATATTCCATTGTATATATGTACCACATCTTTTTATCCATTCATCTATCAATGGACACTTAGGTTGCTTCCATATCTTGGGTATTGTAAATAATGCTACAGGCTGCATATGTCTTTTCAAATAGTGTTTTGGGTTTCTTTGGATACTCAAGTGGAATTGCTGGGTCATAAGGTAGTTCTATTTTTAGTTTTTTGAGGAACCTCCATACTATTGCCCATAGTGACTGCAACAATTATGTTTCCCTGAAAATCAGACCAGGTCTTATATTAATTTTTGCTCCAAAAGACGCATTAGGGCTTATTTTCAGGGGTGTCTTATTTTTTCATGTACAGCAATCTACATTTATTCAAATACAGTCATGTCATCTTTGTCATCTTCTGGAACATCGTCATAATGTGCTGAATGCATCCATCTGATAATATTAACTGGGGCTTATTTTCTGGTAGGTCTTATTTTGGGGGAAACACAAAATTTACAATCCCACCAACAGTGCACAAAGGTTCCCTTTTCTCCACATCCTCACCAACACTTGTTGATTGTTAATGTATTGATGATAGCCATTTTGACAGGTGTGAGATGATGTCTCATTGCATTTTTTATATTATTACTATTTTTTGAACATTTCAGAAAGATTTTTTAAAAATTTTATTGGGGAATATTGGGGAACAGTGTGTTTCTCCAGGACCCCTCAGCTCCAAGTCATTGTCCTTCAATCTATGTGTGGGGGGCACAGCTCAGCTCCAAATCCAGTTGCCGTTTCAATCTTTAGTTGCAGGGGGCGCAGCCCATCATTCTATGTGGGAATTGAACTGGCAGCCTTGTTGTTGAGAGCTCGCCTTCTAACCAACTGAGCCATCCGGCCGCCCCTCTCATTGCAGTTTTAATTTGCATTTCCCTGATGATTAGTGATGTTGAGCATCTTCTCATATGTCTGTTGGCCATGTGTATGTCCTCTTTGGGAAGCGTCTATTAAGTCCTCTGCCCATTTTTGAATCAGACTTTTTGTTTGTTGATGTTAAGTTGTATGAGTTCTTTATATATTTTGGTATTAACCCCTTATCAGATGTATCATTGGTGAATATTTTCTTCCATTCAGCAGGTTGTCTTTTCATTTTGTTGGTGGTTTCTTTTGCTGTGCAAAACTTTTTTAGTTTGATGTAGTCCCATTTGTTTATTTTTTCTTTTATCCCCTACCCTGAGGAGACATTCTCTCTCTCTCTCTCTCTCTCTCTCTCTCTCTCTCTCTCTCTCTCTCTCTCTAAGAGTGAATCAAAGAATTTACTGCCTATGTTTTCTAGGAGTTTTATGGTTTCAGGTCTTACATTTCAGTTTTTAATCCATTTTGAGTTTATTCTTGTATATGGTGTAAGAAAGTGATCCAGTTTCATTCTTTTGCATGTATCTGTCCAGTTTTCCCAGCACCATTTATTGAATAGACTGGCTTTACCCCACTGTATGTTCCTGCCTCCTTTGTCATAATTAGTTGAAGTAGGTGTGGGTTTGTATCTGGACTCTCTATTCTGTTCTGTTAATCTCTCTCTCTGTTTTTTTTTATGCCAGTACCACATTATTTTGACCACAATGGCCTTGTAGTATAGTTTGATATCTGGTAGTGTGATACCTCCAACTTTGTTCTTCTTTCTCAAGATTGCTCTGGCTATTCAGGGTCTTTTGTGGTTCCATATAAATGTTAGGATTATTTGCTCCAGGTCTGTGAAAAATGTCATTTGAATGATAGGGATTACATTGAATCTGTAGATTTATTTGGGTAGTGTGGATTTTTTAACAACGTTAATTCTTCCTGTCCATGAAGAGGGTATATGTTCAGCCGTATTGCTCGCTATCCCCACATGTTGACTCTTGCTTGTTGCCCTAATTTCTGTCTTCCCAGCACAATGCTCGTAAGATCACTAATGATGATTTAGCTTATGTCAATAGGATGAGTTAGTTTTAATTGCACTAGTTGCAGTCTCAGAAAGTGGAATTTCCTTTTAATTTCTTTCTTTAGGATGCTCAGAAATAATGCAGTTTTCCCTAAGAATTTTAGATATTCCACCTTGGGGAAGTTAGGACTAAATAAGAGTGTCTATAAAATTATGTCTAGCATATACATGCTCAAATGATGTTAGCTGCTAGTATGATTTCTCAGTGTTTTATGGCTGGATTTTAGCATTTAATGCTGTACTTATGTTTTTTTTGACATCCAGAATGCATTTATATGCTTCCCATTTTCTTGTATTTTATGTTTGAACATTTAAAGTATAACTCCTATTTTGAACATATGACAAAGATTCTGCAGTCCAAATGGATCATCAACACTGAATAGCCTACTAAAAAGAATTTTAAATCTTACTGAAGGGAATTTTAAGGCTTCCATTAGGTATGACTCCTGTGGTCAGACTATAATCAACTACCTTTTAATAACAAGTACAAATATTATTAAAGTTGTGCACAGGTCAGTAACCCTTGTATTATTGATATATTTTCTTCTCTTGCAACATATATTGTGGTATAAATAGTGTTTCCAAGTGGGAAATATCATATAGAAGCATACTTGTTGTTTTTAATTACACATTTTGCTGTAGCATTGCATTTTTTCTTTGATGATTTTTTTCACCACTAGAATAATCTAAGATGGTTGTTTTTAATTTTTATGCCATTAAAGGAAACAATGTAGAATCCATATCAGGTTTAGAATTATAATTTTCAAAACTGAGTGCCTAATTAGTAATTAAGGCACAATCATATCAATGATAAAGAACAAAGCATCTGAAACAAAAACCAAGTAGCAAGTAATACCTTTTCCTTGTAGTGGTTTTTCCCTTTGAGCTACTAACTTGATACGGGATTGCCTCTTCTATATGCATCACAAATGCTTATTCTGTGTGTGTGTGTATGCATGTGTGTGTAGCATGTGCTAGTGCTGAATACAATTTATAACTATTAAATTTTATATATGGCATGTAGTTTTTTGAATAAAAGTTCATACATATGAATAAAAGAGACTGCATTCTAAATATATATCAATATTTCATCCTTTTCTTAAAGTTATTTAAATTATTTTATAATACTAATTAAATAGATGCTCTACTTTGTTTTTATAGAAGTTTTCACTCATTTCTTTTTTTTTAAAGATCAGTGGATAAGTCTGTCATAGTGTATGATACTGTAAGTATTTTAAAGTCTTGCATGTGTGGTCCATGTAAATTATGTTTATTACATTACTGAACTTTGTTTAGTTAGGCAAGATGATAAAAAGTATACCTTTTTTCTGTTTAGGGTGCCAAAGAGTATAATAATACAGTTTCAGAAAGTCTAAAATAGTTACGCAAGTAAAGTATTGGTTCTGGGACAAGCCCTTAAATATTTCAATAATGATTTTAATATGGACAGATATTTAATTTGATCGAAGAAAAAATACAAATTCAAAGAGCACCAATATCCAAAATATCACTTTATATCTATTCTTAAAACTTTATGCCACCTTTTTAAAACAATGAAGGATAAATGTTTATCCCAGGAGTTGGGGAGGGTATATAGCTGACATTGGCCTGACATCGTTCGAGTACTGGCTGGATTTAGAGACTAGTGTAAGGAAGAGTTGGTCATAATGGATTTGGAAAAATGGGAATTTTTGGTACATCCCTGAGGGTAAAGACCAGGTTGCACGAGTATGAAGAAAAATGAACTTTTTACATATAGGGAAGATGTAATTGATGGAACTATTCTCCAAGAGAAATCAGTGTGGAGTGAAGCCTTATAATGACTGAATTCAGGCTGTAGCTATGCCAGCAAATGAAATGGAGATGTAAATCATCAAAATGTAGCGGGTCAAACAAGGAATCTAAAGTGGTCCTCCATGAAGAAGTTTACGTCACTGAGAGTTCTGCCAGGAAATGGGGAAGGATGCTCAAAGTAGGTGAAGTAGATCCTTAATATTTCTGATGAAATTTTCATGACATTTTACATTTACAAAAACAGTTTTCCTCATAAAATATATATGAGTGTCACTTATGTACATAGTGATGCTTGATGGCCAGATAAGTGTACTCAGAATCTAAGTGACTAATTTCTACTCACTTGGTCCTGCCATGGGTACAAGTCAAATATCAGCAAGAATGCAAATTATTTCATGTAATAGATGTTTAGATGACTATTAGTAAGTTCTGGCAAATTAGTAATAGCCAGGAGCCTATTATACTAAAAATTTCTAGGAAAGTGGTCAGTAGACAGCAATGCTGATAATTAGGAAAGGGAAATAAGTACCTGATAATATTATTAGGTATATAGATGCTATTTTTTATTCATTGGGTAAAGTTTCAACTTCTGTTAGTGAGTAATAATATTAAAATACATATAGCATATAAACCATTTATGTCAAACAATTTTTTACTAATAACTTTACTCTTGCCTAAGTAAATGTAAAAGTGTTTTGTTGTTGTTTTCCAGAATACTGAGAATATACTGCACACATTGACTCAGCATACCAGGTCTGAACTTAACCTCAGTTTGTATTAATGTAATTTAAAAAATTAGTCTGAGGATACATAATAATTGTTTTTATTAACTAGGTATGTTACAACTTGTGCCTTTGCACCCAATATCCTTTTACTTGCTACTGGTTCAATGGACAAAACAGTGAACATCTGGCAATTTGACCCGGAAACACTTTTCCAAGGTTAGTAAGGACATCATATTTAACCCAGTTCAACCCTATTCACTATTGAAATCAGAAATTCAGTAATTTTTTGACAAATCACATTGCTTTTCTCAATATAGATGTATATCCATATTTAATATAATTTAAAAACAATTTTAGAGAAAATAGTGTTAAAGTAGTTGACCTATGTTAAAACTGTCGATAAATATTTTTGGATGAGCATTTATGTATATCATACCTCCCATAGTTTTGTAAGCTATTTATTTATACTCCATACACATTTTTCAGATAAATATAGCCTGAGAACAAAATAGAAATTACAGTTTTATTTTGTTGATTTTAGTTTTGGCCTCATCAAACAATGATGATATATAATTTAGAAATTTTTTATTTTTATCACTGTCAGAATTAAACAAACAGGGGTGCTGAGATGCAGACGACAGAGCAAATAGAATTCTTTTGCTGATATGAATTTTATGCAACAGAAAAATTGTCTTTATTGAGTAAAAAAAAAAAAAGGTCCGAAAGAGTAGTATTTAATGTATCAAATAATTCTTTATTATACATACTATTATTTGACTTTTTGAAATTTCTTAAGAAGAGGTTAAAGTAGTAAAACATAGATTTAAGGACATTTTATTTACTTTTGAATTCAAAGTGAGAATGGTTAGAAAGGAAATGCTTTTTCTTTTGTTGTTATTTCACTTGCCTTCTTTTATGTGGGTTTTTGTTTGTTTTTTAAGCAAGGAGCACAGAAGATCAACTGAAGCACTTTACTGAAGATTGGTCAGAAGATGATGTCTCAGCATGGCTTTGTGCACAAGATTTAAAAGACCTTGTTGGTATTTTCAAAATGAATAATATTGATGGAAGAGAACTGTTGAATCTTACAAAAGAAAGTCTGGCTGATGATTTGAAAATAGGTAAGACTCGTGAAAGAAGATGTCGTTGTATAGGGCAGTATATTTTTATCAGATTATGGCAAAGAAATGTTACATAGCAAGCATTTCTTTAGGTCTCGAAAGCCACCATGTAATGTAATTTTAAAAACGTTTTTTAAAATTTGGGATATAATTACCTATTATAAAACTCACCCTTTTATAAGTGTACAATATAGTGATTTTTAGTATGTTCATGGAGTTGTACAACTATCACCACTAATTCCATAATATTTTCATCACTTCAAGAAGGAGCCCCATGCCTATTAGCAGTCACTCCTTATTCCCTTTTTCACTAGTCCCTGACAACCACTAATCTACTTTCTGTCTCCAAGGGTTTGCCTATTCTTGACATTTTATACAAATAGAATCATGTAATACACTGCCTTTTTTTTTCTGGCCTCTTTTACTTAGCATGTTTTCAAGGTTTATCCATGTTGTAGCATATTAGGTTGGTGCAAAAACAATTGCGGTTTTTGCAGTTATTTTTAACCTTTTTAACTGCAATTACTTTTGCACCAACCTAATACATTAGTACTTCATTTTTTTCATGACTAAATAATATCCCATTGTATAAATTTATCACTTTTTGCTTATCCATTCATCAGTTGATTGAATTTAGATTGTTACAGTTGTTTCAATTTTGTAGCTATTACAAATAATGCCCCTGAGAACATGCATGCGCAAGTTTTTGTGTGGGCATCTATTTCCAATTTTCTTGGGTGTATAATTAGGAATGGAATTGTTGGGTCATATGGTAACTCTGTGCTTACATTTGAGGAACTGCTAGACTATTTTCCAAAGCAGTGGTACTAGTTTGCATTCTCACTAGCAGTGTATGAGAATTCCATATCCTCAACACTTGTTTGCTTTTTAAATTATAACTCTCCTAGTGGTTTCTTATTGTGGTTTTGATATGCATTTACCTGATTAATGATTAGTGATGCTGAACATTTTTTCATGTGCTTGTTGTATGTCTTCTTTGGAGAAATGCCTATTCAGATCCTCTGCCCATTTTAAGAACTGGGTGTTTTTGTCTTTTTATAGTAGTCTACATATAAATTTGGATACTAGACCCTTATCAGATATATGATTTGTAAATATTTTCTCCATTTTCTGCACAAAAGTTTTAAATTTTGATGAACTCCAATTTATGTGTTTTTCTTTTTTTCTTTTGTTGTTTGTGCTGCGGGTATAATAGCTAAGAAACTATTGCCTAATCCCAAGTGTCAAAGATTCACAGCTATGTTTTCTTCTATTCCTTTTATAGTTTTAGCTCTTACATTTAGGTGTGTGATCAATTTTGACTTATTTTTTTGTATATGGTATGAGGTAGGGGTCCAGCTTTATTCTTTCAGGTATGGGTATCCAGTTGTCCCAGCTGCATTTGTTGAAAAGACTGTTCTTTCCCCGTTGGAATTATTAATATCTTGGCATCTTGTTGAAAATCAATTGACCATAAAGTGAAAGTTTATTTCTGGACTCTTAATTCTATTTCATTGATCTATTTGTCTATTCTTTTACTAGTGCTCAATTACATAGTACCTTTTTAGTAAGTTTTGAAATTGAAAACTGTGTGTTCTCCATCTTTATTTTTATATTCAAGATTGGTTTTGCTACTCTGGATCCCTTGCATTTTCCATTAGCAAAATTTCAATTTCTGCAAAAAAAAAAAAAAAAAAAGCCACTTGATATTTATAGGGACTGTTTTGAATCTGTAGATCAATTTGAAAATTATTGTCATCTTAACAATATTAAATTTTCAAGTCCACAAGCACAGGATGTTTTTTTCTTTATTCAGGACTTCTTAATTTCTTTCACCAATCTTTTGTAATTTCCAGTGGACAAGTCATTAATTTCTTAAGTGTACAATCAGTGGCTTTTAGTATATTCACCCCTATCTAATTTCAGAACACTTTTATACCCCCACCCCCAAAGAACCCCAATCTTCTCTCTCCCTAGCTCTGGCAACCACTAATCTATTTTCTGTCTCTGTATATTTGCCTATTTTTGATATTTCTTGTAAGTGGAACCATGCAATATGTGGCCTTTTGTATCTGGCTTTTTTTATTGAACATAATGCTTTCATGGTTCATCCATGTTTTTGTGTGTATATGTACTTCATTCCTTTTTATGGCTGAATAATGTTCCATTGTATGGCTATGGCTACACCACAGTTTGTTTATCCATTTGTCACTTGATGGACATTTGGTTTGTTTCCCCTTTTGGCTATTATCAATGAGGCTGCTATGAACATATATGTATGAGTTTTTGTGTGACTATATATGTTTTCATTTATCTAAGACATATGATTAGGAGTAGAATAACTCTACATTTAACATTTTGAGAAACTGCCAGCTGTATGTACCATTTTCCATTCTCACCAGCAATGTCTGAGGTTTCTAATTTCTTCCTCTTTGGCAGCACATGTTATTACCAGTCTTCCTGATTATAGCCATCCTAGTAGATGCGAAGTGGTATTTCATTATGGTTTTAATTTGCATTTACCTAATGTATGGAGTATCTTTTCAAGTGCCTATTGGCCATTTATGTATCTTCCTGCGCGAAATGTCTGTTAGGATCCTTTGACCTTTTTAAATTGGTTTGTCTTTTTACTGTTGAGTTGTAGGAGTTTATATATTCAGGATACTATATCCTTATCCAAAACAGTTTGAAGTCTTCGTGTCATACTCTAATAAACATAGTAACCAGACACTATTATCAATAAGTTATAGTAAAATCTTACTTAACCAGAAAGCATAGAAAATAAGATATCCATAGTGAGATTTGTTGTTAATGATGAGTCAAATAACAAAGTTTGTTATAGAAAACCATTTTAAAGTACAGTATTATACTTTCCTTGCGTAATAAAGATAGTATGTGCACCTATTTAAATCTCTTAGCAGCTTCTGGTCTTTTAAGAAGTTAACAGAATGATAATTTTGTGAAAATACTTAGGATTAGATGGTTTTGTACCCAGACCATACTGGGAAGTTTACTACTACATCTCTAATAACTTATTTCCTTTATAATTTACTCTTTCTTCCTGAAAGTTAGGTAATACAGTATAGTTTTTTTGTTTGTTTTTTTCTTAAGTTCTGGTGAACTTAGCATCTTCATTAGTTGATTTCTCGTTACTCTTTCACAGTAAATCTTAATAGTACCTTATCATGCAGGAACACTTGACAATGTAAAATAATTAATTTCATATTTCAACAAAGGATGTTTGAAAACAACAAAGAAGCATAGTAAAAACAATTAATAGTATTACAATTCTATTCTGATAGCCAGATACATAAAGAATAAGAAATTCTTACGGGATCCAATGGCCTGAATTTTGAAGGATGAGTCTCACGTTTAACAGTTACAATCATTTTAAAGTTCAGTGAAATAGTTTTGAAAGTATTAGGTCCAAGCCAAAATTGAAATATAATTTAAATTAGTTCTGTAGTGGTCTACTAGCTGAATTAAGAAAATCATTATTATAAATGGAGACAATGTTGCACATTATGTTTTGTGCACAGTCCATAGGGAATCTGTTTTGTGTTTGTGTTTTAAGATTTGGAAAGCCAGCAGATTCAACAAATTTAACACATAACAAATTAGCAAATAATTAGCCTAGGGCATTTATATTTTCATATCGTTCTAAAGTACTTTAAAGTTTTTGCAAAATTATAAAAGATCCAGAGGTCCTTTAATATTCTACAAGTGCTACTTTAAGCTACAGTGAGTTTCTTTGTCTTGAATTTTAAGAAAATTTGTTTCTTCCAAACAGTAAGTTGGAATAATAGAGAATTGAAGTTGGGTCTAGGAAAGAAAATATGTGAAGAGGCAAACTGATGAGTATATGATAACAAATTTTACTCTTTCGATGCATAACTATCTTACTTGCCTTTGCCTTTGTGGTACAACTGTTAAAACAGTTCCTATGTCAAAATGAATAAATGTGAATGTGCTTAATATTCATCATATGGAGGAAGTTGATTAGTTGGCAGTGAAGTATATTGGAGCGTCAGAGACCAAAGTAGTACATCTATTATGTTTGACACTTAAAAAAAAATTAATTTTAAGGAATCAAGCAGTCCATCAAATCTTTTTTCAATTAGTCTTTTGTAAATATATATAATAGAGGAACTTTCTGTAGACTTGAATATCTGTTGGAATCTCATGCTTTCAACCTAGAATAATAGTGATTTTCTAGGATTGTGTTAATGAAAACCAAGGGTACAATAGACATAAAGTTTTAGGTAGGAAATAACTCCTTACATCCTGTACTACATTTGCATAAGGAATGTCCAGACAGAGATTACAGGTACAAAAGATCCTTGACATTGAGAGAGATGTGTATTAAGACATTTGTGAGTCCATGAATTTGGGAACTCTACTATGGCACTTTCTCTCTCACTCAAAAGGCATAAAATATGAAAAGTAAAGTGCAAGAAAGTCTCTGAGCGGTGAAGCTAGGCAAAGTCCACTAACTAGCCACAGGACTTTCATCTGCACATTGGCCTCTGTTTCTATCTGAGCCCCAGGAATATTGCAAAATGCTACCTATCTTGGAGTTTAGAATTACTGTAGATAATGTAATGGTCGAAATTTGGAATGACAAATATCAAGGAACTATTGTATATCATGTCAGTCCTAACACTTATATTCAAATAATTATATCATAGATTCCTAATTAGGAATGAGTTTTTTTCCAAAGGGTTCCCTCTACCTTTTGCTCTTGTGTTTCCAAGAAACCACAAAAGCACATGAGGCATCTTTATCATTTTTTAATTTAAAAATGATCATATCACGTTATATCAAATGCTTTTTCAAACTTTGTGCATCAACCGTTTTAACATCCTCCGATTTTGAAAGTTTCACATTTCAATTCCCAGTAATACAGTACTTCCTGGTGTAGATTTTAACTTGTTGCCTGATTGCATATACAGTTAAGTAACATAAGTTTACCATTTTTTTCTTTATACATGATTAAAGTGAAAAAGTCCCTTCAAATCTAGTCACTAGTGGCTGACCTGCTGTTGAGTAGGCATAACCCCTAGAGTTCAGCTGCTGCTGTTAATTAGCTGACCCCACGGGCCAGTGAATACTTTTTGGGCATCTTGGGGTCTCCTTTCCTCAGGCTCATCAGATGTCCTGTTTTGCCTTCCACACAGATGCTATCCTCAGGTCTTATGGATGTTGGGGATTTGTCGTCATCTACTTATATTGTGGGGTTCATGAGGATACTCAGCTACCTTGTTTTGTTGGAAATGTTGTCTGTGGGGCTTGATTTTGCTATCTAGGTTCTCTGTTTTCATGTGAGGATTCAGAGAAATTAAACTGTACTTCTCCTACCACTGCCTTCTCCAAATCCTTAGGATTTAAAAATCCTTTTTAAAATCCCTACTGTAACTATAGTCATATTTCCCTTTCTATACTAATTGTTTTTATGTCTTGTTTTCTCTTGGTCATTCTAGTCAGAAGCTTGATTTTTTTTTAATAACATTTATTTTAAATATAAAGTACTTTTTAGTGGGTCCCCACCCCCTCCCCTGCCCGGAGAAAGCAGCTTTTGGTTCTGTTGTTGTCTCTTGGGGCGTTGGAGTGGTGATACAAAGTTAGGGACCGGCCTGATGGTCTGTGCTTCTAGTGCCAGGAAGTCATGCTGTCGTGTTACCTGCTGCCAGCTGAGATTGGTGTCGCTGCTTTGGAGACCACATGACAGGGCAAAGCTGGGAAGAGTGAAGAGGACATGTAGAAAGGCCTTTCTTCTGTTATGTGTATGTGGATCTCTGCTGTAAGCTGTCCTCTCCCATCCCCCACTCTGGAAACCGGTCACCTCTGTTTCCTCACAGGTTTTCAGAGTTTTGTTCTCTATTTTTGATGTTTATTTGTGTCTAGACTCCATTAATTTTCAATGATATTGCATTTCCAGGGGTGGATAAGGTGTGGGGATGAGAATACAGGAGCTGGTAGCCTATTTAACTTGTCATCTAATTTATTAAGAACCAGATGCCTTTTCAGGGTTATAGTATATATAGGCATACCTCATTTTTTTGTACTTTGTGCTTTATTGCACTTCACAAATGTTGCATTTTTTACAAATTGAAGGCAAGACCCTCCACAAGCAAAAAGATTAGACTCGCTTTATTTGTGGTGGTTTGGAGCCGAACTCACAACAACTCTGACGTCTGCCTGTATAGCCAGATACAGCCCATTTCCCTTACTGAGTGAGGGTTTACTAACCCTCAGCTGGTAAGAGGCCTTTCCTTCTGAGCAATATGCTCACCCCCTACCCCCAGTCACAAAAGAAGATAATTTGTTTCTGGCTAAGTTCTGTGGATTTGATACGATAATTGCATCCCTGAGGGCAAAGCAATCTGATTCTGTTTTTAAATGACATTAAAATTGGACAAGGATAGCACCCAATTTAACCTTTTCGCATCTGGGGCTTTTTTATTTTTTATTGGGTAATATTGGGGAACAGTGTGTTCCTCCAGGGCCCATCAGCTCCAAGTCGTTGTCCTTCAATCTAGTTGTGGAGGGCGCAGCTCAGCTCTAAGTCCAGTTGCCGTTTTCAGTCTTTAGTTGCAGGGGGCACAGCCCACCATCCCATGAGGGGATTGAACCGGCAACCTTGTTGTTAAGAGCCCCGCGCTCTAACCAACTGAGCCATCCAGCTGCTCATGGAGCATTTTGAAATAAGCTTTGTATATTCTCTATTATAAATATTAGCAAACATGTATAATATTTTTGACAGTTGAAAATATATATATTTTTCAGAATATTAAATGCTTCTATATCCTTCTCTTATATGTTGTATAATTATCCCTTTAAATGAGATGGCTGCTAATTATAAACGTGTAGATTTTAATTATAAACATGTTAGAGTTATAAACATGTTATGATACTTTAGAAAAATTGTTTTAAAAATCTTCAATTTGGTTTCAGTGAATCACATGGGAAAGAAGTCACAGGAAAGCAGTGAAGCAGTCCCTAAGAGGCAGGCAGCTGTTAGGTTGACTTACCACACTTCTTAGATACAGTCCAAATAGATGTAAACAGCTTATGGCACACAGGCAGCATGAGCTTCATGTTCACATTGGTTCCCCTTTCCCTCTAAGTCTTGTGTGTGCAATTTATGTTTGTGTCACAGCTGAGGAAACTTGAGCTCAGGACTCCCACCCCTACCCACCCACCCCCGCCAATCTTATAATGGGATTGCTAGCAACCCAGCCCAAGAGGAAGACATTATTTTCCTACCGATCATGAAACAAACCTGCCCCCTGACTGAAAGGGAGACACTACCTCTATCTTCCAAGGATGTTTGCAAACAGCCATGAAGATAGTGCAGAGACCAAAGGTGTAATAAGGCGTGTATTAACACCATGGAGAGTTCCCTCCCAACAGAGGGAAAGCTGATTTGTGTTTTTATGGGAACTATTAGGCATTCTGAAATGTACTTCTTTTCTTCTACCCATAGCACCCCCAAACACCTCCACTTAAAGTAAAACTGTCAGCTGGTCCTAAACATGTAAACAGCTAATAATGCTAAACTTCCTAAAATTAATTGTACTAAACTTCCTGAAATTACAAATTAAGGTAATTTAAAAAACTTAAGATGAAAGTAAAGATACAAATGAATGAAACTTGTCTATACAGTCTTACACACACAGATGAACGTTGTGATTGTGTTTCATACGAGTGTTTAGTGAATAATATATCCAATGTCATAAAGTTTAAAATATAAGATGGAAAGTTTACATTATTAAGCTGAACACCTTTCAAAATGATTTTTAGGAAATTTTTTGTTGTCTAAATAACCAATGATAATGAGCCTTTTCTGATTTTCTGTAGTATGTTAGTAGTTCAGCAATCTGAAATTCTTGAGGAACTTTCCGAATCTAAGGTTGTTTAGAATAAACAATCTATAGTTGCTGATTTATTTTAACCATACAGTATTTTATACTACAAAAATTCATTAAAGAATTTATAAAGAAAACATTTCTATGTGGTAAAACAGTACGTAGTAAAAAATCTGAAGATTTTTGGTTGTAGTAGATAAAACTTCTGTTTGCTAAAGACTTGCATAAAGCTAACCAGTAATTCTCCAGTCCTAACAGAATGATTTCTTTTTAGAATCTCTAGGGTTGCGTAGTAAAGTACTGAGGAAAATTGAAGAGCTCAGGACAAAGGTGAAAACCCTTTCTTCTGAAATTCCTGATGAATTTATATGTCCAATCACTAGGGAGCTGATGCAAGATCCTGTCATCGCATCAGGTATGTGTGATGCTATTCTAAGTTTCAGGGCATATTATGTGTTAAATGAATAAATAATGTAGACAGTTCATAGAAATTTGTTTAAATATGGAAAATATTCAAAATCCCTGCTTTGTGTCTTACAAGTAGTTTGTTTTTTTTTCTTTTCAAAAACTTATTAGACCTGAGGTGATCTATTGAACATTATGTATTTCTTAATGAATAAAATTGGATTGAGTAGGTTTGCATAAGATGAGAAACAAAAGGAATAAGTTTTACAAGCTTTAATAAACTTGTGAAATGTGTAATTACTAAACTGTAAAGTTAAGTACTGTCTTTTAGGATAGACTGTTGAGATCTCTTATATTTAGTTTATCCATCATGAATTTAAGTAAACTTACAGAAATAAGAATTTAAAGATTATAAAGTTGTATCATTCCACATTAATTTCTAATCTTTGTCAATAAATAGATATACATACTTTACATAGTTGTAATCATGAATCCATATTGTATTTTTTATTTTTTGTGTAAAACTTTATATTTTTACATTTTTATATTTTGACTTAGTCTATGTAATTTTCAGTTTTAATAACTTTATTGAGGCTCTATGCTACATTTTATTTGACTTTTCTATTTGGTGTATGTATGTGTTTGCAAATCTTTCTGTTGCAAAGAGCATTGCACTGATATCTTGGTATTCCTTTCTTTTTGTTATTACCAGTACTTAGAGTTATTTTCGTGGCATGTGCTCCAAAACAGAATTAACCAATCAGAGAATAAGTTATGAACATGAAAAGAGCAGTCTTGATAGTTTTTGTTGGATTTGTTATTAGATTGTTTTCTATAAAAAAAATTTACAGTGCTAACAGCAGTATATTTTTAGTGTACCTGTTTTTCCAGTTTTGTGATTACTGAATTTTATAACTATTTTTGTGAGTTTAATGGTTTGAAATTGTATTCCTTACATTGCTAGGGAGGCAGTAAATTTTTCTACATGGCAGTTTACCATTTAAATATGCTTGAGTATAAAATATTTATTCATCTTCCTTGATAATTAACTTATCTGAGGGACTTAAATACCAACCTTATATACTGTGTCCACATTATTAGTGTAGCTAATCATATGGAGTCTTATTTTGTTAGCATCATTTTAATATATTTGATTGTTTCTCTTGCTCTGAGCTTTTATAGGCAGGAGCATTTTTCATTTCTATAACTGTAAACATTTTCTTCGGTTTTTTATTTATTTACTTATTTATTACTTATTTACTTCAATTTATTGGAGTAATACTGGATAATAGCATTATATTAAGTTTCTGTTTGTTCACGAGCCAAAGTCAAATCTCCTTCCGTCACCACATATTTGACCCTTTTTACCCTCTTCTACACCCTCTCCTCGCTCCCAGTAACCATGATACTGTTGTCAGTGTCTGTGAGTTTTTGTGTTATGCTTGTTCATTTGTTGTTTTCAGTTTTATATCCCACATATGAGTGAAATCATATAGTTCGTGTCTTTTTCTGTCTGACTTATTTCATTTAGCATGATATTCTCAAGATCCATTCACATTGTCACAAATGGCAATATTACATCTTTTCTTATAGCCAAGTAGTATTCCATTGTATATATGTACCACATCTTATTCATCCAATCATTGGTCGAAGGACACTTAGGTTGTTTCCATGTCTTGGCTATTTGCAAATAATGCTGTAGTGAACATAAGGGTACATATATCCTTATGAATAAGTGTTTTCAATTTTTTTGGTAGATACCCAGAAGAGTGATTTGGTCATACGGTAGCTCCATTCTTAATTTTTTGAGGAACCTTTTGGTTTTCCATAAAGGTTGTACCAATTTACATTCCCACCAGTGTACGAGGTGTCCCTTTTCTCCACATCCTCTCCAACACTTATTTCTTGTCTTAATGATAATATCCATTTTAACAGGTGTGAGATGGTATCTCATTGTGGTTTTGATTTGCATTTCCCATATATGCTTGTGAGACCGATCATCTTTTCATATATTTGTTGGCTCTCTGTATATCTTTTTGAGAGAAGTGTCTGGTCAGGTCCTCTGCCCATTTTTTAATTGGATTTTTTTGTTGTTGTTATTGAGCTATATGATTTCTTTATATATTTTGGATATTAGCCTCTTATCAGAGGTATTGTTTGCAAATACTTCTCCCATTTGGTTGGTTGGTGGTTTCTTTTGCTGCGAAGAAGTTTTTTAGTTTGATGTAGTCCCATTCATTTATTTTTGCTTTTACTTCCCTTGCCTTTGGAGTAAAGCTCACAGAAACCCCTCTGAGACCACGGTCTCCGTAGGTTAGGAAAACATACGCCTATGTTTTCTTCTATGTATTTTATTGTTTTAGGTCTCATATTCAAGTCTTTAATCCATTTTGAGTTAATTTTTGTGTCTGGTGTCAGATAGCAGTCTAAGATGTTTCATTCTTTTACATATGTCTTTCCAATTTTCCCAGCACCATTTATTGAAGAGACTTTCCTTTCTGCATTGTGTGTTTTTGGCTCCTTGGTAAAAAAAAATTAGTTGCCCATATATTTGTGGGTTTATTTCTGAGCTCTGAATTCTGTTCCATTGATCTGTGTGTCTTTTTCTGCCAATACCGTGATGTTTTGATTATTGTCTCTTTGTAGTATAATTTGAAGTCAGGGACTGTGATACCTCCAGCTATATTCTTTTTTTCTCAGGATTGCTTTGGCTTTTCAGGGTCTTTTGTGGTTCCATTCAAATTTGAGGATTTTTTTGTACTATTTCTTTGAAAAATGCCACTGGAATTTTGATAGGGATTGCTGTAAATCTCTGTGTTACGTTAGGTGCTATGGGCATTTTAACTATGTTAATTCTTCCAGTTGATGAACAGGGGGTATCTTTCCATTACTTTGTGTCTTCTTCCATTTCTTTCAACAATGTCTTGTAGTTTTCAGTGTATAGTTCCTTCACTTCCTTTAAGTTTATTCCTAGGTACTTTATCCTTTTTATTGCAACTGCAAATGCATAGTTTTCTTTATTTATTGTTCTGATATTTCATTGTTAGTATATAGGAACACAACAGAGACTTGAGTACAGTCAGGGTTCTGTTTCTTATCTATTCAGAGTCATCTGAATATTCACATTCTGTGATGTTCAATGTGCCTTTTTCCACATGGTAGAAAAACATAACCACCAATAGGTCCCATATTTTACATTTTGCAATTTCACCCACCAGAGACAGACGAATACAACATTCCTTACCAGTGCCAACTCCAAAATTCCCAAAGAACCTACCCCAGTGTTAGTCCCTATAGGATGAGGTGTAGTACTGTGATTTGCCTAACTGTGAAGGGTAGCATTGTATATAAATGGGGTAGCATCATAAGGAGGATAGTGGTAGAAGGGACCGTTTACAGAAAAGAGGTTGGTAAAATGTACTAATAATATCAATTAAGTCTGCTCTAATGTGTCATTTGAGGCCACTGTTGCCTTATTGATTTTCTGTCTGGATGATCTATCCATTGATGTCAATGGGGTGTTAAAGTCCACTTCTATTTCTGTATTACTGTTGATTTCTTCCTTTCTATCCGTCAATATTTGCTTTATTTATTTAGATGCTCCTTTGTTGGGTGTGTAGATGTTTATGAGAGTTATAGCCTCTTGTTGGATTGATCCCTTCATCAGTATGAAATGCCCTTCTTTGTCTCTTGATACAGCCCTTGTTTTCAAATATGTTTTGTCTGTTACCGGTATTGTTACTCCAGCTTTTTTTTTTCGTTTTCATTTGTATGATACATCTTTTTTCATCTCTTTACTTTCAGTCTCTGAGTATCTTTTGCTCTGAAGTGGGTCTCTTATAGGCAGCATACGAGTATGTATATGTCTTGTTATCCATTCAGCCACCCTATGTCTTTTGATTGGAGTATTTAGTCCATTTATATTTAAAGTAATTATTGATAGATATGTATCACAATTTTATTATTTTCTTTTCTGATTATTTTTGTAGTTGTTCTCTGTTCCTTTTTTATTCTCTTGGTCTCTTCTCTTGTATCTGGGTATTTTCCATATATTGTTTTTGGATTCCTTTCTCTTTATTTCTTGTTTGTCTCATAGATTTTTGGTTTGTGGTTACCATGTGCTTCTCTATACCAAACTATGTTTATAGCAGTCTATTTTAAGTTGATGGTTGTTGTAAGTCTGAACACATTCTAAAATCACTATGATTTTTATTCCCCCTCCATGTTTGTTTTGTTATAATTCATTTATTTTGTGTGTGTTGATCCCTTAATTTATTGCGGTAATTACACATGATCTTCATACTTTTGCCTTTTAATCTTTGTACTAGTTTTATTGTTGGTTGATTCATTGCTTTTATTGTTTGCCTTTGTCAGTGAGTTTTTTCTTTCATATGTTTTGTTATTCATATAGACAGTGCCAAAAAATGTATACACATTTTAAAGAAGGAAAAAAACTGTATTAAAATTGTGATAATATATAGTGATAACAAAAGATGAATACAAGTCATGTGTACATATTTTTTTTGGCACCCCTGGCATTTTGGATCTTGCCTACTTAGAGAAGTCTATTTAACATTTCTTGTAGTACTATTTTAGTGGTTATGAACTCCTTTTAATTTTTTTGTCTGGAAAACTCTTTATCTCTCCTTCGATTCTAAATGATAGCCTTGCTGGGTAATCTCAGTTGTAGGTCTTTGCTTTTTATCACTTTACTATTTTGTGTCAATCCCTTCTGTCCTGCAAAATTTCTGTTGAGAAATCAGCTGATTGTTTTATTGGAGCTCCCTTGTAGATAACTAACTGCTTTTCTCTTGCTGCTTTTAAAATTCTCTGTTTGGCGTTTTAATTATGTGTCTTGGTGTGGGCCTCTTTGGGTTGATCTTGTTTGAGACACTATGTGCTTCTTCGACTTGTATATCTATTTCTTTTGCCAGGTTAGGGGAGTTTTCAGTCATTATTTCTTCAAATAGGTTTCATTCCCTTTCCTTTTTTTCTCCTTCTGGTACCCCAACGATGCGAATGTTGTTGGTATGCTTGCTGTTATCCCAGAGGTTCTTTTTTGTTAAAAAAAATAATCTTTTTCAGTTACAGTTGACATTCAATATTATTTTATGTTAGTTTCAGATGTACAGCATAGTGGTCAGACATTTGTACGATTTATGCAGTGATCCCCCAATTAGTCTAGTACCCACCTGGCACTGTACATAGTTGTTGCAACATTATTGACTATATTCTCCACGCTGTACTTTACATCCTATAACTGTTTTGTAATTACCAATTTTATGTCTTAATCCCTTTTTCACCCAACTCCCCAACACCTCTCCTCTCTGGCAACATCAATTTGTTTTCTGTATCTATGAGTCTGTTTGTTTGTTCATTTATTTTGTTCTTTAGATTCCACAAATAAGTGAGATAATATGGTATTTGGCTGTATGGTATATGGTATTTCACTTAGCAAAATACCCTCTAGGGCCATCCATGTTGTCATTATCCTCATTTTATTTATTTTTTTGTTTATTTATTTATTTTGCTGTTCTGATTGGATTTCCTGCTACCTTGTCTTGAAGATTGCTTATTTGATCCTGTTTCATCTCATCTGCTTTGATCCCCTCTAATGTATTTTTCATTTCAGTTATTGTAGTTTTGATTTCTGACTAGTTTTTTTATGTTTTTTTATCTTTTTGTTGAAGTTCTCACTAAGTTCCTTGAGCATCCTTATAACCAGTGTTTTGAACTCTGTATTTGGTAGTTTGCTTGTCTTCATTCCGTTTAGTTCTTTTTATGGAGTTTTGTCCTGTTCTTTCATGTGGGACTTGTTTCTTTGTCTCCTCATTTTGGCTGCCTCTCTTGTGTTTGTTTCTAGGTAGAGCTGCCATGAGTCCCAGACTTGGCAGAGTGGCCTTGTATAGTAGGTGTCCTTTGGGGCCCGGTGGCGCAGTCTCCCTGGTCACCTGAGCTGAGTGCTCCAGTGATGTCCCTTGTGTGGCTTTTGTGTTCAACTCTTGTAGTTGAGCCTGCATTCCTATTGGTACATCAGTGTGTGGGATTGACCCTCAGGCTGACTGGCTGTGAGAGCTGGCTGTGACCACAGTGGATGGGCTTCTGTGCAGGGGCTGACCCCATGCACCAGGAGTCACTTTAGTGGGACTGAGTCTGTTCTTCAGGTGTGTTGTTTGTGGAGTGGGTTGAGTGGTGCAGGCTCCTTGGTGTGTTGTTCATGGTTAGCCCCATTTGCGCCTGGCTTGGAGCCCCATGGTGGGAGCTACCATGTGATCTGTGGCTGGCTGCCACCTGTGCTGGCCTTGGGACCCTTTCATGAGCACCACGCTGTGAGCTGAGGCCAGCCACCACTTGTGCCGGGCTTGTGGCTGCTCAGCTGAAGCTATGTTCCAGGCCAACACTGGCTGTAGCTTATGCCAGGCTCAGGACCACCTGGTAGGAGTCAGAATGCAGGCTGAGACCCGTCACTGCTTATGCCGGGCTTGGGTTTACTTAGCAAGAGGCACAGGGCACGCTGAGACCCACTATTGCTTGTTTGGGGTTTGTGGACCTATGAGAGATTTTAGGAGAGTCTGCAGCTCAGAGACAGGCTGCTTGTGTGGAAAAGCTGGTGGAAGAGGGTCGGGCTGGAGCAACGAGTTGTGTGCCGCCAAGTCTCAGCGAATCACCAGGTGGGGAGCATGTTGTTAGCCAGGTAAATGGAGAGTACAGACGTGGCACTCGCATGCACCTGCTGGCTGGGTGGGAGAGGCTCTCAACAAAGGAACAGTGGTACCCGCCAGCACTTCTGTCCCCGGAGAGTGTAGCCTTCAGCCCTGCCCCTCCAGTCCTTGCCTCAAAGCTATTCATTTCAGTTCCTCCCCATTTGTCCTTGGGACCCTTAGAACTGCTGCCCCTGCACTGGAGTCCAGAGCCAGTGAGTTTGTGAGCAAGTCCATGTGCTGGCCCCTCGAGAGGAACGCCTGGGACTCTAGCAGCCCTCAGTCTCGGACGCAATCCCTGCTGGTTTTCCCAGCCAGACATTATGGGGACTCCTCAGCACAGAGTGGGTCTGGGACCTCTTGCTCCTCGGGGGACCTCTGCACCAAGCTGTCTCTCCTAATTCTTAATCTCTGCACCGTGGGCATGGGACCTGCCTGTTCCGTGTCCCCATCCCTCCTGCCAGCCTTGTCGAGGCTTCTTCTATGTCCTTAGTTATAGGACTTTTGTCCAGGTGGTTTTCAATGATGGTTGTTCTGAAATTTAGTTGTAATTTTGATGTGGTTGTGGCTGGAGATGAGCACAGCTTTTACCTACTTCACCATCTTGACTGGAAGTGCCTCATCATTTTCTTAATGATGTCTTTTAAAGAGCAAACATTTTTAATTTTGTTGTGGCCCAATTTATTATATTTCCCTTAATGATTTACGTTTATAGTGTCCTATCAAAGAAATCTGTCTAGGAAAGTCTGCAGCACAGAGGCAGGCTGTTTTCAGCATGTTTTCTTCTAGATGATTTGTAGTTTAAAATTTTGTTTGTCTATGATATTTTTCAAATTAATGTTTGTATGTGGTGTGAGATAAAGTAAACTTTTCTTCTTTTCCTAAATGGATATCCAGTTGTTCCAGCCCAGCAGCATTTGAAAAATCTTTTCCCATTGGATTATCTTGGCACCTTTGAAAATCAACTGACTCTGTATCGCTGGTTATTCCTGACTTTTTATGCTATTCTACTGATCTTTGTGTCTATATTTGTGCCAATTACCTCAATGCCTTGATTACTGTAATTTATAGTAAGTCTTATAATCAGGTAGTGTTTCCCCCAAAATAAGACCTAGCCAGACTATCATCTCTAATGTGTCTTTTGGAGCAGAAATTAATATAAGACCCAGTATTATATATCATATTATATATTATCATTATTATTATTATACCCAGTCTTATATTATAGTAAAATAAGACTGGGTCTTATTAATTTTTGCTGCAAAAGACACAGTAGAGCTGATTGTCTGGCTAGGTCTTATTTTCGGGGAAACACGGTAGTATAAGTCATCTTAGTTCTTTTTCAAAACTGTTTAGCTATTCTTGGTCCTTAGCATATTTCCATATAGATTTTAGAATCACTTTCTCAGTTTCTACAGAAAAACATACCCAGGGTGTGTGTGTGTGTGTGTGTGTAAAACAAAACAAAATTTACCATCATCCCCAAGGTTCATCCAGGTCATTGCAAATGGCAGAATTTCCCTCTTTTTAAATGTTGGATAATATTCCATTGTATATATATATGTGCCACATTTTAGTTATCCATTTACCCATTGATGGACCCTTGGGTTGCATCCACATTTTTGCTATTGTTAACAATGCTGCTATGAATACGGGTGTGCAGATATCTCTTTGAGATCATGCTTTCAATTCTTTCGGATATGTACCCAGAAGTGGAATTGCTGGATCACATAGTAATTCTATTTTTAAACTTTTGAGGACCTGCCATACTGGTTTCCGTAGGGGCTGCCCCACTTTACATTCCAACAATGCACAAGGCTCCAGTTTTTCTACATCTTCACCAGCACTTGTTATTTTCTATTTTTTTTGATAGTGACCATCTTTATGGGTGTGAGGTGATATTTCATTGTAGTTTTTAATTTGCATTTTCCTAATAATTAGTGAGGTTGAGCATCTTCTCATCTGCTTATTTACTATTTGTATGTCATCTTTGGAGAAATGCGTATTCAAGTGCTGTGCCCATTTTTAAAATTAGATTTTTATTTTTTTGTTGTTGTTGAGTCCTTTCCCCCACTCTCCTCTTTTCCTGTTTCTTATTACACTGGCCAAGAATTTCCAGTACAGTGTTGAAAAGAAGTGGTAAGAGTAGATATTCTTACTTTTACCTGCTCTTAGGGGGAAGCATTCAGTCTTTCACCATTAAGTATGATATTAGCTGCCCTCTGTCAAGTTAAAGAAGTTCCCTTCTATCACAAGTTGCCGAGAAGTTTTAAAATGTTTATCCTTTGAAATAACATGATTTTTCTCCTTTAGCCTATAACATGATAGATTATGTAGTTTTCTATTGCTGCCCTAACAAATCACCACAAAATTAGTGGCTTAGAAGAAAATTTCTGTAGGTGAGAAGTCCAGTATGGTCTCACAGGCTAAAGGCATGGTGTTGGCAGGTTCTGTTCCTTTCTGGAGGATCTCGGGGAGACTCCTTTTCCTGCTCCTTTAGGTTGTTGGTAGAATTCAGTTCCTTATGATTGTAGGACTGACGCCCCTGTCTTTTTGCTGGCTGTATGCTGAGGGCTGTTCCCAGCTCTGGTAAACGAAATGATGGCTTCTCAAAGATGTCCATGCCCTAGTCCCCAGTGCCTGTGAATGTTATGATCACATGGTGAAGAGCAGCTTTGATAATCTAGGATGTGATTAAGGATCTGGAGATGGGGAGATTTCTCTTGCATTATCTGGATGGAGCCAATGTAATTACAAGGATACTTGTAAGTTAAAGAGGGAGGTAGGAGAGTAAGTTAAAGAGGGAGGTAGGAGAGTCAGTCACAGATGGAGAGGTGACAACAGAGCAAAGACTGGAGTGATGCAGCACTGTGAGCCAAGAATTCAGGCTTCTGGAAGCTGAAAAAGGCAAGAAAAGACTCTCCCCTAAAGCCTTCAGAAGGAACACCACCCTGCCAACACCTTGGTTTTAGTCCAGTGAAACTGACATCACAGTCTGATCTGCAGAACTGTAGGATAATAAGTTGTGTTGTTTTAAGTTACTGTGTTTGTGGTAATTTGATATAGAAGCAATAGGAAATGAATCCACTGGCTTTCAGAGGCTGTCGCGTTCCTTGGTTTGTGGCCTTCTTTCTCCATCTTCCAAACCCAGCAACATCGGGTAGTAGCTCTTTGCATCACATTGCAGGTCTTTGACCCACTTTCCTACTTTTCTCCTCTGCTTTTAAGAACTCATGAGATTATATAGGGCTGCGCTGGATAATCTAGGATGACTTCCTGTCTTAAAATCAGCTGATTAGCAACCTTCATTCCTTTGCAACTTTAATTCCCTTTAGCCATGTAACATATTCACAAGTTCCAGGATTAGGATGTGGACATATTTGTGGGGTCATTATTCTGCCTGCCACGATTACATTCATTGATTTTTAATGTGTGGTGTTAATACATATAACAAAATCAATAATTTTAACAATTTTCAAGTGTGCAGTGCCATGGTATTAAACACATTCACAGTGTTGTGCAGCTTTACCATTCTCCATCTCCAGAACTCTTTATCTCCTAAAATGGAAACTCTGTACCCATTAAATAACAGCTGCCATTTTCCCCTTCCGCAAGCCACTGGTAACCACCAGTCTACTTTCTGTCTCTCTGAATTTGAGTGCTGTAGCTACCCGGTAAGTGGAATCGTGCAGTGTTTGTCGTTTTGTGTCTGGCTTCAAGGTTCATCTACATTGTAGCATGTGTCAGAATTTCTTTCCTTTTTAAGGCTGAATAATATTCCACTGTATGTTAGTTTCTCCAGTCATCCAACCATGGGCATTTAGATTATTTGCCGCTTTTGGCTATTGTGAGGAATGCTGCTATGAACATGTACAAGTATCTACTCAAGTCCATGCTTTTAGTTCTTCTGGGTATATACCCAGAAGTGGAATTGTTAGGTCATATAGTAATTCTGCATTTAATATTTTGAGGAATCACCATACCATTTTTCATAGCAACTGTACCATTTTACATTCTCACTGGCAATGCACAAAGGGTTCCTTCCACTTTTTCTGCATCCTTACCAATACTTTGTTTTTTTACCTTGATTGTTATCTTAATGCGTGTGAGGTGCTATTGCGGTTTTGATTTGCATTTCTCTAATGATTAGGCTGAGGAGCATCTTATGTGCTTATTGGCCATTTTTGGAAAAATAATCTATTAAATTCCTTTGCCCATGTTTCAGACTGGTTTTCTTTATTGTTGAGTTATAGGAGCTCTTTATATATTCTGGACATCAATCCCTTGTCAGATATATCTCTCCCATTCCATGGGTTGCCTTTTCACTCAGTCCTGTGATATACAAGTTTTTAATTTTGATGTCATATTCAATATGTTATTATAAAATCCAATGTCATGAAACATTCCCCCTATGTTTCCCTCTCAGAGTTTTGTTTTAATTTCTACATTTAGGTCTTTGATCCATTTTAATTTTTGTATATATGGTATAAGGTAAGGTTCTAACTTCGTTCTTTTTATGTGGATATCCGGTTTTCCCAGCCCTATTTGTTGAAGAGTGTTCTTTCCCTCATTGAATGGTTTTGACACCTTGTTGAAAACATTTGACTAACATGTGAGGGTTTATTTCTGGACTCTCTCTATGGTTGGTCTATATTTATGCCAGTACCAAATTGTTTTGATTAGTGTCAATTTGTGGTAACTTTGAAATCAGTAAGTGTGAATTGTTCAGCTTTGTTTTGGCTTTTGAGGATCCCTTGCGAATTCATATGAATTATAGGATGGGTTTTTCTGTTTCTGCAAAAAACATCACTGGGATTTTGATAGGGATTTCAATGACTGTGATTGCTTTGGATAGTATGAGAATTTCAACAGTTAAGTTTTCCAATCTGTGAAAACAAAATGTCTTTACTTTTATTTGTATCTTTAATTTCTTTCAGCAGTGTTTCAGTTTTCAGTGTACAATCTTTCTCCTCCTTGCTTAAATTTATTTACCTAAGTATTTCATTCTTTGTGATGCTATTTGTAAATGGAATTTCCTTAATTTCCTCTTTAAACTCTTCATTGTTAGTGTGTAGAACCACAAATGATCTTTGTATATTGATTTTGTATCCTGCAAATTGGTTAAATTTGTTATAACAGATTTTTTGTGGAGTGTTTGGGTTTTCAATTATCCTCTTTACTATGTATTGCTGGCTTTGATGAGTTAATATTTGTAGTATTTTTGTATCTGTGTTCATAAGGGATTTTTGTATCTGTGTTCATAAGGGATATTAGCTATGGTTTTCTTGTAATGTCTGTCTGACATGGTATGAGGGTAATTCTGGCCTCATAAAATGAAGTGGTTAAGTGCTCCTCTCCTGCATGTTTTAAGTCTATATAGTATTGCTATTATTTTTTTTCCTTAAATGTTTGATAAAACTTAACAGTGAAATCGTCTAGGTGTACAGTTTTCTTTGTAGGAGAGTTTTTAATCACAGACATTTATGAATTTAAATCTAGCTTTTAATAGGTTAGTTTATCAAATTACATTTGTGTTCTTCTTATGTGGTTTGCATTTTTTATCACCTCAAAATATTCTTGTTGGCATCATTTAATGTATTTAGTCTCATTTTAACCTTGGCTCTCTTGCTTTATTTTTGTTTATAGCTGCATGCTCTATTTCTTTCAGTCTTTTCCTAAAATAAACATTAGTGTACATCTTGAATTTTCACATAATAAACAGTTTCACCAAGGGTAATCAATATCCTTTTAACATTACTTTATCTAAAGTGAATCAAAGTATCTTTTGGTTCTAACTTCTTTCATTAAGCATCGTGTGTGTGATTTATCCATGTTGTTGCATTGCACAAAGCAGTAATCTGTTAATTTTTATGTGTGAATATACTATGATTTATTTCTCCATTCTGCTGATGGTCATTTTTGGCTATATAAACTGTGTTGCCCTGAGCCTTTATTCATGAGTTTTGGTGAATCATACATGTGCATTTTTATTGGGTGTATTCCTAGGCATAGATATACTGCTACTAAGAGTGGTTGAATCCGTTTATACTTTCACCAACAGTGTATAAAAATTCTGTTAGGTTGGTGCAAAAGTAATTGCAGTTTTCGCAATTTAACCTTTTAAACTGCAATTATTTTTGCACCAACCTAATAGTTGCTCCATAGCCTTATTTACATTTAGTGTGTCTTTCATTTTAACCTTTGTGGTATCACCTATTTATTTTAAATTGTATTACTTTTATTGAAGCAGTTGTAGGTTCATGTGCAGTTCTAAGAGTATATCTTGTACACTTTGCCCAGTTCCCCCACTGGCAACACTGATGAAATCCACAAATCTTATTTAGCGTTCCCCAGTTTTACATGTGTGCATTAAGTTCTACACAATTTTGTCCCTTTTGGAGGTTTGAGTACCAACCACCAGTCAAGACAGAACAATTCGGACCCACAAGAATGCCTTCTGTTGCCTTTCTATAACTACATCCATCACCTGCCTGTTCTCTTTCCACTTCCATCCATAATGTCCTCTATTTATAGTTTGTCATTTCAAAAGTACTACATGAATGGAATCATACAGTAAATAACCTTTTGGGACCAGTTTTCTTTGCTTTGCATAATCCCAGAAGTGTCACTATCCATGTATTTTTAGCCTTTTTTTGTGGTATTTCGTTTCAGAGGTGTTCCCTGTGGAAAACATACAGTTGAATTAATTTTTGAAAAATACTCAGTCTTTATCTTTAATAGAATTGAACCGATTTCTTTATATTGTGATTGATACATTTGAAATAATTCTTGCCAGCATATGTTCACAATTTATTTTCCTTTCTTCTAGTTCCCTTTTCCCCTTTCCTGAATTTTTCTGAATTGATCATGTGTCTGTTTTGGCTTTTTCCCCTTGTTGTTTTGAAAGGCATTGTACTTTATATCTATTGAATTTAACTGCTTCAGAAAAATTTCGAAAGTCTGTTTCTGCCTGTATCTCAGCATTCTTGCAGTATTTTTATTCATCTATTTGTTTAAATTATGAAAGCAGCATGTGCTTGGTGAAAAACAAACCATATTTTGAAAATGAGAACCTTCTGTACTCTGGTGTATCTTTCTAGATATTTTTCTACTCATTTATAATTTGTCCTATAACGAATGGGGTATGACACATACTTTGGAAAAATGTTTATTTTACTTTAATGTATCACGTAGGATTCCCTGTCAGTACATATTCAGAACTATGTCATTCTCCACTACAGGACAATGTTTCATAGTATGTTGTGCCATAAATTAACTCTTACTCTGTTGATAGACATTGTTCTCCAAATTATTCTATAGAAAAAAATGCTTAGTATATACAGGTACACTTATTTACACAGCTAGGTAAGCAGTTATAGTTTAAATTTTGTTTTAAAAAGAATAATGAAAGGTGAACATAGTTAAAAATTGGCTTGTCCAATTTTTGCCTATTTAAATTTTAGAATAATTTTGTTATGCAACAAGAGGAAATCTTGCCATTTTGATGAGAATTACAGGAAAACTAAATGTTAATTTGGGGTGTGGGGTAGAAATGACCACTACTAGTGAGGCATTTCCTCTATTCTTGTCCTTTATTCCTTTCAGGTCTATACTGAACATTTAAATGTTAATACATCTTTTTAGAAAAATCAGTGTTCACAATTCATCACTTCGGAATTGTGAAAACCCAATAAACCCTCCCTCACCACTTTGCTTTTTCTCTTAAAAATTTCACAGTGTTTTATCTTAATTATGTAGTAAGAACACACTCTCTGGCTTCTATTGTTGCAAGTGTAATGTCAGTTTAATTCTGATATTTTCTTTCAGTTTTTTCTTTGCTATGTATTTTTTTCTCATAGTGCTTCTTGAATGAAACTTCATGCCTTTTATCAGTTCTGGAAAATCTTAAGCCATTCTCATGCTATATACCTCATCTCTTACGACTTTCTAGGTAATTTTCTCAGACGTACCTACCAGCCATCTATTCTGATTTTGTTAACCTGTTTAACCATCTCTCTGAGATTGTCTTCTAAATTTCAGTGACTGAAGAGCATAGACTCTGCAGCCAGACTGCTTGGGTTTATACTCCAGCTCTGTCACTCCTTACTTGTATGACCTTGGAAAGTCATTTAGGCCATGCACCAATTTCTTCGTAATGTTGTTGTGCAGATTAGATGAATTAATATAAGTTAACAGTGCTCTGGGTCAGTCTAATGATATACAATTAGCTGTATGAGTATTTAATATTTTTATAGTATATTGTTTTCATTATTTGAAATACTCACAGGTTGTACTAGTTTTCATTTTCTAAGGTTTGTAGGATGCTAATCATGCTCTTTGTGGTCTGGCTATGTTACTTTGTATGCTCACCTTCAGTTGAATGCCAGTGTGCGAAGAATGTGTTTGGCTCTAGAGAGGTGTTGGACTTGCTTTGTCCATTTCCCAGGACCACAGGTGGGCAGCAGTGGGCGAAGTCAGGTTCTTCTTTGAACTAAGACTTTCCACTAGGGTGAAGCCATTTGAACCTGTAGCAAGAAATTTTGGGGTATCTTAAAAATAGCTATTATTTTCGTATTTTGGTATTCATCTAAGTATTGAACTGACTTTTGAAATAAAATTTTGTGAATGGAGCTTATGAAATATTTACTCCCTAGAATTATCAGGTACAGGTCTTGATGGTACTGATTGGGTGAAAAATTTAAAAGGTAGGGAAAACAAGCAAACTTAGTTATATAGTGCACATTATGTTCAATATTATTTCTTTAAAAATTGTCAGTTTTTCCCCAGGTAACACAGGTTTGATTTCAAATAAGCTAACTCTAGTTGCTTTAAAAACAAAACAAAACAGGAGTATCAATATTGTCAGCTGCAATTGTTTGATTACAGTAATGTTTCATTGCTTTCATGCATGAAAGGCTCTGTGTGGATGTGGGGCTGGGAAAGTGGTTTTTACTTTGAATCTCTGATACTCCCTCTTGCTGCTTTTGGAATGAACTTTCGTAGAACACTTTCAAACCTTATAATTAGATCCACTCAGAAGTCCTGCTTTCTCTGTCATCAGTAGAAAACTGTTGATTATTTCAAAGAATCACTATTTCACAATTCCACGGAAAGCTGATATAAAGCTAGGGTGTTTAACTGGCCAGTGTAACTGACTTTCCTACGGAAGATAACCTGTGCCATAGAATCGTTTAGCATTTTATTCAGTGCTACCACCCAAGAAACTGAGAACTCATAAGTAGGCAAGGAAACATTATTCACCTACTTAAGGGAATTCAATTAAAGGTAACAAGGGAATTCAATTAAAGGTAACATTAAGTACTATATGATGGCAAAATGCTTTAACAATTTAGATATAATACACCTCTTGAAAAGGAAGAGAATATGAAAAGTTGAATAAGCTGATTATTAACTGAGTAAAAGCCTATTTGAAATTTAGATGCTGAGGGAGAGAAAAATACTAGCCTAATTGGATATATTACTTATAGTAAGGAACCAATGTATACTAATAATATTCTTTACAAATATATTGGAAAGATAACCAGTAGATCAATACAAACTACCCTAAGCATCAAAATTGATGAAACCAGCTCCTACTATAGTGAAATCCTACTATGGGATTTATAAAAATATAAAAAAGAACACTAGAACTGTTATTACCAAACATATTGATGATCCTAAAGAAACAAAAGATTTGAGATTAGCTAACAAAGTGCAATCCAACCTAAAACAAGGATACAGAAAGCTTAGAAAGAAAAGGATAGGCAAAAATGAGACAATTGCAACTAAAAGAAAAGAAGGGGTTACATACGTGTCTGCAAAAGTAGAATTAAGACCCCCCAACCTTAACAAGAGGAGGATACTATGTAATGCGGAAGACAACCATCACTAGCTATACAGTCCCAAACACAGCAACAACTCACGAGGCAGAAGCTACAGACGATGTGGGAGAAAGACAGCACAGTAATACCTTTGATCATACCTCTCAGTCCCAAATAGAAAATACATCTTTTTGAACACAGAAGACATTCATCACCATATGTAAACACCACCACCAGAAATAGCATAAACAGTATTGTCACTACAATGGAATATTACTAAGAAATTAACAACAAAAGTGGGCCGTTTTCACCTGGAAGATTAAAAACATGCTATTGGCAGACTTATGTAGCCTAGTGGCAAATGAATTAGCTGTCACTGAATTCACAATAGTTCACTGATACTAACATGCCCATCTATCAGTAATAAGCCAGTGTGATGGGACCCTATAAAACGGAGGTTCACTAGACTCGGCTTTTTATAAAAAGTTGAGTACCTCAACATAGATTGGTAGGTTCTGTGACTTTAAACAAAATGACATAACAAAACCAATTTTTTACCATAGGTTAATTGACATACACAAGAGTTAAGTTCCTGTGCCATCTCATCAACATTATAACTAAAGGATGTCGAAATGAATGATGTTATTCAAGGTTCTGCTGTCTATTTACCTATTCAAACTGGTCTTACAACTCAACAGTAAGACAAATAACCAAACTAAAAAATAGGCAAAGGATTTGAATAGACCTTTCTCCACAGAAAATTCACAAATGGCCAATAAGCACTAGAAAGATGTTCAATATCATTACGGAAATGAAAAATCAAAACCACAATGAGATACCACTTCATATCCATCTATTAGGATGACTAGAATCAAAAAGATGGAAAATAACATGTGCTGATAAGGAGGTGCAGAACTAATGCTGGTGGGGAGGGAAAGTGGTTCAGCTGCTGTTGAAAACAGTTTGGCAGTTCCTAAAAAACTTAGTTACCATGTGATCCAGAAACTGTATATATATCCTAAGTATATCCTAATACATATAGGATATATATCCTATATATCCTAAGTATGTGTGTGTGTGTGTGTGTGTGTATATATATATATATATATATATCCAACAGAATTTAACATAAAAAGTTGTACATACCCTCGTAAATGTTCATAGCAGCCTTATTGATAACAGCCAAAATGTAGAAATAACCAAAATGTCCCATCTGTGGATGAATGGATAAATAAAATGGAATGTTAATCAGCCATAAAAGGGAACAAAAATATGGTACATGGATGAACCTTAGAAACATTATGCTAAGTGGAAGAGGCCAAAAGGCCACCTGTTGTATGATTCTGTTTATAGGAAATGTAGGCCAAAAGGCCACCTGTTGTATGATTCTGTTTATAGGAAATGTCCAGAATAGGCAAATCCATATAGATTCAAAATAGATTAGTGGTTGCCGAGGTAGGGAAGAGTGACTGCTAATGGGTACAAGGTGTTTTTAATGGATGATGAAAATGTTTTGAAATTAGTGGTGATGGTTTTATAACTGTGTGAATTATACTAAGAACCACTGAATTGTATGCTTAGAATGGTGGATTTTATGGCATGTGGCTTAATAGCTCAAGAAAAAGTAGTAACAGAATATCTCCAGAAAGCATCTACCATCTCTGGGACTCAGGGAAGAAGCTGAGGTTATCAGAGCCTCACCTGGTCTCTTAGAACCAGGCCTCTAAGAGAGAGGAGCTACCCAGCTGGTGCTAGTTTCTCTAAAGGGGGACAGATAAGAAATTTGGACAGTGCCAACGGTGAAGCACACCCATAAATCTGGAGAGTGTAACCAGCTCCCCTGTCAGATGAAAGCCATGACCCCGCACACACTAGGAGCAGCCTTCACCCTGATTTTGTCTGCCTTTAGAGAATCTTATGCCGGGACTTAACAAGGAGCCAGCTGTCAGAGCAGAAATGTGGTGTGTAGTATCCTGGCCCCAGCGTGCCTCAGCGTTATGGATGGGTTTGGAGTTGAGACAATAGCTAATAGAGCTAATCGGCATTTAGCAACTTGAAGAGGAGTAAATAGCCTGAGAGAGAACAAAAAGCTTTTAAAAGGTATACAGGATGACTTAATTTACAATAACAAAAGCAAATCCCTAGACATAAGTAGGCAAAATTTACCAGACATAAAGAAAGCTATAAAACATCCCTCATTGTAAAGTATACTTGGAACAAATACGAAGACTATTGGGTTTCTTTCTAGAGATTCAGACGGTGATTATTAGGTTCCATTGGAAAGAACACACAACAAATAACCTAGAAAATAAAGCAAAATTATAAAGCCTCTATAAATAGCACAATGTGGGACTAGCATATGAATAGACAGACAAATTGCAAATAATCTTTAAAAATCCGAAATTGATCCAAGTGTGTTTGGAAATACAGTGAATGATGAAAACAGAATTTTAAGTCAGAGGGAAAATTAATTTAAACAAGTGGTAGGTATTCTGACAACTAAATAGCCATATGGAAAAGGATAAAACTAGCTTCATCACTTATACTGTACATCTAAATTAATTCCAAGTGAACCAGAGATATGAACATAAAAAAATGTAACTTTACTGTACATCTAAATTAATTCCAAGTGAACCAGAGATATGAACATAAAAAAATGTAACTTTACAAGTCCCAGAAGAAAATGTAGGTAAATTCTTTGATAACCTGGAAATAGAGACACTTCCTAATCTGGAATCAAAATCCAAAAGAAGTAAAAAGTTGATGAAGTAGTAATATTCCATAGATATAAAAATAAATCAGACATTTAAAGAAGAATTAGTGAAAATTCTTCTCAAACTGAAGGCCAGCATTACCCATACACAGGTAACAAAACCAAACAAGAACACTACAAGAAAATTACAGACCTTGTCCCTGATGAACACAGAAGAAAAATCTTCAAAACATTAGCAAACCAAATTCAATGCATTAAGAGAATATTATGCCATGATCAAGTGTGATTTATTCCAGGCAGGCAAGGATGGCTCTCGTAAATCCACGTGATACACCACGTTAACAAAATGAAGGATAAAAACCATATGATTATCTCAATAGATGTGTATAAAAAAAGCATTTGACAAAACTCAACATCTACTTATGATTAAAACTCAACAAAGAGGATATGATATGGAACATATCTCAACATAATAAAGGCCATATGTGACAAGCCCACAGCTAATAGAGCACTCAATGGGGAAACGCTGAAAGCTTTTCCTTTAAAATCAGAAACGTGACCAAGGATGCCTCCTCTCTCCACTTTTCTTCAGCGTAGTGTTGGAAGCCCTGTCCGGAGCAATTAGACAAGAAATAAAAGGCATCCAAACCAGAAAGGAAGGAAGGAGTAAAAATGTCATCATTTGCAGATAACATGATACTATATATTCAGAACACTAAAGATTCCACCAAAGAACTGTTACAATAAACGTGTTCAGTAAAGTAGCAGGATAGAAAATTAACATTCAGAAATCAGTTGCATTTTTTATACACCCATAATGAATTATCAGAAAAAGAAATTAAGAAAACATTCCCATTTACAATTGCATCAAGGAAAATGAAATACCTAGGAATCAATTTAACCCAGGAGATGAAAGACCTGTACTTGGAAAACTGTGAGACATTCGGGAATGAAATTGAGGAAGACACAAATAAATGGCAAGATAGTCTGTGCTCATGGATAAGAAGTAGTATTATTAAACTGTTCATACTACCCAAAAGAAATAGAACAATTCTAAAATTTGTATGGAACTACAAAAGACCCCAAATAGCCAAGGTAATTTTGAGAAAGAACACAGCTGGAAGTATTATGATTCCTGATCTCAAACTTTATTACAAAACTATAGTAATCAAAATAGTATGATATTGGCATAAAAATAGATACATCAACTAATGGAACAGAATAGAGAGCCCAGAAATAAAATCACACATATAAGATCCATTAGTTTACAACAAGAGAACTAGGAATATACAATGGGGAAAGACAGTCTCTTCAATAAATGCTACTGGGAAAACTAGACAACCACATGGAAAAGAATGAAACTGGACCACTTTCTTACACTATACACAAAAGTCAACCCAAATTGGATTAAAGACTTGAATATAAGACCTGAAACCATAAAACTACAAGAAAACATAGGTAGGAGGCTTCATGACTTTGGTCTTGGTGATGACTTTTTAAAGGCAGCAAAACAAAAATGAACAAGCGGGACAACTTCAGACTAAAAAGCTGCTGCACAGCAAAGGAAACCAACAACAACAAAAAAAACCGGCAACCTACCGAATGGAGAAAATGTTTGCAAAGAATATATATTTGATAAAGGTTAATATCCAAAATATATGAAGAACTCATACCACTCAATAGCAAAAAAAACCCCACCCTCCCCCCAACAATCTGATTAAAAAATGGACAGAGGATTTGAATAGACGTTTTTCCAAAATACATACAGATTGTCAACAGGTACATGAAAAGATGCTCAACATCACTAATTATCAGGGAAATGCAAATCAAAACCACAACGAGATACCGCTTCACACCTGTCAGAAACAGCTATCAAAAAGAAGTGTTGGCAAGACAAACAAATGAGAAACAAAAACTAATAGACACAGACAATAATTTAGTGGTTACCAGAGGGTAAGGGGGTGGGGGGTGGGTGATGAGGGTAAAGGGGATCAAATATATGGTGATGGAAGGAGAACTGACTCTGGGTGGTGAACACACAATGGGATTTATAGACGATGTAATACAGAATTGTACACCTGAAATCTATGTAAATTTACTAACAATGGTCACCCCAATAAATTTAATTAAAAAAAAAAGTGTTGGCAAGGTTTGGAGAAAAGGGAACCCTTCCTTATGCACTATTGGTGGGAATGTAAATTGGTGCAGCCATTATAGAAAACTGTACGGAGCTTCCTCAAAAAATTAAAAATAGAGTTGTCATATGATCTAGCAATTCTACTTCTGGGTATTTATCTGAAGCAAAATCACTAACTCAAAAAGATATCTGCACTCCCGCATTTACTGCAACATTATTTACAATAGCCAAGGAAGGCATGTAAACAAGCCAGGTGTCTATCAATGGATGAATGGATAAAGAAAATGTGTGTGTGTGGAAAAGAAGGAAATCCTGACATTTGTAATATCATGGATGGACCTTGAACACATTGTGCCAAGTAAAATAAGTCAAAGAAAGACAAATGCCGTCTGATCTCACTTATATGTGGAATCTAAAACAAAACACTGAATTCAAAGATCTAGAGAACAGATTGATGGTAACCAAAGTGGGGGGAGAGGTGGAGCAGTGGGTGAAATTGGTCAAGATAGTCAATAGGTACAAACTTCCAGTTATAAAATTATGCATGTTCTGGGGATGTAATGTACAGCATGGTTACTAGAGTTAATACTGTGTTGTGTGTTAGAAAGTTGCTAAGAAAGTAGGTCTTGAGATTTTTCTCATCACAAGAAAAAAGGAAAAATTTGTAATGATGTATGGTGATGGATTTTCACTTGATCTATTATGATCACTTAACAATAAACCAGGGGTGCCAAAAAAATGTACACAAGTGGACACTTTGGTCAATGTTGCTCAAGCAGTAGTTCACTGTAATCAGAAGTGTCTGCACATGACGGTAACCACTTTGAGCACCTCTTGTGATTATAGAAGTCAAACTTAACTTGTATTTATCTTTAGTTATCGATATAAATTGAGTATTACAATTTTAAATAGTTTTCCTTTCTTAAAATCTATACATTTTTCTGGCACCCTGTGTGTATGTATCAAATCATTGTGTTGTGCACCTGAAACTTATGAGAGACTGGTAAAAATCCAGTTTGACAACATATTCTCTTGGTGAGGTTTTGGGGAAAAGGAATTCTCATCGACATTGTTAGTAAGAATAAAAAAATGGTGGAATTCCTATGGAAGTATTGGCGTATATAGCACAATAATATACGTTTACTCTTTGATGCAGTTCTACTTCTGGAATCTCCCCCCAAAATGGTAAGACTGCTCATGGCAACACTGTCTGTAGAAGGCAAAGATTAGAAACAATCTATATGTCCACCAATACCTCCATACAGTGGAGTACTGCGGGGGCAAATGAGGTATAGTTAAGTAAAAAACAAACCAACCAGATACAAAATAGTATGCTAGCTTTTATGTAAGAATGCATATGTACTGTGTGTGTAGGATAAATATACAAGGTTATCTATAAAGGAAGGGAGGGAACATGAGTTGAACAGAGATAAAATAGACTCCTCTGAATGTACCTCGTTTTATAGTTTTTACTTTGAAACCACTTAGAAGTTTTACAAAGTTAAAATAAATCATGAAAACTAAACCAATCTCTAAAAATTGGGAGGATAAAAAGGGAAGCAAATAGACCAAACTGTATGTCAAGTTGGTAATGTAATCAAACAAGAATTTTTTTCAAGTGATTTCCAAACACAGTATTGCAATTAGACAACCCTGGTGGATCTCTTATGTTACTAATATATTGAAACAATTGTATGCATTGTAGATGAAAGCAAACAGGTTGATGTATACATGTAATTAGGAACTAAGATTTTCAGTTTAAGAGAAAGAGCTACCAGAATTAAAAGGTGTAGTGAAGCAAAAACTCCAATCTGTATATGTGCAAAGGCAATGAATTTTGCAAGAACATGGTATACATGGTATTAAAAACTTTAGCCCACTTTTCTTTTTTTTTTGCATCATAAATCCCTTTACTGTCAGGTCCTTAGTAGGATGAGTTCTGTAATCGCTCAGTATCTGTTCTTCTGACTTTTCAATGTTTCGGAAAGTTTTGCTGTGTTAGTCCTAAGGCTCTTGCCTCTCATCTTTAGCCACATTAATTTACACACATAAATAATAGCTCCAATGTAGCTTCAGTACCATTCTACCTGGCTCTTTTCCTTTCTTTCTTTCTGCTACATCTGAATATTTGACAGGGTTCTTTTTCAGTTGTAGTGTTCAAAAAGTAGTAAAATATTGACACAGTTCAAGGTAATCTGTGCAATCTTAATGCATCTTAAATCGTAGAATTTAGGGTGTTGTGGCAGAATATATTGGGGAGTAGTGATAGAACACAAGAATACCATTTAAATCACGATAAAGTCGTTGGCAATGGAGTTTGTATACCCAACTCATTTTAATCCTAACTTCTCTTTCCTACACTGGAAATAATTTGTGTGTGTTTTTGTTTTTGTTTAGATGGTTATTCATATGAAAAGGAAGCAATGGAAAACTGGATAAGCAAAAAGAAACGTACAAGTCCCATGACAAATCTTGTTCTTCCTTCAGTGGTACTTACACCAAATAGGACTCTGAAAATGGCCATTAATCGATGGCTAGAGACACATCAAAAATAAAACTGTTTATATTATATTGCGTTATTTATGTTTTTTCAGTGATCTCAGTTGAATGATTTAAAGATAAATACTAATCAGACATTACTAAAAGCAAAACAGAAGGAGAAAGGTAAACTTCTTAGTTACCTATAAAAATTATTTGCTGTCCTATTTTCATTCTTTAAAATATATGGGTTAAATAACACATCTAACTTCTTTTCCATTTTTACTCTAAAAGCCATTTTGTACTAGTGAAAAAAAAAAATCGTAACCTGTAGAGAAATAAAATTTTACTTTGACTTTAAATTGCAATGCTCAAATTTATTCTTGTTAGATATGTCATATCCCATTACAATCAAAGATCAGAACCTAGAATGTAACAGATTTTCAAATCCTAGTTATGAGCCATTCATTTGATAACTCTTCAGAATCCTTCTAAAGAGAATTTGTAGCAAATTAATTGTAGGTTTATGACTAAACTGAGAAAATAGCTGAAATTGCTCATATTTAATGAGCAATTCTGTTGGATTCTAAATTTTCAAGATGGTAATATTTTTTTTCATTGTCCAAAACCTAGATACAAGTTAAATGGAATAAATTGTCACAAATACATTAAATTGACTTTGCTGAAAAATATGAAGTGGCAAATTAGCCTTTTTTCTTTAGGATGTAGAATTCGTAAATTTCTCACATAATATTTTAAGCTAGGGTGACTACAGATTTTCACACAATAGACTGATATTTAATACAACGCCCTGAGAGTATTCACTTAGAAGAAAACTTCAAGTTCAGGAAGCTGAGGTTGTATTGACTTTACATGCCTGTCATCAGTTGTGTACCAGAATGGAAGCCATTAGGGGGAATGCCTACTACAAACAAACAGTGTGCTTATCTGCCAGATCATCATTGTGGTTGTTCACAAATTTTGAATCTCTCAAATAAAAGGAGAAAAGCAATGTAATTACCTTATACATTTAGTCAGACTTTTCCTATATTTTATAAACTTGTAGCCGATACGCTATATGTTCACAGAAAGGTGGAAAGCCTAGCTACCACAGAAATCTCCAAATGCCTTTTCTTTATAATTGCTGCTTGGTACAATGTCTGTCATCCTAATGTATTACTGAATTTTATTTCCTTTTGTGTTATAGCTAGAATTCAAAATCTGATTCTAGAAGAGTATTCTTTTTTCCATACTACACATGCTTCTCACCTTCTTACTTATGAGGACAAAAAATGGTTGGGAACATGTTTTCTAAGGTGTTTTTCTATCATATCCTATAGAGAAGTGTTGCTAACGTAATTCTAGCAAGAGTTTGTTTTTCTTTTTTTTTCCCTCAGTTGATAGAGTCCACCATTTGACTCAATATATTGTTTGGATAAAGTAATAGACTTACTTTCCAAAAGAGACTGGCTAATTTTGACATAAAAATTACTAAAAATCAAAGTTATTTATAGAAAAACAGTAAAAGATTGTTATTTTTTAAAAACATGTTTAAAAAGGTGATTTTTGTTTCTACATTTCACCAAGATAGTTTGTTAAATTGGCTGAAAACTAAGATGCCAATAATTTACCAAAGTGAAGTACTTCTGTTTTTGTACACAAATAAACCAAAGCCAAACAACTCCTCCTCCACACAAACACACAAAGAAACAAAAAAACCCAAATCCAAAACCACCCATAGGAAGGGATGGCACACAAACCGTCTGTTGCACTCCCCAGGCCCGACCGTCCCCTCAGGACTACCTGGGAACAGCACTCACCTGTCCACTGCTCAGTCCTCAGGACAGACGAGGAGCTTCCCAAGGAGACTGTTTTCTTCTGGGGTGACTGAACCAAATAACTTTACTAAGAACGTATCAAAATCATAATTGAATACATAATAAATGCTACTATTACACTAGCAGCTTCCCTGGAAGTCATCCAACAAGAATTATCTCTTAGCAAAGAATACTTTTTCTCTCCCATACAGTTTACTGTTTTTAATCTTTAAATATATACCTTTAGGGGCCGGCCCGGTGGCTCAGGTGGTTGGAGCTCCATGCTCCTAACTCCGAAGGCTGCCGGTTCGATTCCCACATGGGCCAGTGGGCTCTCAACACCACAAGGTTGCCAGTTCAATTCCTCGGGTCCCGCAAGGGATGGTGGGCTGTGCCCCCTGCAACTAGCAAGGGCAACTGGACCTGGAGCTGGGCTGTGCCTTCCACAACTAAGATTGAAAAGACAGCAACTTGACTTAGAAAAAAGTCCTGGAAGTACACACTGTTCCCCAATAAAGACCTGTTTTTTTTATATATATATATATATATATATATATATAATATATTAAATATTATATATATTATATACATATATATATATATACACATATACATACCATTAAAGAAAAGAGTTAAAATATTTACTTAGCCTTGCTAGTAATAGCAATCACCAGACAATTACCTGCAGCAGGATCAGGGAATACTTAGGCTGACGATTCCAAGTCAGGATTTTATGGCAGTACAACACAATTTAATGTTCACTCTCATTTACACTACTTTGAAACTGAAATACATGGATAGTAAGACAAATACACACTTTAAACTGAAAGATGATATAAATGTGCTGACGATCCAACTTCTGTATTAACACAGTGTTCAGTGTGTTGCCATAATGTTTGAGACTTAAAGATATCCTGTTGCCAGTAAAAGTACACACCAAGATTTCTGGAACAGGTAAGAAAAGTAGGGAATGCTCTTTGTGCTTTCTTCCTACTTCAGGCAAAAAGACTAATTTTGTCCCTTGAATATTCTGGGATTTCTAGAAGCTGTCACCCTTGCTTTGAAATTATTAAATCAAATTAAATATGCATTTGGTAGTTCTGTAAAATTAGGCTTTTCACTAAAGTAGCAAAATCACTCAGGATTGAAGCGAGGCAGATAGTTTTCATCAGGATATTCTCTACTTAACCATGGTTTCATTTAATGCAAAACAAATTCTATTAATAGTCTTTATTCCATATGGAAAAGTACAGTAGTTGTGCAGAAACAAACTACATAACAAAAGAGTAAGACTTTCACAATTATTAAAGAAAACAATAAACAATAAATAAGCCATAGTAGTTATAGCAGAACTCATGAAAAGCCTATAAAAAAAATGGTAAAGCTGTACAAAATACAACAGGAACAAATGTTGGAGAATGACACCGAAGATTCCTATTCGTACAAAACCATAACAATGTTCACAGGAACTTCATTACAACTATTCATTTTTTAAAACATTCTGTAAATATAGAACTTCCTCCTCTCCAATTCTAGAAAATAAATTTAACACCCCAACATATAAAACAAACACACTGCCACCTCTCTCAAACTAGCATTTGAACATCCTTCAATAGCACACCATTTTCATATAAAAATACCTTTAAACTAAGGTTCATTCCTGTACCTTATCTTTACAAATTAATAATACATCAGTTTGGACTTAAGTAGCACCTCAAAGGTGTTCATATAAATGAGATAAAGTGCCGTTACTGGTACACTGTTAACATGCCATAATAATATACCGTTCAGTGCAATAACCAGCATGGATGAAGCTTACAAAGAACATGCAGATATATGACTTTTTTTTTTTTAAAGATTAACTACTTGAAATAGTTATATTTACAAGTCTGAATACAACTTGGCTATTTACTATGTACAACATGTGACTATAAAGCAATGAGTGTATAATAAAACAAAAGCAACCAACCGACCAGACCTTAAGTATCCAAATTAAATATTGTCCTGAAAGGACCTTGGGAGGATTGTTCCAGGAGTGCTATCAGTGTTAAAAAGCAGTTTAGGAACAAGTAGAGAGCTAATTTACGTATCACCAAGAATGCTATATTCTTAGTATTTTAGCCCAAATCCAACATGACCTCCAATCATGATTCCAAATGGCTTAATACTGTTTCCAAATATTAACACACCTTGAAGTGGGAATACAGTTCCAAAAAGGTGCTATAAAAATATGTTTAATGAGAACCGTAACATGGAAATAAGTGCTTAATCCTCTTCAGGGAACTGCTATCAAGGGAACAATACTTGGATGTTCTTGTAATTTTCATTAAAGAAAAAAATCAGCTATAGAATATTTATAGTCACACTTATATTCAGCTAGAAATCACTTAGGTCTCATATATATATATGGATTTGACTCAATGGAACTGTAACTTGAAAATTCCATCTTTTTCAGAATACATCATCTGGATATTAAGTCCTGAGTCAAACCTATCACGAGACATTCATATTCTCTATGAAATATTTTACCACATGGCAAAGGCTAGGAGAAAAGTGATAAAAACCTCATAGGAGAAAAGCATGAGTTAATGCCTACTTGGCTATCTTCAATTTGTAACTTAACGGGCAGAACTAATTGTAGTTTGGGATTCTGGTTAGCATGGTTACTGATGGTGACTTCTGTCTATTTATCAAAGAAATTTTCTCCCACATGTAAAATAAAGTCAATGGTAGCCGATCCATCCCAAAGGAAAAAAGAAAAAAATTATATGGTTAAAAATAATTTTTCTCATTAAAAAAAACAAAACCCAAAAAACCATCATGTGACCAGCAGGAGCCAACACACAGTTTCCCAAAGTCTACAAATGGGTCACGTGGAAGGCTCACACGTTTGACTCTATGAAGGATCGCTTTGGTTTTGCTGAAGGAAGGTGACTCCTGTGGGCTTCATTACTGATATGAGGCTGCTGTTTAGAGATACTTTCTTGATACAGATGAGAAACGGTCTTAGTGATCCTGGTGTCTTGACAGTGGGCGGGGACTTGGCACTTTCTGTCTTCTAGCTCCTTCACCTGTGCCCCATTGTGGACACTTCCACCCAGAGTAGAAACAGCACAGCTTTTGGCTTGGCTGTTATATCCTGCTGCTTGTTTGAGGGAGGGCTTCTCCGCGCTCGAGGGCTGCAGGCCCGCGTTGGAAGGCGTGTTTGTCAGCAGCCCCTCTGGGACCTGGCACTGCCAGGCGCGGCTTGGAGGATTGCTCTGCTGCTGGAACCTGGCGGTCTTATCCATGATGCCCATGAATGGAGTGTTGCGTGGTCTGTGCTCAGCGGTGCCGCCCTGCACCTGGGTGACAGCCTTATCTTTAACCCGAGCGTCTGGCCCTTGGCTCTTGAAGCCATCTGAAAAACTGCTGCTTGAAGCCAAACTACTGGTGGAGCTTGACATCTTTATGCTGCTCGACGGAGAACCGGAGGAGCCTGAGCTGGTCAGGGAAGATGGGTGTCGCACGTCGCTGCAGCTCACTGGCCCACCTTGGCTGAGAGGGGCGACATCCACGGCCACGGGGGCGTGAGTCAGGAGCCTCTCTGCGGTTTTGATTTTGCTTGGTAAAGGATATGCAGCGCCACTGTCCGCGTGCTGCAGCTGGGCACTGTGGCTGGGGCCTGCGCGATCCCCAAAGCGGCCAGAACCTGCCCCCACCGTGAAAGCGCCTGTCCCCTCTGAATGCTGGCTTCTGCCGCCAGCAGGAGGTGCGGGGATTCTGCCCAGCATGGGGCTTGGGGGAGGATTCGGAGAAGAGACCTGCATTTTGGTGCTACCGTTTCTCACGCCTGCCTGTCCGGAACCCAGGTGTTGGCTGGTTTTCACTATCTGCGCCTGCTTGGTGGGCTGCATTACCAAGCCTGGCTGCGCTCCAGGCTCCCTCAGGGGCTTGGGGATGCCGGGCCTGTTCTGTGGTGACTGTAGTTTGGACTGTAACCCTTCTTGAAGGTTTCGGATATACGCTGAGGGGATGGCCGAGGGTGGCTGGGACCTGGGAGTCAGGGGAATGGATTCTTCCGGTGGAGAAGTTTCTTCTTCTTCAGCCTCCTCAAGATGAAAGTGGTCATTTAATCCAGGGGTCGGGGTGTCCTCTTCGTTATCTGAGTCATTGGGTGGGGCTGGGGGTGGGCACTGCTGTTTTTGCTGTTGGCTCCGCTGGAGCTGTTTGCATTCCTCTTCTACCCGGGCCAGGAGCCTCTTGATTTCCTGGTTGGTGGGACAGAGTTTCACAGCTTCCCGCAAGTCAGCCAGAGCTGCCACAAACTGCCTTTATAGTAAAAGAGAAGAGATAATTACAAGCCGTGGAAGCGCACGCTCTGAATGCAACTATTCATAAAATAGCTCTGCTCAAAGGAAAGAGAAGGTAGCTGAGTGAATTTTGAACACTCGCTCTGGTAGACAGGACCCACTAACTAGCTTTGAGTTACTCAGCTGAGGGGGCGTGCTGAATTCTAAACCCAGATCTGTGCAGCTTCAGGGCCTCATATCTCTATGAAGACCACTGGGCTGGGAGTGAGAACGAGCATAAATCAGTGGGCGTCAGAATCCTCTTACAGTTCTCTCTGTGCTGCCGTCTCACCATGCCCACCTCTATCTTAAAAATCTTATGACTCCTCCCCTCTTCCCCACCACTTCCTCTTATTGTCTCTAGCTGGCACTTTCATCAATAATATGGACTAATCTAGGAATTTTATGTTGTAAAGTGTTAGCTGTGGTGGAATAGTTAATGAGATGTCAGGAGAAAATACATGTTTTGCCATTGCTAACAATATCCGCTCCTGTGCCTCTTGGAAGCTGCCAATTTAGTCTTAAACGGAACGAGAGGCTTAGAATCAGAAGTCCCAAAGTCACCCAGCAGCTTTAATACCACAGAAGCACAAGAAAACCTCTCTAGTCATACATCCAACCCCAGACAGTACCTGCTATTTCTCTTCGCTCTTGCCCTGGCATAAAAGGCTTCATAAGACCTTGGTTTCAATTCGAGAGCCTTGGAGGCAAATTCTTCTGCCATGCCAAAGTCCTGGTGTCAATATTTAAATACATGAGTCAAAAGAAGTACTGAAATGTGAACACAGGCAACTTTTAAATAGGAGGTTTGTTCTAAAGTTTAGCAGAGAATTGGGCTGTCACAAGAGAGAGGTGAAGGGCAAGGTAAGTTTATTTTTTTGGTTTTGTTTTCAAGTTAGGAGCTAGTTAACGCTTATTAATATTCCTAAGAGAAGCATCCATAGAGAAGCAAGAATCGATGATTCAGGAGAGAGAGAGAGGAGGGCAGTGGGAGAAGCAGTGCACCAAAAGGCTGGAGCAGATGGCACCCAGCACACCGGTGGAGGACCGGCTTCAGAGAGGGCACACACGCTTCATCCTCTGACAGGGAGGAAGGCGGAATATGTGGGCACAGAAGCGGGCAGGTCAATAGATTGGGTGGTGGGAGGTGGAGGGAAAGAAAAAGCTGAAATAAGTACTGAAACAAATCTAGCTCCTCATTACAAATTAACTATGAAGTTAGCTACTATTTATTACAAATTAAACAGTTACTGGCAAAGGGTCTCAGCAAACAGAATGAGCACTAGGCAGATTATCACACGTTGGCGTTGAACTCTATCCCATGCCCTTTCCTTTTGAATCTGGGGATGGGCCACTCGTGACAATGTTGGCAATACACAGCTGGGATGGGGTGGAGGGGCGGTTTGCATTTGCTTCTCATTGAAGCAGAGGAACCTATACCCAAGTGCATCTCTCAGCATCTTGAGAGGTGGGTAGTGACAGGGATCAAACGATGGTTGTCCAAGAGAAGCAGCTTCCCGTATGCCAGGTTCTCAGACATGTGCACACAAAGTGGATCGGAGGTCCTGTGATTTGGTCTATGGAAGGGCCTTCACCACTGTGGAAACAGTCTACTGCTAAAGGACTGGAATAAGAGAGCACAGCTTACATTTGTTTTTCTTCGGCAGCGAGACAAATTGAGATAGAGGGAAACTCTCAGTTCATTGAATGGTCGCATGTCCTCTCCGAATCCTTCTCGAGGAAACTTCCTTAAGGCATACTGGTACCTCTGGGCTGCCTCTTTCATCTTCCCTTTCTAGGATCCCAAAATCAGACATTTAGCCCTTACCAGAAGCTCCAAGATGAACAAGCTCCCACTCCCTGAAGATCCTGGAGAGGTATCTTCTCCCCCGCAACCCCCACCAAAACCGTGTCGAAACTGTGCTGCCGAGGAAGTGCTGTAGACAGAACCAGAACACTAACCAGCAGGAACCGTCCACACAGGCGTCTGCAGTGTGTGCTTCACACAGCAAGAGCGAAGGTGTCCGTAAATGGCCCAACTAATAACTATCGATCGTAACACATCAGATTATCTGCTCATATATTTTTGAAAACCATTTCATGAATGCATCTCTCATCTAGAGATATTTTAATGCTAAGTGTAATAGAAATCAGATGAAACGTGAAGCAGTTCCTATGGCAAGTCGAGACTTGTGGATAAACCTACAGCTGGCTGTAGAATAATAATTTTTCTTTTAAGAGGAACTAAAGCATGAGCTTTAAAAAATCAGAACAGCACCGCAAGTCATTTTCAAGGCTAAAGAAATCCATTTGCTCAGTCATTTCCGTCGCGCAGCAGGTATGAAGTCTGTTGGAAATGGCTTGGTATTTCTAACATAATTGCCTACCAAAATTCACATTAAAACCACTTCAAAGCCACAACAATACACACTCTGAACTCAATTGCAAACTGATTCCAAGCCGGGAACCCTGCTGGGTCATGCTATATGCCTATTTATTTGTTATTATTAAAAAAAGAATAGGGAAAACCTAAAACATAACAAGTGCAGCAGCCTCATGGTAAAAAGGATTAGAATGGTCATAAATCTAGGTTTTTGTTTGCATAATCTTTTAATTCTGTTTAATCACAGACATGGAAAGAATAGTGGTCTATGCAAATGGCTTAGGCATCTATCGAAATGGGGCAAACTACAGCTTCTGGGCCAAATCTGGCCTGCCACCTGTTTTTACAAATACATTTTGAGTGGGACACAGCCATGCTCATGCACTGATGTATTATGGGTAGTTTCCTTGGTGCCACAGAACCAAAACTGGATAGTTGTGACAGAGACCACATAGCAAAGTCTAAAATATTTACTCTCTAGCCCTTTCCAGTATAAGTTTCATTTTGATCAAAACTGATGTCTTATTTTAGAAAATTTACTTTAAGTCATATTTATTAATCTGGAAATCATATTTTCATTCCTAAGGGAAAATGGGGGGAAAAAATAAGTCAGCCTCCTGAGAAACTGAGTGTTATATATTACTTCGCTTTCTTCAGTAAGAATATCTCTGGAAACAGTTTTAAATTCCAGAAGCTTATAGATATTAAAATAAGATAACCAAGGCTTGGGAGATGATTCTTTTCTCCTGAAATTGTTTCCTGGGTGTCCCCTTCCCGTGTGTCTCGTGACCTTGTGCACTGAGGAGTCTCCTGTATGATGTGCCAATTAAATTAGAAGCAACTCTGCCTCCACACCAAGGCTTCGGGCCATAAGTCACTGGTACAGCCACAGGAGTCATTCAGAAATAATGGTTTTCAAACACAATGAGAAGTGCTTTCTACCTTGAAGATTCTGCCGTTAAGATATTAAAGCCTGGGCGTGAGGCCAGATTAGCATCTCTCAGAACTTCTGTCAACGCTACGCTGCGTGAATTCTGTGCGGTAGCACAGCCACGTCCATTATACACCAAACGAAGAGGTTGCTCGCAGGCCATTACCACATCATAGAAAAGGGCGAAACCACTTACTTTGTACATCATGTTTCCTTCCTCCATCAATTTCTGTAAAAGTATAATCAAAATATCAGGTTTGGAAGTAGCCATCGCCCAAGCAGCATTTCCTGCAAAATAAACATGCATTCAGAGGCACTTCGATGGCCTTGGAGGAAAGGAGTTCCATACTTCAGTGGCCCCACCCCTGCTCAGATCACAAACAGCAGAGAACCAGACGTACAGGACCACTGCTTCTGTGTCTTACAGGCCTCCAGACAGCAACACAGTGAAGGAAAGGGAGCAGGACTCCGGGGAGCAGTTTCCTTTCTCGTCTGTCTTAAGCTGAACTAAGCACTTAAGAGGGGGAACTATACCCGGCACAAACTGTTGTTATTCCGGCGAAAAAGTACGGGGAAACTAATGCATCAGAGCAGCCATGACCCACGTTTCCCTTCTGATGGAGATGTGGGGTAAAATCAATGAAACAAGGCTTCAGAATAATTGTCTTAGTTTCCTACAGTGCCCATGAGCGATGGCAGGTGGAGGTGTGGGCTTAGCATTTCCTTGCACTCTGCTGCACAGTCTACCATTAAATCTACTCTGAGATGCCTCAACTTTGGCCCTTCTGCCGTCTTCCCACCACTCATGCTCTCGGCCCTCCCTGCTCACGTCTACGTCCAACTTCTCCCAGCCCATAGCACCGGCATGAGCTTCTCTCCAACCGTCTTGTAAACACATGCAGCTAGTGGTGCTCAAGAGCCAAGACTCGGACATCAGACCTTGCCACCTGCCCTCCCTGTGCCTGGAACAGGTTGGTGTCATTACCGCCTCTTTATAGGGTAGGTGAGGGTAAGTAAGTTAAAACATGCAGCAGCTTAGAAAAGTGCCCTATACTGTGCACAGCTTACTAATCGTAGCTAATATCATCTCCATTACAGTCCGCTCCTCAGAACTGCTGTTGGCCCCAATGCTGCCCTGTCAAATCAAAACAGTGATGATCTGGTTGATGTTTCCTCATACAATCTGAATGGTGTGCCATGTTCCAACCAGCCACGTGGAGGGGAATCTCCCTCCTCAGAACTCTCCGCCCCCGACATTATCTTCAAGTAACCACCCACTTTGTCTCCAGTAAACCACACGAACTTTCCCTCACGGAAACTGTGCTGGGGTGGCCATTTCCCTACCTACCTGACTGCTTATCCTAGAACAGTGGTTCACAATCTCGACTGCTCATCAGAACCACCTGTGAGCTTCCTGACCCGGCCCCAGCCCCACAAAGTGGGATGGATCTGCTCCCCGGTGGGGGTCCCGGGCATCCCGAATCCCCTGCAATTCGAGACTATCCTTCAATGTCAGCCTCTGCTTTCTAATCACACCACAATAATATTACGAGCTATTTAAACATGTTGGGTGACTATGATTACATAAGCCTTAGAGAGGGACAAAAAAAAAATCTCCAAACACCTGAGGTCTTAACCTGGGAGCATGTAAGTCTATATTGTCCCTAATGTGCTCTGAAATCTGAAGCTGACTTTTCTCTCACTGCTGAACTGAGGTGTTTACTGACCTAATTTGGCTCCTTTCCTCAGCAGCGTAACCACTACAGATGTGTTTCGACAACCGATGGCTCTGTCCAGGGGGCGCATGCCGCTGTGGTCCACGTGCTCGATCACGGCTCCCTTCTCAACCAGGTACAGCACCTGCAGTGGAGAACAGAGGCCCTGAGCAGCGGCTCACGGTGGGAACACGGCCACACCCCCCCTCTGCATTTGGGTGTAGTTGCTGGCAGAGAAGAGAAGCTGCAACCCATACCTAAAACCCGCTCTGCTAAATTTGGTATCCGCAAAGAGGGAGGCCGGTGACGGCTCCCAGGGAGGGCCATGCTGTGTGCACGCACTCCTGGACCACAGATGGGTCTACACATGTCATCACCTGTCTCTGTGTCGCCCCACCTCCCAGGCCCCAGAGACGAGACAGACACATTTTCATCTCCTGTCACTTAGGAGGCAGACTGCGCAATAGCTCCAGTGTGCGGCAGGCTGTGGCAACGGGCAGCCTGGGTACAGCACGCGGGTCGTATCAGCAGCCTGGGATCAGAGGGACCCAACTGTAACTCACTTTGAGGCTTAGGACACAGACCTGATATAGAGAGACCTGGGACTATAAAGATGTCACGTTCGAGCCCCTGGTGTGATTGATTTGATGTGATAAAATAGTTTCACCTGGACTAAACAGAGAACAACAGGGAAAATCACATTGGCCACTCAAATTGCTCTACTTACTGGAAAAGAAGACTGTAGCCAGTTTAGATTTTCACGGGATCTGACAGACAGATCCTCTCAGTTGCTCTGTGTTCAAATTAACACTATTAATTTGAGGGGAGCAATATCCACTATATAAAGAACACCTACAACTCAACAACAAAATCCTGAATAACCCAATTTAAAAAGGGTCTGAACAGACATTTCTCCAAAGATGACACACAAATGGGCAAAAGCATATGAGAAGATGCTCACTATCACTAATCATTCGGGAGACGCAAATCAAAGCCACAACGAGATATTGCCTCATGTTAGCATGACTACTATCAGAAAACAAAACAAAACAGAAAATAATGTTGCCGAGGATGTGGAGAAATAGGAACCCTGTGCTCTGTTGGTAGGAATGGAAAATGGTGCAACCACTTGGGTGCAGTATGGAGGTTCTTCAAAACATTAAAAGCAGAATTACCATGTGATCCAGCAATTCCACTCTTGGGTCTATATCTGAAAATATATGGATAGATCTCAAAGAATTTGTAGGATCTCAAAGAGATATTTGTAAACCCATGTTCATAACAGCGCTATTCATAGTAGCCATAGCTGGAGGAAAGCTAAGTGTCCACAGAGAATGAACGGATAAAGAAAATGTTCACAATCGACAACATGGATGGATCTTGAGAGTATAATGCTAAGCGAAATAAATCAGACAGAAAAAGCAGAGAACCCTATGATTTCACTGATATGTGGTATATAAACCAAAAACAACAAAAGAACAAGACAAACAAATGAGAAAGAAAAACTCATAGACACAGACAATAGTTTAGTGGTCACCAGAGGGTAAGGGGGTTGGGGGGTGGTAGATGAGGGTAAAGGAGGATCAAATATATGGTGATGGAAGGAGAACTGACTCTGGGTGGTGAACACACAATGGGATTTATAGATGATGTAATACAGAATTGTACACCTGAAATCTATGTAATTTTACTAACAATTGTCACCCCAATAAATTTAATAAAAAAAAAAAGAAAAGAAAACGTTCACAATGGAATGTCCTTCGGTGTTAAAAAGGAGGGAAATCCTGTCACATGCTACAACATGGATGAACCTTGACATTATGCTACGGGAAACAAGCCAGATACAAAAGGACAAATACTGTATGATTCCACTTATATGAGATTCCCAGAGCACATTCAGAGAGGCAGAAAATAGAATGGAGGTTGCCAGGGGCTGGGGGAGGGAAAAGGAGGAGGTGTTTAATGGGGAAAGAGCTTCAGTTTTACCAGATGAGAAAGTCCAGACATGGGTTGCACAGCAGTGTTGGTGTACTTAACCCTCCGGAACGCCTCCCTTAGAAACAGATCAAGGTACATTTTCTGTTGTGTTGTCTATCCCAATTTTTTTAAAAGGCACTAGAATGGTAAATTCCTTCACTTTTCGCTCGTGTTGATAAGCTACAGGATTTTGTAAGGTAGTATAAACTGAAAAGTAAAAGTGTGGATATGTGAGGTTTAAATAGCTGTTTTTGAAAATCGATATTAAGTACAGTTTACCATGTCTAGGCAATGGAGACTATTTAACTCTAATATCACCGCCTTCTAAAAGCACCTGGGCATAGAGGTGCAGGGCGGTGATGGCTTTTGCTCCAAGGTCCACAGCTCCTAGCAACATGATACCTGTCTCCCTAGCTAATCTGGACATTAGACATTTCTAAATATCCAACAGTGATCATTCTCAAGGGCTGAATATTCCTCTAGGACTTGTTAGTACCAGAGATGTGGATCCTGACACTGTTTCGACCCTGAAAGACATTTTGCGGTTCTTAGTTTAAGGGTTTATCCCCTCATACCTCGATTAGACTTAGGCATGGGTCACAGAGATAAAGATAGTGCCCAAAGCATTTTATTGATAATATATTACTTCTAGACAATGCAGTATCGCTTTAAAAACAAACCCGTTAATTATTTGATTAGCAATTTTTCATATGTATGAAAGTGATGTTTATTTATTTATTTATTCTTTTTTTAAGGAGGGCGCAGCTCACAGTGTCCATGCGGGGATTGAACCAGCAACCTTGGTGTTATTAGCATCACGCTCTAACCAACTGAGCTCACCGGCCACTCCTAAAAGTGATCTTTTAAATGATCTGTACAGGAATTCTATTTATATATGAATTACTATAAGAAAATTAAACTACAATGCATGTGTGTATACACATTCATGTATGTGTCTGTTATATACAGTTTTCAATCATTTATTTTTAAGCTTTTTAAGAATCTATGAAAATCCTTACTATGGTTCTGATAGCTGTATGTCACAGAATGAAAGAAATATGAAAGATATCCCACAACACACACAAACACACTGACCACACTCAGGCACAGCCTCCCACACTCAGGAGATGTTTCGGGTCCTGGGTTTCTCTGTGGCGTGGGCCCGGGTGGAGCAGTGTGACCACCTGCGGTACCTACGGTCTCTGCGTCGCCGTAGAAGGCGGCCAGGTCCAGAGGAGTGCGGCCATTCTTGTCCATCTGGTCTATCTCGGCTCCTTCCTCAACCAGAAACTGGACCACTGCCCTGTGGCCTTTCAGACAAGCCCAGCTTAATGCTGACAGGCCCTCTTTGTCCAGAGAAGAAAGGGCGGCACCTGAAAGACAAACCCAATCACAGAACGTGAACTCCTAGAGACCCCTGCCCAGGAACACAGCGTCTCACACCTGCAAACATCTGGCCCAAACATGTGGCAGGCAGGTGCTGTGCAATTGAAGCCGACTTGGCAAAACCATCATCATTGTGGAAGCTGAGTAATGGGTATGCGGGCTTTGTTACGTATTCTCTCTACGCGTGTAAGTTAGAAATTTTCCATAACAAAATGACTGATACTCTGAATCAGGAAGTACTGAAGGAGTCTCCAGAACTCTCTTCTTTGTCATCCAAGGAAACCTATGCAGGGGCAGACGCTGCCGTTACCTTTTGAAAGGAGAAACTCCACGGTGCTCAAGTGCCCTTCACAAGCGGCCACCATGAGGGGCGTCCGGCCCTGCTTGTCACTCAGGTTCCCATCACAGCCGCGTTCCAACAGCAATCTCACAATCTGAAATAAACACTCAAAATTACAATCTCCCTGCCATATTTTATATCATGTTCTCTATACCTGGGCAGGATTTTCCACTTTAAAAAATAGTAAAAAGACTCTCTTCTTTTAAAAACTCCTCAATCAGTTGTGTAATCTGTGTGGCCTATAAAATTTTTCTATTATATTCCTTTGAATAAAATATTCTTCCAAATGTATTCTTTATTATTTTTTTTCAAATATGCCCAAGCCAGGCAGAAACAGGCATTTGGAGGAGGGGTGCCAATCACAATCTAGGAATGAACAGACAACCAGAGCAGGGCATATGGGATAACTGAGCAGAACTAAAGGGGGGTGAGTAACGGTCATGGTCCCCATGCTGGCACTGAAGTGACATTCTCATAGTGAAGGGCACAGAGCAGGGCAAGTGGGGTGCAGGAAAACATTCACCCACCACACCCCCAAGTCATCTGCTTGCTTTCCTAAGACTTGGGGCTTGGTGGATGGCTCAACCTTCACGGAGGGTGATTTGGAGGAGAGTCTCAGCTGAGGACTACGCCTTTAAACAGTACATGTGATGAGGTTGGGGAGCAAAAACAAAAAACCAGAGAGGACTCTCAGACAACTACCACCCCAGCGGGAATGGCTTATCCAGGGGGTAGTCAAGTCTCTCTCTGACATGATGTTTGTTCTGTCACCACAACAGAAGGGGGGCATATTCCCATGGCTTTCTTGTTCTTGATATACTAACAAATGCTTTCCCAACTTCCCCATGTCTGGGGAAAGAGGCTAAGAGAGAGGATCAGCCAGGGCACCATGTGGACGCTGTGAGGGTCACAGGGAATGGATGGTACAAACCAAGCTCTTGGAAATAAAAGGAGAAAAGCCAAAATCTTGGTGGGGACCACTCAGAGCTCCTACCCATGGAGGAGGCAGGAATCAGGAGAGAAGTGAGTGATACCATGGTGTGAACTTGGGTCTAGAAAATTCTTCCTATACCGAACATGGGAAGATCCATTTATTTGTTGCTTATGTGTAACCTGGTACCAGGCAAGGGTAGGTACATGGCCACTGTGTACAGAATGATGAAATACGTGACTAAACTGCTGCTCTCAAGGATCCCCTGCTCCCTTGAATTAAAGACAGCAATGTGTCATTCACAGTAAAAGCAGTCAGTCCAAATCACAGCTGGACCAGAGGGAAAAGGTGTCCTTTTCCAAAAAGCATGCAGAACCACTCTTCTTCTAAGCATGCTGAGCAAATGGACACACAACCACACCAACAACAGGCATGACAAAGCAAGTTTTCTGTTATCATGATGGGGGCCACCCACTCCATTTCCCCTCCCCAGTTAACAGGAAGCAGCTGTGGGTCTCAGACCTGGTTAGCAGCCTACATGGCTGACTGTGCTAGCCCGTCAAATGCTTGCCTTTAGCAAGTAGTATCCACAGAACAAGCAGAAGCCAAGAACGTCAAAAAGACAGGGTTCAGGGGAGCCACATCTGGGCCCAGAGGAGATGGACAATAATGAACTCTATCCCCACTCATTGTTTCCGAAGCACTCAGGGGCCCACTGGGTACCTGCCAATGTCCCTGGCGGGCTGCACAAAACAAAGGTGGGACCCCTCTTCGGTTAGTCCGAGACACAGCAGCTCCATACTCCAGCAGCAGCTCACAGACTTCCAGCTTCCCTCGTCCTGCAGCGGCAGTCAGGGCTTAAGAAAAGTCACAGGGGAGGAGCAGTCAGTTAAGAGGTGGTGGCTGAAAGTGGCCACAAATTCTTGGACTCTCCTGCCATTGACAGGAAGAGGTCTACATATTCACCTTCCCCGCCACCCCCAAAATCTGGGTGTGTTCTGTGACTTCTTTGACCAATAAAACATAGCAGAAATGACTCTATGCCAGCCTCTGGGCCCAGGTCCTAAAAGATGGGCAACTTCTGCTTCTCTGGAACACTCATTCTTGGAACCCAGAGGCCATGTTGAGAAGAACCGAGGCCTGTGTTTGGTGGGCAGTCCCAGGTGAGCTCTCAGCAGACAGCCAGCAATAAATTGCCAACCGTGTGTGTGCCATCCTGGAAATGGATCCCCAGACCGAGTCTAGAGATACCAGCTAAAGTGGTGTGAACAGAGGTGAGCCACCACCCCTATGGAGCCCAGCCCAAACTGTAGATTCAGGAGTCACTACATTCTTGCTTTATTGTTTTGTTTTGGTTTTTTTCACAGCAAGAGAAACCTGAAGATAGTGCAACGCAACACAGAGATCAGTATTATTGTCCAGCCTGGCTTCTTACCCTAGAGTCATACATTTCATTCAACAAGAACTAATAACTACCGAGGCAGTCAAGAGCATCACTCCTGCCTTTATGGACCTGGGGATTACAATCTCTGTAACAAGTCAAGATTTGAAACTAAGAATGTCGAGAAAGCAGAAAGAAGGGGGATCGGATTACAGAGGGCCTTGGGGGCTCGGGTGAAAATCCCAGTGTGATTCTGGAGGCAGTGAGCTGCCTGCTGGCAGCAGTGGTGCTGTGGGGAGGTCAGCCCAGGATCAAAACGGCATGAAGGGGCAAAGAATATGGAGCGAGGGTTCTCAGGATGCCCTCACATCAGTGACTGTGCCCCCACACCCCCAAGTCATGATGCTTAATGAGGGTGTCAAAGAGAGGGATTTAGTTAAAAGAGGGGACTCGGCTATGTCTGGAGGGAGGGACAGTAGGTTTGGGGACAACCTCAGGCCAGACGACAAGCTTTCAGGAAAAGAGGACAAGAAGGGGCCAAGGGGGAGGGATGGAGACCTCAGGAGGGAACATCTACCGAGCCACGGAGGAAGGAGAGAGTCAGGTGTGATGCCGTCTCTCTGTTCCTGGGACAGCTGTGTTTACAGACACAGCCTCTGCCTACAAATGTCCAACTTTCAGAATAAACCACGTGTTCTTCATATCAGTAAGGCATCTCAGTATGAAAACAGGGAAAACATCGGAAGAAGCCCTCAACGAGGTGAAGTCCGGGTACCAAGGAACTTGTTATGAAAAGTGCCCGACCTCACTAGTAAGTCAAAGAATTGAGAAGTGAATGTGGAACAATGGGAATGCTCATACGCTGGTGGGAGTGAGGACTGTGTGATCCGCTCTGGAAAACATCCTGACACCACTGAGCCAGGTCCTACCACCCAGCAGCCCCACCTGTGGATGCATGCCTGCTGGTGCCCTTGGAAGGTTCTGAGAGACTCGTGCAACAGTGCTCGCGGCAGCTCCAAACTGGAGGCAACCCAGAAGGCCAGCAACAGCAGAATGCATCAATAAGTTGTGGTATGGTCAAACAATGCAATGTTACATCGCAATGACCATAAATGCTATGCAGCTAAATGCAACACAATGGGCCAGTCTCACCAACTCTACATCCATTCCAAGAAACAAAACACAAAAGAACAGACACAGGGCGACTTCTACTTCGGGAACACAGCACTGCCAAAGCAGTCTTGGAAGAGGCCCAGGCATGGGCCACCTTTTAGAAAGGGAGGGGCCTGGCTCAGTGTGAATCCCTGGGTCTTGCTGGGTCCTGCTCTCCTGGCACCTAAAACTAGGGGAGCCAACAGCTCAGGAATGCAGCTTTCCACTTGCACAGCTGGGACCGCTGTCCTCCTCAGACCCCCTCTCAGAACAGACAGCTTTTTCATCAGCTTCCCATCAGCCTGGCCATGGTTGAACCCCCAGGAGCCATACACTAAAAGGACGTAAACCTGGCATCTGGGCCTGATCTTCCTGTGACAGAGAGCAGTTCCGCCGAGGAACGAATCATGTATGGACTTTTCTGAGGCTCTGTCACAGAGGCACTCACATCTGCCTGACAGATCACCTAAGCTCTGCTTCCATCCCAGGGGCCTCATGCCCTGGGGAGGTGAGCAAGGTGGAGGGGCCGCGAGAGTGTGCGAGAGCCCGGCAGTCCTAGTCTGGGGACTAAGGATGCAAAGGTCAGGCCAGAGGAGACTGAGTGGGGGAAGCAAACCCTCCCCTTCCAGAAGGGCAAGTCAGCTCTCACTTTGCTTCCGGCCTCCGGTCCCAGAGGCAGGGAATGTGGGACCAGACTGGCTTGTCATCCGGCAATCTTAATAATGCTTTCCTGTCATCTATCTGTCTATTCGAAGAACTGCTTATAACTACAAGAAGAGCCACTTTTTTTTTTTTTACCACTTTTAACAACAGTTGCCAGCTGTATTACTAACTTTCTCTAGGCAGTGCAACCAGAATAGAACACAAACGTGAAATGTAAGGCTCCGCTGATCTCAACTGCAGCGCCATTTCTATCTGTGCATAAACAAGCTCGTCGGCACTGATGGGACATCTAAACTTGTAAATACATGATAAACAAATGCCACTGACAGAACGGAATTTTTATCCGTTTTATATAGTGATGAACTGGGGTGGCACTGGGGGTTCCTGTAGCCAGAATGTTTGAAATCCAATGGCCAAGGTGACCCTGTGCCTACTGTGAGAGGACACTAGCAGCCGGACGGGGTCTCTGCCGCCCTGGGCGTCTCCTCGCAGCTCACCCCTGCCATGATGTTAACATTAACGATTCCTAAATCCCTGGGGCACGTCCACATATGTTATCTGGATGGATCTGAACAGGAGCCCTGCGAGTGGCCCGTGAGATGGGAGGCCTGGGCAGTGAGGCATTACCTGCCCTACTGCTCCTCTGCAACCTTCCTCCAGTTGGGGAAGGTCTCCTCCTCCGGCAGTAGCTGAGTACAACAAGGAACGAAGGAATACAGAAACACACACACTGTAGGCAGGGCTATGGCAGCTGTATGGAGGATACCAGGGGAAGGAAGAAACTCAGGGCTCTTCCATTTGATGAGACCTGAAGCAGCAGATCCACTTTAATGGTCTGTTCTCTTCCAGTTGGTAAACAAGTTTCATGCGCATTATAAATGGGGTCTTTAAATCAGAAAGTCTGCTGCAGCTGCTACTGAATTTCTGTGACAGCAGCACGTCAGAAGTGATAGCCCAGCACTGAAAATAGGGCCCTGTGCTTTATGGAGGCGCCAGAGGAGCCAGAAGTTGGAGCAGCTGACAAGCGGACGAGGGCGCCACCCCAGGCCTGGCTTCCGTTCTCCTCTTCCTTTATGGCCTGACTGGCCGTGCATTTAGTGATGAACTTCCTTTTGAGGTGATAAAGCACAGGCTGTAAGAGGGTTTCACAGCGTTTCCTCGGGCCCAACATGGGTCGCATTCTGCACAGAACTTGTTAATGAGGCGCTCATTTTCAAATGATGCCAATAAACAACAGGGCCTGTGTTTTCCTTTTTCTACTCAGATTGAAAACTTTGGCCGCATCCCTCCGAGCCGGAGGCTAGGATGTATCTTGAGTTTCTGCAGCCACAAGGATTTAAGGATACCATATTTGGAAATAAGTGAGACTGAAGACTAGTCAACTACTTGCTTAAACAAACAAAATTAAGGCAAAACTCTGCTCAAGAATTCCAACTATTCTGCTGAAAAGGCTGAACTCTGAGCTGACCACCAGACTCTAAAAAGGGTCAACACACTTGGCCTGGCGAGAAAACAGGAGTGGGGACCAGGAAAGGAGGACAGCACTCCCCTGCAGGGGGGCAATCCTTGTCTACTGGCCAATGAAATCCAAGAAGAAGGACAAAAAAGACTTAGTATGAAATGAAGACTCTAAAATCAAGATGAACACATGGCACTTTTTAGGACTCAAATTGGACACATTTTCTTTTTTCTCTTTTTAACTTGCAAAATCCTTAACAAGATAGCACTTTTGTAATTAAATGTCCATGAAAACATATATCATTTTCTGACGATTCTGAGTAATTTTATCTCAGCAATACTGTGCTCTGTCTTCAGAGCATGAGTAGATTTGCCATGGCAGATATTCATGTTAAGAAAACCCAATCGACACTTAACAATGTGAGCTTACTGAAAACATCAGTGAGATATGGTTCTTTGTGAAATGGATCATTTGCAGGAATCTTTTATGTATTAAAGTTCCCTGGGTAAAGGGTTGATTTACAAAAACTCAACTGTCAATTTGCCAGGAACACAGTCATTCCAGAAACAGGGATGTTTATATAACATTTTATGGTAGATCTGTCCCTCAAATACACTGGAATGCACTACCTGTAAAACCCCTGCCCTTATATGCTTCTGTCTCCAATTTAGAGACTTTGAGAGAAGGGTGACAGGTCAGTACACACAGAGCAGTTCCCATATTCCAGGTAATGACCTTTCAGACACTACACACTGATGACCCAACCACTCACCAAGGCCGGAGCTGAGCACGTTAGTAAAAACAGTGCTCACGTGTGGAAAAGCACCTTCTGCTGCCTGAGATGGCGGAGGGAGTGACGTGGGCAGAGTGGCTCGGCTTTGCTCGTACACTTGTGTTTATCTGTGCAATTTATTTACTAATATACTGACTTTTTTCATCATTTATAAAAATGAGTGGAAAAGGAGAAAAACGAAAGTGCCGATATTAGTAGCAAGCAGCAGGGTTCTCACAAATGTCATCTAGTTAAACATAAGGTGTGACAAACGTGGTGATGTTTGCACCTCAAGTGGAGGCTGGCTGGACAAACACCACTCAACTGAAAAGAAGAACAAAAGTAAAAAGTACCCATGAGACGCTAGAAAATTCCCAGCTATTTTATCGAAGAGGCAAAATGTAATTAGAGATTCTGTGATTTAAAAAACAGAAAATCTCTTTGGGAACGGCAACCCCTTTCTCTCCACTTTCTAACAACAGATCTTTGAAGAAGCTGTTAGAGCAGAGGCTGACGGTGGCCTGCCAGACTTTACGGCCATTTGGGGCTGGGCTGGCCTGTCACACTGAGGCCCTCAGAGAAGCAGGTCCCAAAGTCCTGAGTGAATGCGAGTAGTGCCCCTTCCCCCAAAAGCCAGACAACACCCTCTCCTCCACTTCTAGGGACAGGGCTAAGATTTGCATAGGCCAGTCTCAAGCCTCACTTTGTTACGCATTTCCTTCCATGGCTGAGGGAGGAAGGGCTTCCGTTAGATAGAACCTTCCCAACCGCTCTAACTTCCTCATCTCCACCAAGGGAAGTTATTTGATCTACTCCTCAACAATGTGAAGCACAATAAGACTGCTCTTACTGAAAGATGGCACGGCATTGGGAGAGGAAACCCTGGGAAACCTCCAGCACCCCCAGCCTTGACAAAGCCCATGCTGGTACGGACACAGCCTCTCAGTGACCTTAGGCACAGGAAACCAGCACTACCCACATGCTCTCTGAATCTCACAGGCCCTTGTTTGGAAACCTTCCTGATTGTTCCCATGTGGCAGAAGTCTTCCAGGAGTAGACTGGAAGGCCAGCAGGCCGGGCTGGGGCCAAGGACAGGGTATCGCTGTTACAAGGCAACAGGCAGCACCCAAGCACCACATAAAAATGTTGCCTCACCCCACCATCTCAGCCCATTTCCCAATGAACTACCTATGCAGGGTGAAAGAAAACAAGGCAGGGATCAAACCTGAGTAACAGGGACACTCCTGACACCTTATAAGTTTCTACTATAAAAAAACACACTGTGTTAGTCTCTGTGCATAGATTAAAGATTAAACAAGAGCCTGAAATTGCCAAGCAATTCTTTAGAGAAATAAAATGTGCAACTGCCACTAAGCAGGACTTCACCAAAATTCTATTCTATCCTTCATATATGTAAAGCAATTGCAAAGTAACTAAGATTTTATCCTTTAAGCATTCATTTCAATACTCTATCAAGACCAAATGCATAGTATAAATTAATAATATAGCACAATAATAATTTTAACAATCAACTTATCACAACCCCTGCAGTATATTACATCTGTTGAACACTTATAATTCCCAAGCTCTGCGCAGAATACTCTGGGTGAGTTCTCATTGAATCCTCTGAATTAGATGATTAGTATGTCTATTCTATTGAGGTGAAGGAAATGAGTCACACGAGTTACATCATTTGCCTCAAATCATGAAGCCAATCCGTGTCAGTCAGGAATTACACCTAGGCAGCTGACGAAACCTGGAGCCATGCTGTAAAAATAGGAAGATCCTGATACCCTTTCATAATACACTAGTATGACACGATAAAGTGCTTCCTGCATTATGGAATTAATTCATAAATTCACTTAAGACAGCACTAACTTCTATGAGGCAAGGACCACTCCTCCTGGTTTTACAGAAGAGGAAAATAAGGTCTAGAGATGCTAAACAACTTGTCCACGGTCACACAGCTAGTGGGAGGCAAGGAGAAGACTGGAGGTCAAGGCGTCTGGCTGGAGTCTGAGTTCTTAACTCCCAAGCGATTGCCTCCAGGAAGTCTCTTTTAAAAATGTCCAGCTAATCAAATAGACTGTAAATGTTGTTTCAGAACAAGAGTGCCAGAAAACACATTTCTTCTCCTGAAGAACTGTGACGCTTTCTCCCACAGACAACATGAATGACCCACAATGTCTGTATGCCCTTCTGGACACATGGCACCCGAAGGCCGCGACAGTAGCTCAGCCCACGGAGCACTCAGGCAGGACAGCAGGAATATCTGTGCTGCCACTCATGTCCTGTTCCCGACTTTATTTTTGTTTTTCCTATTCTTATGTGTATTACTTCAAATAAGCCTCTTCAAATCCTTTGAGGAATAATGCGCGCTATAAATAACATAAATTCAATTTAAAACAATTTCCTAAAACATGGACGACATAAATCACATTTCATACAGACTTTGTTCTAAAAATCTATCAGAAGATCACAGCTTTGAGCAGCTGTCACTTCTAAAGTGTGCTGAGCCGGCTCACATTTTTGATAGATCGTCTTACACACCAAAATTTAAAGCACGTATAATGTGCTCTGCTTTTCCTTCTCTCCCTAAAGAGCTAAGCATGTGCTGGGGAGGACAGAGTTACGTGCAGGACACCACGCAGGGGTCAGTGTAAAGCTCATGTCCGGTCTCAAAAAAGAAAAAAGGAAAAAAAAAAAAAAAAAGAAAGAATCCAAATGTCATTTCAATAAGAATTTGAAAAAAATCAATTATGGTTTTTCTCTGGGAGTGCAAATGAACCAACTGTAGCCCATCTAGGAGTGATGGATTGAAAGAATAAGCAACAGTGTTTGTAGGTAAAGATGCTCTAAGCTACCAAAATGTAGATAAGTACAAGTTTTTATGATGAAAGCAGAAAGTTTGTGTTTTTAAAAAGGAATGTGAAGGAACCACTCACATTCCCAGAATGAGGGACTCTATCGCAAAAGCAACATGATAAAGGGTGTGAACAGAGTTCTCGTAAGGGGTCAAGCTACCAGTTCATTTGCTCCTGAGATGTATTCTGCGGGTTTTCAACATACCCCACTCCTTGCCCTTCCCCTACACTGTAGGGCAGGGACACAAAAGTCAGCTGATTTCTGCTGTCCTCTCCGCAGAGAGGACTGGGTTACAGAACATATCCATGTCAGGGGCAAACACCAGGAGTCTTCTAGAGAAGGAAAGGGAAGCAGTGTGATAAAGCTAGTCCATTAGTTCTTAACCTTAAATCCCCTCTACTGTTAGGGTGATCCCCACACTCATCTTCCTTTCTCCAGAGCCTGGGTTACCCCCTGCCTCAGTGTCCCACGTCACCCCACTTTGTCACTCCCCTTACAGGGTCCTTTGTCACTCCATCCTATTCCCCTCCTCTCAGGGTCCTGAGCTACCCTATCTCCCATACTCTCCAGGGTTATGTGTTACCCCAATTTTCCCCTACCCTTCCTAAGTCATGGGTTACCCCTCTCCAAAACATCTAGGATCCCGGATACCCCCATATCCTAGGTTATCCCTTCCCTCACACCCTCTAGGGTCCTAGGTTATCCCCCCATTTTGCTTTTATGCCAAGGACAATCAAGAACTTCTATGGTTGTAAGGCCTGACAGAAACCTCTATTTTTACTATACTTTCTTAAACACTTGCAGAGGAAAAAATGCGTTGACAAGGATTTTCCAACAACAGTGCCAGTGAGATGCTCAGGACCTCCAAAAAATCAAGCATCTTAGCTGTACAACAGCAAGTCACTTAGCTTTTACCCACAAGATACATTTAGCAAATTCCTTAACACAAATTCTCCACATGCCCCAACAATCAATGGACAAACACCTTTCCTTCCAGTCTCTCGCTTGAAATTCTGCCTCAGATGTACATACATACATGAATGTCAACCTCAAGCCACTAAGTTTTAAATTTGCTTTAAATTCCTACCAAATAACAGCTCTCCTCTCTCAAAAGACAATAAATACATACATACATACATACATACATAAATAAGGCAAAATTCGAATGAACAAAGGGTAATTTTTAGACCAACCATAAGCCATCTGTTCCCTGGGGTGCATGCACCATGCTCAGGGGCGGCCTTGGGTACCATAGGCTCAGTTATTTATGGCCTGGGTCAGAACTGAAGGACACCTCACCTCCAGTGGGGCGGAGAGAACCACAGAGTGGGAAATTAAAACAGTTCCGTGGAGACAAGAGGAAAACTTTGAAAACATCAAGGATGAAATACCACTCATTACCTCGTTTCATGGCCCAGTAAGGAAACAGGTGTGAGGACTCCCTCCCCCAAGACTGGCCTGGAAACAACCCCACCCCAGTGAGCAGGGCGAGACCTCAGACTCAGGTTCCAGAGGTAGCCAGGTCTTACCCAGAATTCTGTGGAGAGTTAGAGAATAGTGAGCTGTGATTATCATGTGCTGAACTGAACTGTATCACCGCGCTATGAAAAGGGAGGGCTATGTAGCTAAATAACTTATGCAGTTTACAGTGGAGAAAATTCAGCCTTTCTTAGAAATAGAGGCAAATAAGGTGGTTTTTGTTTTCAACAGCTTTAGCAATGAAAAACATACCATTTACAATGACTAAACTTCTTTGTGAAGTATTTATGAACTAAAGCATTTTAGCCACTAAAATAGCATGGACAACATAAGGGCACACTTTACATGAAGTATTTCCGTCGGACATCTAACCATCTCTATTGGGCATCCTCTTTCAGAAATTAGGAAAGGCTGCCCTTGGGAACAGTCAGCTGAGGAGGACGGCATCCTATCTGTGCGTGAAGCCCAGAGCTCAAGGCCTGTTGGCAGACCAGCTGTAAAGCAGTAAGGGTTTCCAAGGGGACAACAGCGCACAGGCACAGCATGTCCTGGGGCAGGTAGCTGGGTTAGAGGAGCAGGGAGGGAGATGCTATGGATACAAAGATGGGGCCGGCACAAGCCATTCTGTCCTGTTGGCCATGCCCACACCACATCTGGGTGCTAACAGCTGTGTTCCTAAAGATGCCATCCAGCACCCAACCACACTCACAGCGCACGTGTGGCATCGGTGCCTAGGACCAGAGTTTCGAAGTCAGCTTGGAATCCAGCACGACATGACCTGTGCTAAGACAGCCACAAAAAAACCAGAAGATTAGGTCCTTATGAGCAGCGGGTGAGGGGGCTCCTTACCCCTCGCACTCCAACAACAAAATCTCTCCCAAATCATTCTGTGGAGTGAATGCCACGTGCCTTAAAAATTACATGACTTTTTTGTTTTCTATAAACTCACACGTCCATTTAGTCAACACCTTGTGATGAGCACCAGACAAGGCCAGTGGCTTGTGGCTACCAGGTCGGACAGCACAGAAAGAGAGTATGTCCACCATCACACAAAGTTCTATTGGAAACACTAGGCTAGACAGTTGCCATACACACAGGTGAGCACAAGAGACATGGGCATTTCTGCCCTCCTGAAGTCCACAGTTTGGGCCAAACAGTCTTTTATCAAATAAGCAACCTCAACAATCGAATTTATAAGTGGTAAGTGCTACGAAGGGAACTGCAAAGTGACCTAAAGGAGTCAGGGTGGGGAAGGCTTTGCTTACGAGACAGGCATATTTGCACGTAAAATGGCAAATGCCGAAACGGAAGGGCCTCCATTCCCCTGCAAAGAGCTAGATGTTCTGACCAGAAACATAGACAGCTCATAAACTTGACAGTTGCCTGGAGTTTAGAAACACAGTTCCTCTGACAGTTCACAATAGCATGAGGCTACCAGTTAAACATCTCAGATCAATTTCTATTTGGGCTAATTCACATCAAACACTGACATGGAAACAGCAACTCAGTTAGGTCTGGACTTCGTGGGAGCCAGCACTTACTTGTCATGACTGTGGAATGCCTGAAAACAGAGATAACGCATGCATCTGATGGGTTCTTGTCATGGACCAGGCTGCCCAGAAACCAAGACACCGAGACCCAGCAAATCTGTGAATGTCAAGGAGTAGAGCACCTCGCAGCCTGTTGGGCAGAGCTGCTGGGTGGAGAGACGCACCAGCAAGCCCAGTCCTCGGAAGCTCTGAGCTTTCGCTTGTGGGTCCTATGGCTTCTCCACCTGAGTGAGCATGAGAACCGGACTACAGAAACTAACTTTGAAGGGCTGGACTCTAAACATCAGACCTAAAAAACAAATGGCCTCAGATGCCGGTGAAAAGGGAAACATACATACCTTAATTAAGCTCTCTGCTCTCTAAAACAGACAGAGATATTCTGTCAGCTTTCTAAAAGCTCTATGTTTATTGCAATAAACTCTAAAGTAAACACTGCTATCATTTCAGTCTTAAAAATGTATTATACACTTTCTTGTCTATTTAAACCTAAGATGGGAACCATCCTCTTTCTGTGATGACATTTGATGACTCTGTGTCATCAGCAGGGAGACACACAGTAACTAAAGATGCACAATTGTCCCAACTGCAGCCATCCCCGCATAGACTGGCCTGAGTGACAAGGGACCGCACACGAGGCTGCCGTTTCCTGTGTCCCCTCCTCTCTGGCTGTCAGCTGTCATCATCGCTCACCAATGGCCTGCTACTTCCAATCAGCTCCAGGCATGAAAACCACACTTTTGCAGTGCAGAGTAGATGCACTGAGATTGCAAGTCTTTCGTGGCAGAAAAGTGGAGAAGGCCTCTGTGCTCGGACTTAGCACCCCCACTTCTGGAATGTGGCTGAGAGAGAAGAGATGGGCAGGTAACTGTGCCCCAAATAGGGCGGCATTGCTGCACAGAAAACAATGAGCCCCTTCCAATCTGGGCAGGTGAGCCAAAAAGAGACCCAAGAGACTCTGCCTTGTAACCTCATCAGCTGGTATTTTAAAGCCAAGCTGTTCACAGATAAAGCTATACTGACAGATTTGTATAAACTTATACAACGGTTCAAAGACAATGAACTGCATTCTTCCTACTAAGCTTCCAGTTGTTCCATCATCTCCCCACACCCCAGACAGGATCAGTCTGGGGATCCTACCCTCAAGCTGGGGCCAGAGACGACAAGCTCCATCCTAGAGTGTCCTAGACACAAAGCACCACTGACCACACCCAGGAATGAGGCCCAAACAAAACCAGGAAGTGAAACAATTGCCTTCACTTCCAAGAGTCTCTAGCAACTAAATGCCCAGAGCTGCCAGGTCACCACTCAGTGAGAATGAGGACTGTGAGCTGATGCCCCTCCTCACGATCTCATTATCAGGCCTTCTGTTCCAGGAGGCATTTGGGGTCAGGTAATGTGGACCCTACATGGCTGAACCCCAAACACAGGCCTCACTCTGGGCAATGCACTATACACTCGTGCAAAGCCCCAAATCTGGAGATATTCTCTCATCTAAAACATCCTCTGTGAGATTTCAAAGGATTCCTTTGACAGCCACAGACCTGGAAATTAGAAGGGTTCGGGGTAGCAGATATTGGTGGTCATTTTTGAAGAAACACAAAAGAAAGGTACCAGATAGAAAAACGCAGAGAAGGGAAGACTGATTTTATTGACATGCAGTCCACAGAGAGCTGTTGGGGCCCTCTACGCCTGAGAAGCAGTGCTTAGCTTCTTGGTTTAAATAAAAAGAAAGTCTCTCAAACTCCTGGCTGATAAAATTTATACCCTGATGCCCGCTGAGGAAGGGTGTGAACTACTTCTCAGGCTGCAAAGGAGTCTGACATTTATGCGTGAGGCTTTGGAAGGGTGGGGCTGAGCCATGATCATCTTTTCATTAAGACGGACAGGAAGTCAACAGTTTCTCTTTAGCTATCAAACCAGCAGATTCTCAATGGAAAGCCGCGATACTTAAACGCAGGATGGGTCATTGCAAAGACACAATATTCCGCTTACACAGAGCCCTCCAATGCAGCCCTTCTCTGGATGTTTCTTCCAGAAAGAAAAATCGTCTTCAGCATGAAAGGTTGGAGAGTCCCATCTGAGCTCAGTGAGTGTCATTACTACCACCAGCACTCACCCCCAACCACACCATGGGACCCCTCATTGTGTGTCATCTTAAGTTGGACACTACAGACCGCTTTTACAATGGCTCTCCACATGCCCTGAAGCAAGAGTCATCTGACACAACCTGGGATGTGTGTTAAGAAAAGAGCCCTGCGTTCCTCTAGAGACCTCATGAGTCAGGATTTCTAGGTGCCAAGAGCCCCTGGGGTTCTTATTATTAAGTTCATTTAGACAAGATTCCTTATCTTTGCCACCATCCTAGAAAGCAGATACTATTTACTGCATTTGATGAAGAGTCAAAGTGATTTGTCCAAAGTTGCTAAAGTAGGCCATGAAAAGGCAAGGATTCTGAGCTTCTGGCTAAGCACAAAGCAAAGTCACACACTGACCTACCTGGGTATCCTGCTGCCCAAAACACAATATGGAAGTGGATGGAAACGTTTCTTTCACCAAATTATAGAGCAGCCTGTACTATTTAAATGGGTGGGGGAAGGATTCCATAAAAAATTACAGGCAGTATTTAAATTTACACACGTTTAGGCCTAATCGTCGTCCAACCCCATTTGGGGATCCTGCATTCTCCCTGGAACCAGGGGCCAGGCTACCTCCTATCTTGGCATCACAACTAGCACGGCAAGCCACACGCATGGTGACAGCCCCAGAGGGCGGGTGCCAGGACACTCTGAAGTGCAGGCCTGCACCCCACCCCCAAAACTCAGGTTTTTCCTAAGTATGAGGTGGCTGATAAACTCTCCATACTACCATTTGGCTTCTTAAGAAATGATTGATAAGCATTCAGAAATAAATCTGTGCAAGAGAAATGGAAGTCACAAACACTATGTACACAATCAGGACTCAGCCTGGAAATGCATAGTAAACACTTGTGGTTATAGCGATTAAACTACTTGTAACTTAAAGCCTTACATTTCTAATACCCGTTCAGTCAAATAGAAAATTTCAAAGCATTCCCTATATTAACCTGACAGGCAATCAACTCAGATCTTCATTAAGATACACTCACCGTGGGCTCCCTTCCCACACTACAGTTAAACACACATACCCTGCATCAATGGAGACGGACTTGGCAGCTCGCATTAAGCATTTTAAGTAAGCCTCAGGAGGCCCGAGTCCTGCTCTCATCCTGCCAGGCAGACCACAGCCGCTCTTGCTGAGCACCTTTGATTCATCTGAACATGGGGCTGGAAGTTCCTGCCTTGCCCACAGGTAGACCAGGCTGCTTAGGATAAAGGAACGCCTTCTTCAGGTATTTCTAGCTGACATTCACCAGATGTTCAGGCACTGCCAGTCTAATTCAAAATGATTCCAATTGTATATGATTCTATACATGTTTTACTGTTCATTTGGGAAGTTTTAAAAGCTCTAAGCTTCAAATGCGTCGTGATAAACTAACAACAAGAATATATGCATCCCAAGTCATTCTTAAAACAATTGGGCCAAAATGAGGGCTAAAACGTCAAGCGGGCCCAGACTATAAGCAGCGGAACTATAATTACCTGTTTCTCCCCACAGCGTGTCGGTGCCATTGACATCTATTTCATGTTCCTTTTCCAGTCCCAGCAAGCACTGGACCACCTGTCAGAAGCGGCAAGGTGATTTAATGAGTTCTCATAACCATATGTGCTTATTATATCCCAGGTATCAAAGGAGAGAGCGTGTTGTTTTTTTAACCATGATTATCTCATGCTGCACAAGGAAGAGAAAATATAATGAAAACCGTTTTCAAGCATAATTCATATGCTATTCACACTTTCACTCTGAGCAGAATGGAAAAAAAAAAGTTCAGTGAATTTCAGCAACATTGTTCAGGATTACCAGGTACTCAGAATTTTAATGAATTCCAACATGACCCAAATATGCCAGCCTAATCAACAAAGGACATGGGGGATCACACAAAGTGCAGCTTCTGCATAAATCACCAGAAGATGGTGAATCCATTTTCACAAGAAAATGAGGCGATGTATACTTTTGCGAGAAAATAAAACAAATAGCGTTGTCCAGATGATTTTGTTTTTCTACTGACAGCATTATTCTTTCTTTCCTTACAGGAGTCTTCCTCGTCAAAGAGCAGGCTGGGTCACGGGTGTGGAGGCAGAATGCTGGCTCGTGGGGAAACACAAGTGTCTGAGCCCTGAACCAGAGCCAGCATTCACCTTGAGCAACAGCAGCGACAGGAGACTACGACAAAACCCTTTTTCTCGTCTCACTATCCACACCCTTTGTGGTGGACTGAATAATGGGCCCCCAATATGTCCATATCCTTGTCCCAGAAACCTGGGAATGTTACCTTCTATGGCGAGAGGGAATGTGCAGGTACGATTACGGATCTTAAAATGAGATGAGTATCCTGAACTATTCAGGTGCCTATCTCGTATACATCTCCCATAATCACAGCTGTCCTCATAAAAGGGACAGGAGGAAGGAAGAGATGGGTCGGAAGAAGCACAGGGTCAAGTGATGCTCTTTGAAAACAGAGGAAGGGGCCACAAGCTAAGGAATACAGATGGCTTTAGAAACTAGAAAAAAAGAAAAACAAAACGTTCTCCTCTAGAGCCTCCAGATGGAACACTGCCTTCCCAACACCTTCATTTTAGCCTTCTGACCTCCAGGCCTGTAAGACAATAGGTGTGTGCTATTTGAAGTGGCTAAAAGTCTGTGGTCACTTGTTACAACAGCATTAGGAAGCCAAGACACCCTCGGAGTACACCCTTCAAGTCCTTTGGTGAAGGAATCCTGCCCTTTTCCATGCAATGGTTACTGACTGAGCTGAGGTTGCATTTGCACAGTATTTCTCACAGCCAGCGTTAAAATGAATTGAGTTTAATGTGAGTTCAGACAAAGGTCTCATTTACATGTGGCATTCACTGTCCTCCCTATGATGACTTTTCACACTCTGGACCCAGATTTAGGGAACAGTTTAAAAAGGAAAAACATCTACATTTTCTGAGATGTGTATTTAACATGCGTTCTGTGTATCTATGTGTATGGATATTTAAAAACTATTTCTAGTTACATTTTAAAGGAAAAATAATAAACCCATTACCTGGTCACATTTAACCTATTTTTATGGAATGTGTTATTTTTTTAATGAAATATTTTTTCCAAAACTAAAACATTTAGGTCAATTAACTGGCATTGTTTCATATTTTTGTAAATTTCTTTATGTCTGTCTTAAGACAAGACAGCTGCATTCTTTTATACATTTCTGCATTCAACTTGTTGCCATATATATATATATATATATATATATATATATATATATATATATACATATATACATATATATTGTCTTGGTTGAAGTACTATATATGTGTTTTTTTAATGTTTTAAATGCCAATTAGCCAGCAAGCAGTGCACATGTGTATGTACATGTGTGTGCATAGGTGTGTGTGTGTACGTGTACATATGTCTGTCCTGTGTTTTAAATGTCAAAAAAATCAGCCAGTCAGCCAGCTCTGCAACCAAATTTACTTTAAATCATTGTGATAAAGCAGCTTACCAAACACTGGCATCTCTAATTGCTTGAGGCTAATGCAGAGTGAGAAATCCATGGAAGGAAGCAGTTAAAATACTATTAAATTCAGACACGGGTCAGGAGATGACAATTAAATCTTCAAACCGAGGAGTACCGACAACCTACCAGAAATAAGTGCTCTATTTAACTACTGCGTGAAGTTTTCCTACAATGTAGGAACAGCAAATGACACGCATTCTTACATCCTACCAGAGCACTGAAGTTCTATTTTTAAAAATACTCAAGAACAATTTTAGAATTAGGATTCCATGTGATTATTTTTAAAAGATCTCAAGGACAAAAGAATGAACCAAAGCATGGAAAAAAAAAAAAAAAGGTAAGACAGCAGGGCAGGAGTGTAAAAGAAGAATAAAAGTAGAAGAGGGAAGGAAGAGGGAAATAGGTAAGAAAGAGCAGAGACTGAACATGACAAATATTGCGAAGGGCTCCACGTGCGAGCGGCCTGTCCCCATACCTAGCATGCATGCACCCTCGATCCTGGGCTCTGGGTTGTCATGCACGGAAAGGGTGTGATGCCAACAGATCTTTACACGTGGTGACGCCAACTGCTACTTCTTGAAAACCTCCTTTTCTTTCATTCTTTCCATGCATCACAGGTGAGCAACTCAGAAGGGGATTGGCACAAGCACCAACCCCACTGGGCTACAGCTTCCAGTTACCCAAAAAGGAACCTTGCAGCCCACTCACCGAGCTGTGGCCCATGCTGGCAGCCGCCGTCAGTGCCTGCTGCAGGGCGAGGCTCTTCTTCAGTGCGCCTGGCTGGGGAGGACCGGCCAACCACTCACAGGTCAGCAGGTACCGGAGAATGTCCCCGTGACCCCTCAGTGCGCTGTGCACCAGTGCACACTGGCCTTTCTTATCCAAGTGGTCCACCTGGAGGCAGGAACGGAGAAGGTCACCGTTTAGCATCACCTTTTCTCTGAGAACACAAGAGCACCACAAATGCTGTATGCAAACCCCATCCCAATGCATATGTACATGGGGTTCACATTCCAATGCATCTTTCTGGAGAGCAACATATCTCCTAAAGGTCCACAGGCAGCAGACAATGCATCATTCCCTGTCTAAACCAGGGATAGTGGGCTAGACAGTATAAGAGGGTCCAGCCTCTCCTCACTTGTAAGGGGATGTTCTGGGGATGTTCTTCACCCAGAAGTTTTGCAAGACCACCTAAATGACCCCTCCTTTCTCCTGCAGAGTTTTCGGCTGTGATAGCCAGGGGCTGCTAGCCTCAAATAAAGCTAAGCCCCAATTTGGCTGTGGAAGTGGAGGCGTGGTGATGGTCACTCATACGCCCACTAGGGAGGCTTAACTGCAGCATTTCTCTTCTTTCAAGAGCTAAGGTTCATCTGTCCCAAATGTGTTTTTGAAAGAGAATCCCAAAAGGCTCCCATGGTTCTTATAATCCTAATGTCTTCCTGTTGAACTTTAAATATCTTAGTTAACTATAAAGACAAATATTAGTGATTTATTTCTTTTAGTTATTCAAAAGGACATCTCCCCGCATTGTGCTTATAGTAAACCTAAGTAGAGTTACTGTGAGCTTGGCAGAGTTCTCATTTAATCTATTAACATTGATAGTCCTAAAGTAACTTTTTAATAATATACTGTTACTTCATATTAATGTTAATATACTGATTTATCAAATGCTCACCCAACAGACCTATGGCATATAGTGTTGTTATGCCCATTTTACAGACGACAAGCCTGAGGCCTACAGGCTCAACTGCTTGCCCAATGTCCTAGCTGGCAAGTGGAGAAATGAGGATTCTGGCCTGCCTAGACCCACAGAATTCATTTTATTATTTTTTTTAAAAAAAGACATGAAATGAAATGGGATAAGTAGAGGAAAAAGAATGAATTTTTTCAACCAATCAATTTAACAATGTGTTAAATTCTGTGATAAGTTCTAGGTCCATACATGCAGGCTTTGGAAAGGAAGGCCCTACTCATGCTGCTGGTGGCCAAGAGTCTCCCTGGTATCTGGCCTCCCTATGGGCAATGTTAAGCAGAGTAAGAACTTAGGAGCAAAGCACAGGGCCCCTCACTCTCCAAAGGCTGCACACTCCAGCACCCCCATCAGGCAACATCGCACTGAGCAGTGCCTGTAGCTCCACCCTTTCTGTTTATGTGGTGATTTCTGCTCACTGCAATTCAACAAAGTAGAGACAAAAGAAGATGGGCCGAGCTGATTATTCTAGCAAGGATAGGAAGACACGTCCCCAACCACTGGGGAAGGCTGCTGCTTACCGTCGCCCCCTTCTTGACCAGCAGACACACCAGCTTCATGTGGCCAGCGGCTGCCGCGTAGCAGAGGGCGGTCATGCCATTCTCTGAAATTCCGTCCAGGCAGGCACCAAATTCCAGGAGCAGCGTGACCACTTCCTCATGGCCGAGGTGTGACTGGACGCACAGGATTGGGGCATTATTTAGCACTTCTGTCCTGTAGTTCACGTTGGCCCCTCCCAAAATCAGGAGACGGCTCACCTGTTGGATAACGTCCCCCAACAAGATTAGTTTCTCATGCAATGTCACAGCATATACAACATTTATTGAGAAGGGCAGTCTCCTCATTTTCATAACTTGCGTGTGCTCCAGTGTTCCCTGGACTGTGCTGAGAATGCAAAACAATGCAGCAGCTATGGCAGACACTGTGGAGGTTCCTCAAGGTACTGCCCTCCCACTTTTGGGTACATATCCAAAGGAAATGAAATCAGGGTCTCGGTGTCAAAGAAAGATCTGCACCGCCCTGTTCACTGCAGCACTATTCACCACACAGCCAAGAGATGAAAGCAAACGACGATGGCCATCGGTGGATGAATGGATAAACAAAATGTGGTATGTGCATACAATGGAATATTATTCAGTCTTTAAAAGAAAGAAAATTCTGACACATACTACAACATGGATGGACCTTGCAGACGGGCTAAGTGAAATAAGCCAGTCACAAAAAGACACATACTGTATAATACCACTTACATACACCCAGAGGAGTCAAATTCATAGAGACGGAAAGTAGAATGGTGGTTGCCAAGGGCTGGGGGGAGGGCAAAATGAGAGCTTTTTTAATGAGTATAGAATTTTAGTTTTACACAGTGAGAACCTTCTGGATGTCTACTGCACACTAATGTGAATATACTTAACACTACTGAATTGTACACTTAAAAAACAATTAATAGAGTAAATGTTATGTTATGTGGGGGTTTTTTCTAACCAAAATTAAAAATTTGAATTAAAAAAGCTCATTCTCAGGTCTCACCCTCTAGACTTCTGATTCAGTAGGTTTGGGGCGAGGCCTGAGAACGTGCCTTTTTAATGAGTTCCCAACTGACACTGAGGCTGCTTGAATGGGGACCACACTTTGAGAAACAACTGCTGAATCTAAATAAAAATGGAAAATTCATTTTTCTGGCAATGAAATAATCATCACAGGATTACATGAGTAACAATGAGATAACAAGGCCCCAAAGTAAACGCAAATCCTCTCTGTTCTTCACAAGGAAAAGGCAAGAACACATGAAAATGGTCGTGTGACCCGGGATTGCTGACAGCACAGAACTCCCAGAAAACAATCTTTTTCTAATTACACGTCCACCACCCACTAAACTGTGGATCCACAGATCGGGAACCTTAGCTACATATTTTAAAATAAAATCACTGAATACCTCATGGAAAGGCAGTTATACTAATATCTTCTGCACATCTCCAGATCACTGAAAAAAACGACACTCCTTTAACGCCCATTAAGATGCCCACTGCATTTCTTCAAACAGTTCCCTTCAATGGTCTCAGTAGCATCGATCACTCCCCTGACAGAATCTGGCAGCCCTCCCGGGCAGCCCACTCAGTGTGAAAACCACAGAGACCGTGTCATTCATTTGACTAGAGACACATGGGATCATTAAAAGATACAGAGAGACGATAAGTCATATAAAATTCAAGTTATTTCAATGATATGTGTCCATAAGAGTAGCTGACAGACTTTTTACAAACTGACAGCAATGAATATTACCAGGTGGTGAAACCACAGCTCCAAACACTGGGATGGCAGACGGACAGGTTAGAACTCCAAGTGTGAAATCTGAAGTGGTTGTGGCTGAAGCTTGAACCTGACGTGATCCAGTCCTGCAGCTCCCTCTCTGACTTCTCTTAGCATCGTTCCCTTCTCTTCCCCTACTGCGGCCACACTGGGCCCAGTGTTTGTCCTACAACACTGGCAAGCAGACCCCAGCCCCCTGACCTTTACCCTTACGGTTCCCTCTGCCAGGAATGCCCTTTCCAGAGATAGGGATGAGAAAGGATCATTTCCTATAGGTCTCTGATCCCTTCCTATAGGTCACCAGAGAGAAGTCCCTCCCCACCCTATAATGAATACTCCCAGCACTCCTCCCATGGGCACACACGTGTCCACACACAACCACACCCCCACGTACACATCAACCCAGGCACTCCCCATCCCCTCCGCATCCCACTTTCCAGCTTAGCCCACTGCACTGGACTCTGGTTGTGAGATTCCAGCGTTCACAGAGAAGACTGGCAAACGAAGGCCTTTCACAACAGGCTGGCCCTTGCGTCAGAGCCTCCCCGCCTCTTACTTACATTGAAGGAAGGACAGACTATGTACAAGTGCTGAGGAGACCCCATGAGCCAGCCCCCACCCCGTCGCTTACACCCATCAGAGGGGACCATCTTTTAACCCCACCCACCTCAGCCCCAACCCAGCCGCCATCCTGCTGCTGCCCGCCAGCACTTGTGGATGGAAAGGCAGAGAACACCTGGATGCGAAATCAGAAAAGGCGGCTCTGTCCTCACACCGACATTTATCACACGACCTAATCCCTGCTGAGCCTGCTCCACAAAACAGCACCAGATTCAAATTATGATTTGAAAGTATTTTAAAATCGTAAGCGCTAAACAAAAGTAAGGGTTTTGTAGAAAATTATTTCCCTTTGAGCAACTAGCATTAGTATGAAAATAATAGGATAATGCTGGTAAAATACTTGGGAATTTTATCAAGGTCTAGGAAATTGACTCTTAGAAAGGGGAGTACAGAAGAAACCTGCAGTGTTTTCAAAACACACATGACATGGCACCACTGAGGGGAATACCAGGTTCTGGTTACCACAGGACAGGCAGGAATGGTTTGTAAATTCCTGGGTGACTCTGACAGCCAGTTACCCTCTCCCTTCTCCCATTAATCCCACCCCCTCTTGAGATCCATGAACCTAAGAGGAAAAGATGATAGATTAAACAGTCTGAGTCCCCAATTAGCCCCTTAACTAATTTGCTGATTTTCAGAAATGTGATTTTTCAGAAAATTACTCAACCTCTCTGTGCTTCAGGTGCCTAAGAAAAGAGCAGTACACGACCCCATTCTACCTGACAGGTACTCTTTGTTAACAATGTTGGAAGGCGTACTTCACGTTCTGTCTTGTTGGATACCTTATAAGACATTACCGGGACTGTATGTGCTTAAGGGCAAAGCTTTCCTAAAGCTGTATAGATGTCATCAATTCACACTTCATGTGCTTCTTGGGTAAAACATTTCTTTTGTTGGTGCAATGCTGTAGGTATTTTTACCACTTAACCCCCAATCGGTCTGTGAACCTTCTCCTAGCCCAGGTGCTTCACCCTGCTGCACAATGAAACCACCTGGGAGCTTGAAAGTTTCCAATGCCTGTGCCCCACCCTTGGAGATTCTGACTTGGCTGGGACACGGTGCTCCCCAGGGATTCTAGCTGGCAGCCAGGGCTGTAAACACATCAGGTGATAAGTACACCTGTGGCGCATGGGCTTGCCCAGTGCCAAGTACCTCCAGCTGTGCGCTCTGGGGCAAGCTACTAACTGCCCCTCCTCCCCCCGCCTCATCTGAAACAAGGAGATAAAAAAAGTCTCACCTCGTTGGATTGTTGTGAAAATTAAAAATGAACATAACCACACACACACACACACACACTTGTTAGCACAGCCCTCATCATCCTGTAAGTGCTGAATAAATATTAATTGCTGTTGTTACAATCACCTTTCATGGAATCTTCAGAAGGCACAAGAGGCCAGGCCCCTGACCTGGAGGGTGCTCGGCCCCAGGAACCTGCTGACCAGAGGTATGGCCTCCCTGAGCTGTTCACCGGCACAGAGCAGCAGCAGACCTCCTACTTATTTGAGGGCAGACATGAATCTCCTGGACCCATCAAAAAGTCATGGCAGGCAGTTCTCCTTCACCACCACCATCAGGTACATCCAGAAGTTTTCAGATACCTACAGCAGAGTCTCAGTCTCCAGAAAGGAGACAAGGCACTTATAAAAGTAACTCACTTGACTATGTAATAAATACCCAGTATTTTTCCAAGAGCTTTAACATCTCAGTGAGGTTTCCCATCACCGTGAGACAGGCTCTTTTGTGACCTCCATTTCACAGGTGAGCAAACTGAGGCTCAGAGGGAATAGGCGCAGATTAGTTCTACGCACAAAGCTAATTACTGCCATAGAGCAGTTCAGAGGTGGAAACAGCAGCTCTCACTGAGATTACTCTGGGTTCAAGGAAGGGGTTTATATGGTTCATCCTCTACATTTTTTCTCAACTACATGGAAACTTTCCAACCATCTCCACCACAGAAACTCTCCCTGGATAAAATGTGGAAACAGCAATATTATCTATAAACGTCTGGATTTAATGGGTATAAGAAAATTAAAAACAGGGTTGGGGGCAGGCAAGGAGATGTTATCGTGAGAGCAGGAGAGGCATTAGCAGCACGGCTGGAAAGTGTGAGTCTCAGTTTTCTCAATAGCATATTGGAGGTTCACATCCACACAGCTGACTTAAAATTTGTATTGCCTAACTGGCATGCAGAATATGACTGGATTGTTTCTGGTGAAGGGTCTTGCCTTTAATTTGTAAAAAACGCAACCTCTGTAAAGCGTAATGAAAGGATGTGCAATAAAATGAAAAAAGAAAAAAATATGACTGGATCCTCTCAGCCAATGGACATAAGGCCAAAGTCCATGGCTAATTCTATCTCCTCCCCTCCTTGTCTCCGGCTGAGCTGAATTCTCTGAAGTCCACAGCTTTGGGAAACCCATGGCTGGCAGCTCGTCTGATGGGACGGTGTGAGCAAAACAGCCAGCTGGAAGGGAGCCCGGAGGCACTGGTGGCAAGGACCCCAGTGGGCCGGCCAGGGCCTGGGCTGGCATGACGCTGGCCTGGTAACAGGAGACTCCATTGCTAGAAGTCACTGGCTTGCTACTAAAATTAAAATTCATCTACCAACTAATCGTTCCAGAGCAAGTCACTTTAATTTACCAAAGTGGCAAACTGCAATTATTGCTCAAAATGACATCCATTCCCGTATGACAACATTTAATACTCTCTAAAAAAAGTTCCTTAATTGCATGCATAATTTTAAATTACTGTAATTTGTTCAAGATTCTGTGAAAACCCTTTTTATTTTTTTTCTTGAAAGATAAAAGAAACAGAAGGATAATGGAAAGCCTTAAAATTCTATAACCAAGTTATAGAATTTTGGGGATAGTGTAGACGTAGGTGACACTGGAGTTCTAGAAAACAAAGTAAAGATGAATGACTCTTAAAAGTGCAAGTATGTTAAAGAGGAAAGTTTATAATCCCAGGAGGGTCGAGTTCGTTACATTTTACACTGTACCTTTTAATTTACTGTCTTAAAAATGCATATTCAACCGAGTATGACGTTTCCCGTTTACTTTTCTTCACATTTAAAGAATAACTCCTGTGCCCATAATCATTAAAGAAGTGAAAACAGATATTGCCATTTTTAGTCTTATTGCTTCCTTCCTTGCTATCATTATAGAATTTTATTAATTACGGAGAAGCCAAAAGTTATACTTTTAGCTCAAATGAAAGAGGAAACAATGTTATTATAATAACCTCAACCCTAATTCCTATAAAAGCTAAGTAATACAAAAATTCTTCATATGGCTTCTTCGTTAGGTGAAGTCTAAACTCAGCAGTGCTCTCCGCTTTTCTTTTAGAGTCTAGAAAGGAAGAGCTCCCTTTGATCAGTAGAAGCGGCTCGAAGCTAGTTCTCCTTAAACTACAGAAACAGGTTCCCTGTCCACATGCCCCACAAACTTGTATGTGGAGTTCAGTCAGGACACAAGCACTCAAACCTGCAAGTCTGGAGAATGTGCAAACATGCTAAAGAGCAGCGCAAAGCCCGGGATTCCCATGAGCGGTCCTCCAGCGAGTGGTGTCCTGCTCCCAGGCCCCTGGCCCAGGGGTGTCAGAATAAAATTCCGTGTGCCCCCTGCCCATCACATCCAACAGGGGCCTCAGTCCTGTGAGGCAGCACTCTCATTTTTGCGAAGACCCTGTCTGTGCGCTCCTGGACGCAGTGGGCCTTCTCTAACCAACATCAAGGCCCTGTACCGGGCAGCAGGGCTCTGGGGGAGCTGCCCCAGTGTCAGAGCATTGTGAGGTCCTCCTGACACGAAGTGTCCTCAGTCAGCATGGCTCCTCCCTCCCCTCTATCGGGATGGGGGATCTACTGTACAGCTTGGAGACTATAATTAACAATACTGTATCGTCTGCTTGAAAATTGTTAAGAGAGATCTTAAAAGTTCTCATCACAAGAAAAAAATTTGTAACTATGTGGTGATGGATGTTAACTTACTGTAGTAATCATTTCACAATATATACAAATATCGAATCATTAGGCTGTACACCTGAAATATGATATGTCAATTATATCTGAATTAAAAAAAGAGAGAGAGATAACAATACAATACACCAGGACGTCAGGGAAGAGGAGCAGACATGGAAAGCCCTCTTCAAGCCCAAATTTCCAGACACACGTCCAAGGTACCAGTGCTGAGGGTGGGGTGTGCGGACAGCAGGGGTGCGGTGTGCGGACAGCAGGAAAGGCACAGAAGTCTCGTGGGAGTGTCCCCTGGGGAATCTCCCCCACAGCATCCTCTCTGGAGCATGTAGCCCCCTTCTCAGGTGAGTTTGATGAACCCAAGTAAGAAGTGGAAGATATACCCAGAAACTTCCACGGCTTTCTCCTTTGCTGCATGACCACATCAGGCCACCGTCCTACTAAGACGGGATGGGTGTGATTGTTTTCATACAGGTGAGGGCCAGGGAGGCCCCAACTTCCTGGGAATCTGACTCAGAGCTTCTGCGGCAGCCTGGCACATATGGCCTGTGGCAGAAAGGCCTGGCGTCTAGCTCATAGGTCATGTGGGTGAGGAATCTAAAATGGGAAAACATTTACCATCTCATTTTACTTTGCACTGGAAAAGACGGTTGCAGGCCGCTTCAATGTAAACCAGTAATGCCGCACAGGTTCTGGGCGTTAACCCTTCTTTGTTGCCTTCATCAGGTAGTTGGCCTCAGGGTGCTTGCGATTCTTAGACTACATTAAAGGAGGAAGGAAAACCTACTCTGGAAAGCTCAGCAAGATACTGTGCCGTGACAGCCACTGACCGAGCCTGAGGAAGCTCTTGGCTCAGCAGCCGGCGGACCCTAAGCCGCTTTCTATGGTCATAAATACACATGTACACGAAAATGTTACTAATAGTTTTCCCCTGTGTACCCACTGCTTTTTGTCACTCATCAATGCTTAATTTCCTATGAACCCTTCAGAGACAGTCCAGATTAGAAACCTAGGACACTTTAAAAATCCATTTTCTCTGCAAATCTCCCTCTGACCTTTGGTTGCCTTTGTGAATTGCTTCCTTATCACATCCGCTCTGAAACAGTCTCCACGCGCTCACACAGCAGCCCCCAACTGCCCACATCTTCCTGCCTGAACGAAAGCTAACCTTCTAGAAGAGAAATGGTAACAGAGCTTTCAAGTCTGTGTGATTTACATCAGGGAAAAAGCATCACTCGGAGCTCCCCGTGCAGGGGGAGGGCAGGTCTGTTGAAGGATGGGCAGCAGGTGCTGGGACCGGGGGCTCTGGCTCTCGGCGCAGAGGGGTTGCTCACCTTCACGTTGGGAGTGTAGAGATTCCTGAGAGAGGCGAGGGCAGCAGACAGCCCCTCGGTGCTGTACCCGATCCACAGGGCTTGGAGATGGCTTGAAGAGATTCCCGTCTTCTTACTGAGGCCCTGGAAGGAATGAGAGACAAATCAGCCTCAACATCTCCTTTCCCACCTGCAGCATCCATCTGAAAGCGTGTAGGCCCCAGGGGGTGGGGGAGCAGGTACACGCTCACATGTGGTAGAAGTGCTGCCACATACCTACAAAGAATGCCCGGACCTGTGACCCTTCTCTCCCTAAAGCCAAGGGAGGGAACTAGCCTGCCTTTGCTACACCTGGGGAAAAAGATAGCCGATGAGGAGCAAGTTTCTTCTCTTTATAGAAGTTCTCCAGTCAATCCAAGGAAGAATAAATGATAGAATATCACCCTTCTGTGACCCCCAATGAATGAACGAGTCCAGGCAGAGAGCTGCTGTGGTCAAGAGCATCACACCAAGAGAAGCGAGCACAAATGCCGTGCCTCCAGATGCGAGAAACCCCATATTGGAATTACATGGAGTTTAAACTCTTAACTCGAAAGTAACCATAATACCCTGGGAGGAAAAGAAAAATCAAACCTGAATCTGATTAAACTTCCAGATACAAAGATCAAAAGATAGGATATCCAGAGGGAAGAGGAACATGTGAAACTAGATCATAAGAAACGAGAACACAATCAGAAAATCCAGAAGGTGCAAAACTAGAAGTCAAGTAACTCACATTCTTTGATAATAAGGAAACAAAAGGAAAGGAATGAGGTGCAAACTTTGGGTGAAACATAAAAGAGGAAAAGGTAAGACTTGACAATAGCATTTAGATCCCCACGTGTGTGACTGTAAGTCAGAACAGTGGTTATTTGCACGGAGAAGGTAGAGGGTTGTGTTTGGAATGGAGCTCGTGGAGGGCTCTGAGAGGGCTGATATACCTGTCAAAAATCTCCCAAACCAAAAACTCAACAAGGCAAGACCACAACAATGAAACCCTTCCTCACAGTGGTAGGGGTCTCACCTTGAAAATGTGTGCCTTCAGGATGTGGTGGCCGAGCTCCATGGTCTGCTGGCGGTTCAGCTTGCCCTCTTGTCGAGAGAACATGAACGCCAGGAGAGCATGCCCATTCCTAAGACAAGAAACACAAAGGTTCATAATAAGAGACCTTGTTCCACAACACCACGGGCCCTCAGGTGAAAACATCGCCACACAACCCCTGAATTATTCTCCTGGCACTTCAGCGTCACCACACAAAACGGCGGAAAGCTGGCCTCTTTACAAAACTCATTTTCAAGACTTCCTCTGGTTTCCCGTCTCTGCAGAGTGACCCAGAGAGAAGCCCTAGAACAGGGCACGTCTTTATCTTTGGAACCAACCACTGTAGGTCCCTCATCCACCACTTTCTCATCACCTTATTTTTGTTGATTGATGTCAGTTACCAAAATGTAAATTCCATGAGACTGAGGGTCCTGTCTAAGTCACAGATACAGTCACCATACCGAGCAAATGCCCCACTCTTAGTAAGTACTAAAATATGTGTGTGTGTTTCTTATATGGATGGACCGATGGACAGACAGACAACCATCACTGGACCTGGCATTCAACCTCTTCTCAGGATCATCACCTTTTAGGGTAGACCTGGGCCAAAGGGCAAGGACTTACAATGAGAAGAGAAACCCGGCTGTGCACAGCAGCAGCTCATGATCAGAAACACCTAGAATTCTAGGCTTGGATGGAAGACAGATCCTTGTGGAGGAAAGAAAGCTAAGATGCATGAGGGGGCTTGCTATGTCTGGGCACATGGTGGACATTCTACTGACACCACCAATGAGCCTGCCACTGACCCTTTTATGGAGGAGCCATCCTATCCATTTCCCCTCTATGCCTGTATGACTCATTCCATCTCCTATAGACTCCATGCCTTTGCCTGAGCCAATTTCTTTGGAGAAGATGCTGAGGGTTGCTTACTCCAACAGCAGTGACTTCTGCAAAGTGTGAATTATTTTCATTTCTATCAACCTAACAAATGTGAAGTGCTGACTTTGGGGGGAAAAGCAGGTAGCGTGTTTCCCCCAAAATAAGACCTAACCGGACCATCAGCTCTAATGCATCTTTTGGAGCAAAAATCAATATAAGACCCGGTCTTATTTTAATATAAATTAAATATTATCTTATATTAAAATAAGACCGGGTCTTTATAATATAATATAATACAATGCAATACAATACAATACAATATAAATATACGATGGGGTATAATATAATATAATATAATATAATATAATATAATATAATATAACATAATATAATACCAGGTCTTATATAATATTATATAAGACCCGGTCTTATATAATATAATGTAAGACCAGGTCTTATATTAATTTTTGCTCCAAACATGCATTAGAGCTGACGGTCCAGCTAGGTCTTATTTTCAGGGCAACACGGTATTTGTGGAGGAAAAGATAAACATTATAGAAAAAAAAATGCATTCTCCTAAATGTGTTTTCTGATATTGCTAGTCTAGATGATTAAAAATATGCATCATTTCAATGGTATTTATCAAGATACGTATATTTCTCAACTAGGTTACAAACCACATTAGAGATGAGGAAATAAACGCAGATGGAGACCAAGAGATGCTTTTCATTCTATAGGGGAAGGCATGCCTTTTACTGTTAAGGCCACATTGCCACTGAGGGCCCAGTCCAATGTGTTGTAAGGGTCTGGAGCTCTGGCATGAGCACATACCTTGTACTCCAGGCTCATATTCCAACTCGCAAACCTCAAGCTTGGATTTCCCCTCTCAGATGGGAGCCTCCCATTCTCCCACCTCTCCTGTTCAATGTTCCCATGGAAACTGCTCTCTGCCACCTTCCAGTGCTCCCACATGCTCCCCATGGGCTGGTCCCAGGGTTCAACCTGGCCCACATCACTCCAGCCTGGGCCACTCTCTCCACCACAGGCTAAGCCATCCTCAGTTTCCCAGTCTGCTGAGCTCTGTGGCTACACCAACTGTGTCCACAACAAAGACATGCTAAGCTAAGTACCATGCTGGCCCTTATAGTGTGATGACCATGCACCCTTCGGTGGCTGGGCCGAAGGTTTCCCATGCTCTCAGCTGAGCACATGGCGTCCTAACTCTGAGGAGACAACTCACCATGCAATCGCTGGATATCGTGTTCCTCTATATGCAATCTACCTTTTCTTCCTCCCCTCCTGCACTCGGGGTCATGGGCCCCCTTCTAAGTCTACCGGCATTCATTTTCCAAAGCTGATACATTTCAGGATGTACTATATGCCACATGCAGAAATTTAACTGAATATTTCATTTACCTGCACAACCTTGTGAACCACTAAGTATTCTGATTCCCAATTTGTTTACGTGACGAAACAGAGGCCTGGCCAGGTAAGTTCATTTGCCCCAGATCAAATGGCTGGTAAATGACTGAGCAGAGATTTGAACTGAGCAGTCTACTCAATGTGAGAGCCCATGATTCTAATCAGCAAACCCTGATCATTCATTCATTCGCTCATTAACATCCCCTTTATAACCAGTACCAGGCTCAATACTGGGGATTCTGTGGGGAACAATGGAAGGTACTTCCCTTGAGGAGCTCTCAGAGACAAGAGGAGATGCATGTAAACCCGATGAAATGCAGCTCGAGTGGTGCTATAAACCAACTCAGAGACAACACAGAGACAGCACACTGCCCCCTCTCGTAGCCCCCATTCCCTTGCCATTTCTGATTTCTCCTTCTCTATAGACTGTGCCTCCCCATACTGTCTCAGTGTTTCCAACAACGTCCTAATCTCCTGTGTTAAAAACAGACAAAGCCCCAAACCTCTCCACCCTTCCACCATACATCCAGGATGCTGGCTCTCTCCTCTTTCACTCCTCACAACCAAAAGGAAGGCGCCTCCAAAGGACCCGGGACCCACCTCCTGAACTGAAGAGCCAATGGCTTCCTCTTCATCCTCATCTTCTTTCACCTCTCCGTGGCGCTTATACCCCTAGCCTCCTTCCCAGAAATCCTTCTCCAAGTCCCCACACTCCAGCGCTCCCTGCTTCTAACTACATTTCCTCACCAAGTCCTACCACCAGCTCTCCACCAATGATACCAAATCTTCAACTCCAATTTCTCCTCCAACCTCAGACCCCACCTAACATCAGTACCTGTCCACCTGGGGGTTCCACCAACCCACAAGCTCAAAGTGCAGAAAATGAAAGCTAGTCCTGCTCTGCAACACCCACCCCACACCTTTGGCTTTTCTTACCCTTCCTAAGAGCAAGGCCACTCCTGGCTTCTGAGGCTTAACACCTTGAGATGGCACCTTCTTCTTGACTCTGCCCACAAGGCCAAGCCACGCCGGTCTATCTCATGTCAGCAGGGCCTGTCTCCACCACCCTGCATCCCAAAGCAAGACTCGGCAAGCACTCGCTTCTGTTTGTCACAGTGGTCCTCATGCTCCACCCCTGCTATGCTCCTGTCCACACAGATGATCTGCACTCTGGAAACTTCAAAGGGTTTGACTGCTAAAAGGCCACGCTCCCTAGGCACGTCCTTCTGTTAGCTCTTTCCGCTCCTCCGTTCCATGACAAAAGCTCCAGCCAAACTAGATTTGTTGCTGCCAGAACACAGCCCGCTCATTCTGATGCGATGCCTTACAGCTCCTCTGGCCTGCAACGGCCTCATTCTACCTCTCAAAATCCTATCCACTCATTCCTCAAGTCAGCGACATGCAGAAAGCAAAGTAGATGGGAGACTGTTCTAGATTAAGAGAGCTGTGCAACCCTAATGAACTGATGGATCCAGGAAATCATCATTAATGGCTCTGAGAGACATGAAGACGTTAAGTGCTTCCCGATGGAAGCACTCATTACCACCCATTAAGTATCTTTGTAAAAAAAAAAAAAAAAAAAAAAGTTTAAATAAAATTAAATTTCATGCAGCCTCTAGATTTAACTACCAATTTATAGACAATAGAGGTGATAAGCTCATTAAAAACCAGGACAACACAATCAGCAAAATTCAGATTATGGGAAACTAACAGGACAGACTACCCAGTTGTTCTTTTTAAACAAATGCAAGGAAAAAACAAAAAGAGAAGAGGAATCTGTAGATTTTTAAAAAGACACACAATAGAATTCATTTTGTGGACCTCATCTGGATCCTGATTCAAATATACTAAAAAAAAAAATAAAAAATAAGAAAGTAAAGAAATACGAGCACAGTTAAATGAATTAGTGTTAATATTTTAGGTGTTGTAATGGTATTGTACTTCAGTATGAAAATGTCTTTTTTTTTGAGGTGCATAATCAATTATTTAGGGTAAAATATTGTGAAGTCTGTAATTTACTTCAACAAACATAACAGATGGAGCAAATATTGCAAAATATGAATCAAGTTTAAGTTTAGCTGACGTGAATGAAGGCTCCAAGCAACTTTATGCTTTAACTTTATAATTCTGCTCCTGGGTTCTAACCTAAGAAATAATCAAAAACAGGAAGGAAAAAAGGAAGGTAGGAAGAGAAAGAAGGGTAGAAGCAGACCCCCATAAATACTTCTCTCGTGTAACAGCCATTGTCATACAGCAAGGAGATAGATACTCTTTTTACAGATAAGGAGACTAAGTCTTGGACAATTAATTTGTCAAAGAATTACACAAGGTACTACCTGAAACAGGATTTTAATCCAGAGCTCCCTCAAACTCTACTGCTTCCCTGTAAGGTACCAAGGTATTCACAGTAGGTTTTTATGTTTATAAGAAACTCAGAAACAACATAAAGGCCCCACTATGAGGGTTTAGTGAAGGACGTTATCATTTACTTCCTAGGAGGTTTGCACAGCCAAGAAAAATGACACTTTACTAAGACTTCCAAACAGCTTGCTAAAATGTCTATGATGTGGTAGGCAAAAAAGCAGAACGGACATTTTAATACAGGAAATACAGGAAAGATAATTTGGAGAATGTTTGAAATGCATGGAAAGAGACAGAAATAAAAAGTGAAGTGTCATTGTCTCTGTATGTTGGGTTCTTTTTCTTCTTCTTCTCTATTCTTGGGGCAACATTACAACCACTTGGGGTGGGATGAGAAATGCTACCCATCATTCAAGGTCCAACCCAAATGTTACCATGCATGTGACACATTTTCCAGAAATGGGCTCCCCCTACAGAAGCTTGTCTTTCTTTCCTGAAGGCCCATGTGCAGTGTGGCTCCCTTCTAACTCTATCACTGCCTGCGTCACCCACCGTCCCGTGTGGGAAGCCCTTGAGAACTGGGACCTTGCCCCAGGAATCTCTGTTTTTGCCACAGTACCCTGCAGCAGACATAGTCGGTCTGCAGAAACTTTCGCCGAACTAAATCCAGTAGTTTCCTTCCAACATTGTTCTATATATTGTCTGTCTGCTGAATGAAGTTCAAGAACTATAGGGGTCTTGAGTACATGCTCACTTGCACAGTTCTGAGAAGTAACAATTGCTTTGCACCCCAGGTGCCTCTCTTGCCCCAACCTAGTCCTGGCTCTGCCCCTGGTAAGTTCCCTCGCTTGCTTAGAGGAACACATCAGCACTCAGGAGTCTGCGATCGTGGGTAACAAGCCATTAGTCACCCCACTCTCAGCTGTGGTCAGGCTGCATAACCTCAGTGCCACATGCCACCCAAACTGGAGAGAAGCTGAACAATCCAACTCTTTCTGCCTCAAACCACAGTAACAAATCTACACCCGCTGTTGAAGACTTTCAACTTGTGTTTATGTCTCTACAAATTCAATGACAGACTGTCATCCCAGAAAATGACCTGACTTTTCCTACAAAATAACCTGATTTGGCTAAATAGGTCACGACACACGGTTTACCTAGTGATTATGGTCTCCGTCAATAATCTCGTTATTTTGCCCCAAACCAGGTTCAAAAGATGAATTTTAAGCCCAGTGTCACCTAAAACAACAACACTATCCACAACATGAAACAGCAGCTAGACCTATTAGGTCATCATTGCCAATATCGGTGGATAGGAAGGTGGTGTTTAGCCCCTAAGTTCTTATTCATTTCTGGACCCCAGCATATGTTCAATTGCCCAGAATGCCCAGTCCATCCCAAAGAGGACAGTTTAGCAGCCTACCAGTCCAGTTACAAGAGTCAGGAGCAATTGTGACTCACAGAGAGCAGAAGCTGTTCAAGACAGCAAAGATGCAGGTCACAGCCACGACCACAGCCAGACGGAAGTGATGGACATGAGCACACTCTAATCTGGAAGCACCCATACCCTCAAATCTCCCGGCCTCTCACCCTGCCTAGCACCAGGCCACACGACAGGCCGACTACGCCCCTTATCCCTGGAGCAGTGAAGAGAATGGCATCCTAGCCTGACCTGCTGCAAATCCTCAGTGGAACCTTCGACTCCCTGGATGCAGCTGTCCTACTACCATCTCATAAATGAGGCACCTGCACCTCCATCCTCCTGACCCCATATTCCAGTCTGTTACACTGAGCTGAACCACAAATACACAACACAGCAGCCAGACGTGATCACTGTGCTTCTCTCTGCGCCTGCAGACACACATGATCCCCGGGACAACATGCTACATGCCCACGTGGTGGTGCTGGGAGGCCAAGACAGTCCACAGACCCCCCATGGTAAAAAAAAATACTGGGCTGAGAACAGCCTCTAGAAAAGCCCGCTATTCCCTGGAGCTGATATCACACTTTCCCACCTCGTGTGACACCTGTGACAGGGGATGGGGCCTAGAAAAGAATAGATGGCAAAGAAAAGGCACTCAGGCCTTATCTAGCTTCTTTTTCATCCAAAAGCACTGTGGAGTTCTAAAATTCTAGCTTTTGTTTAGTAGCAGGAAGAATTTTCCATTGCCCCTCCTGAATTATTCATTCTGTGTTGCCTTTCCATTAAAAAAAAAAAAAAAAAAGGAAAAACGTGAATTGTGTTTGAAATTCCTTCCTCAATTGCACATTAGACTCCCTGCAAAGAGCTGACAGAAAGCAGCCTGTCATACCTGGGCTCACATAGGAAGGCTGTGTTTTCACCATCTGCTCTCCAAACAAGCCACTCCCTGAAGGACGGGTGGCAGAACATGCGGGTTTTGTCTCGCCTCTTAATGAGGAAGCAGGAGAGGGCATCCATCCTCTGCTGAAAGTCTTCCCATCCCTGCTCCCCGTGTATGTGGCCAGCATTAATAGCCTGGAAAATCTGCTCGTCTGTCATGGGGTGGAGGGACGCGAGGGCCACGTTGAAAATCGGAAGTGCCCTCTCGAAGGCAGACTGGGTCATGAACTTCATGTTGCACTGCAGCAAATAGAGCTCGGACAGAGACACAGGCACCACCTTGTAGCTGGCACTTTTGATGACCAAGTGTCCCCTCTGGAAGAGGTCCAAGGTGAGCTTGAGGTACAGGTAGGAGCCGAGGCTTCGCAGGACCAGGTGGCTGCTCACTTTCCCAATGAGGGCGGCGTCGGCCTTGCCGTTCAGGGAGATGTTGCTGAGAATATCCTGGCTACTGCGGACCCTGTGCTGGACATAGGCGTGCAGGTCGCTGTGGATGTCTTTGTTGTCGGGAAAGTCATCTAAGGAAAGCTTGATGAATGGCAGCGCACTTACGATTTCCTGCAGAAACACAAAACCCCCCGTGTCACTTCACTGAGATTTCTTTTTCTGTCCTTTTTTTTTTTTATGTCAGCTGCATTCTGAACCAGATTCACTAGTTTTCTTTCAAGGAGGATTTTTGTGGATTACAGGGACTCATTGTTTTGTATTAAAACCTGTAATAGGATAAGATGAAGATAAAAAGCTTATGTGAAAGAAATCCTGATGCGAGATCGCATAAGGCTTTCCCGAGGCCCTGATCCAAGGACTCAGAGCCAAGAGAGATGGAAGAGCCTCAGCAGACAATGCAACCTGGCCATACTTGCAAAGGGGCAGTGAGATCGCGAGGTGACCTGATACCCATAATCTTTACATTGTGCAACTGGTTATATAACGAGGACAAACACAAACCAACACTGTACATCTAAGAACGCAGCCAGATGCCGAGATAAGAGGCATCCCTCTTAGTGTTATCAGATACTGGGGCTGGTAACCAAACCAGGAAACCTGAAACTGCCCCCCGGCTGTGCCCAGTGACAGCCTGCTGTCACAGAACAGGGAACTCCAGTATAGCCTGTGATCATTTTTTTAAGTTGCTCTTTTTCGGTAAACTTTTAAATTGAAGGATAATATACATACAGATGTGCATAAATCATAACCATACAGTGTCATTAATTTTTACAAAGTCAAATACACCAACTAGACAGAGCATCACCAGCTGGCGGAAGTCCTCCGTCCCTTCCCAAAGATACGCACCGCCCTGACAACCAACAGCAGAGATGAGTTTTGCGTTTCCTTTAAACTTCCCACTATCATGAGTATATGTCCTCATTAAATGCAATAATTGTGGGAGACAGGCTGAGTACAATTACTCTCATTTTACAGGGATGCTAACTGAACTTCTGAAAACTTACTCTTGTTCCTGTGCTCTATCGACTGCCAGATTCTGTTTACTGTGTGAAAAATGACAGAAAGGGTCTGAATCAAATACCCACAAAAACAAATATCAAGTTGACTGAGGTCCAATGCCATTTTTAATGAGAAAAGAATGAACCCAACTGCTATTTTTAAATAAAGATCATCATAGAAGGGCAAAAATCAAAATCTAATGTCTAATGTCTTTACTGAAAATGGGCAGGGGGAGAAGGGAAGAGTCAATTGTTAAGACACAATTTTAAGGTTCAAATGAAGGCAAAGATGAAAAAAGAATTTTTTAAAAATCACTCTTCACCTTGCTGCACATATTACCTCATGTTTAAGTTTTATGGAAAAATAGACCTTCCTTCAAACTAGACCTCAAACATCTCTCTCTTTTATCCCTCCCTTTTCCCTTCATTAAAAAAAAAAAAAAAAAAAAGTCCCACTACAAACCGATTCAAATAACTACTAGCAGGAATAACTTTCAACTCCAGTAGAACTGTTAGCCAGATCCTCAAACAGCTCCCTCAAACTAAATGATGGAAAACCAGGACTGGACAGTTCCATTTTAGAAGCACAAGTACAGTTCAATGATAATAGGAAACTTACCTGACATTTTGATAAATGCGCCTTGTGGAGTAAAAAGGTCCTAGTTTAGCTCATTTGGAGCTCTCTGCACTAAAATTTCAAAGTCCAAATATTGTTTCAATTGAGCGGCTAAACGGTTTACAACAGTTTAAATTGTTGGTACTAATTAATGTAAAATTTAAGTATAGAGATGTGGAAAGAAATTTGAAAATTCTTTTTTACCTGAAAATTTGCTCTTACAGTCACAATCAACTTCAACCAGGCAGGAAATTTAGAGATAATTTTGGTAATAAATGAAGAAAGCGTATCTCCATAATCAGGTTTATGAAACTCAGCTTCATTTAAGCCATCTATCAAAATAATGTATTCTTCTTCAGGAATTTTCTGCTCTGAAGGATAAAATGTTTTTTTAATTAAGAAATTATATATCTGTATAAGATGGCACCACCCAGTGTATTTTAATGCACAGTTTAAAATGTTAGGAAAAACGAAAAAGGTTTACATACAGCAGAAGAAATGGTTTACACAGAAGCATATTTTCTATTAAATTTATCATAAAAACTGGAGCACAGAGCCAAAGAAAACCAATTCTCATGAAACAGTTTTTAGAAACATATTGCATTACATACACTTAGCAGAATCTCACCCATGTATGATACTATTTAGCTCTTCATAAACTGTCACTGGGGTGAGTACAGCAAACATAACATACAGAGAGGAAATCTGGAAAAAAACTCTAGTCCCCTCACCCCCTCTCCCCAGAAGAACACCCTCAATAGATTTCTGGGAAGGAAAACTGACCCCCAAAGGATGACGCATCCAGCACAGGGAACAGAGCCAGCTGGTGGGGTGACAGCTCTGCTTTATAGACTGTTAGAACAGAGCTCACTCCCACAAGGCTGAATCTAGTTTTCTATTAGCACCAACTTTCTGCCCAGGAGACATGATGACATTTGTTTCTATTACCTCTCTCTAGCACCTTTTGGCAGAAGTGCTATGAAGGCAGGTAAACTAGCTCAAAAGGTGAGGAGCAAGGAGGAACAGCCAAAGGGCCCATGAATGTCCCTCTCCCTCCCTACCTTGTAGAATGTTCAAGGGCAACAAAATCAAATGGACACTTCCAGAAATGGCTTTAGGTTCAACTCCACTGAGCAGAGGGCCTGAAAAAACATGCTGACAAAGTCCCCTAAACAATCAACTTAGTCCCCAGCTATACAGGAGGCCAAAATATGCAGGCAACAGTTTCTAGGGCATAAGTCATCTAAATATCCTACAGTTACAAATTAGCTACCTTGGAAATGTTCAACTGTGGAGTTAATTCTTATTAGAGATGTTGCATTTAAAATTACACCACTTGGTGGTGGAGGAGGGAGGGAGGCGGGTTCCTCAGGGAGACGATTCTGAGGAAGCTGAATGAGAAGTACACGGATTCACCCACATCCTCACATCCTCTCCCTGTGCCCACCTCACTCCCACTCCAGGGCCAAGCTGCCCCACTTCTTCTGAGGACCGCCCTGGGGACTCTGAGTTACTAATGAGAGAGGGGGCTCTGGGTGGCTGGGAGGTACCGTTTCTCAGGTTTGTGAGCGGTTCCAGCACTCCCCTCTTGAAGGCAGCCACCGGGTCCTGCACACAGGACCTGAGGCTCAGCATGCTCTGTAGCTGGGGCTCCTTTATCAGCAGGTCTCGGTAGGCGGCCAGCTGGTGGGACCGGCAGAGCAGAGCCGCGATGCTGTGCACAAACTCGGGCACCAGGCACGTGTACGTGTTGTCGGCCTGGCAGTAGTGGTAGGCCACGACCTACGGGGGAAGCAGACCATCAGCATCACCTCACCCTCTTTCCCACGGCTCCTTCCAGGCTCTCAAACAAATTCTCCCATTTGCTGACATCACAAACTATGCTGCTTCTATTCCCCAAGACCGAGACATGATTTAGCTCAAAGGAGGCAGTTATTCCTTCATTCATTCACATGGGTTGCCAAGTTCTAGGCAGACTTTTCATGGCAGCCACAAATCTGCCTTGATTTGTGAAATCTAGCACTGACATGAGCACAAGTTACTCTGTATTGAATATAGATGAATACAAGACATTCAGGAAACCCAAAGCCTATGCTGGCTTGAAGCAATTCCAAACAATCCCAATATTCTCAACACCCAGAAGTGCCATATGCGTTGTGTTCCTGTTTGTGAACACAGCCACATCTCCTTTGTCAACTCATCTGCTGCTCCCCAAAAGCAGATACTATAGTCAGTGGCTATAAAGGCCAGATTGTAAAATCACAACTGCTTCTTGTCCCTGGCAGGAGGGAGGAGCAAGGCAACCTGGCTCAAGCCCTCCATCCCTAAGCAGCACCATTGAGAAGTTTAACAGTGACATCATTTGAAGAATCAAAATCAGAAATTACAAGATTTCTGCCTGTCGTGTGAAAGAGCACAGAAGAGAAGAGAGGTTCACGCCTAAGCACTGAGATGGTGATGAGTGTTCCCTTTCTTGGCATAGATATGACATGGCACCAGGTGCTGTGTTAGAGACCCACCAGGAAAGGGCCAGATGCGGAACTGTCTTGGGAGTGAGAGGTACACTGCAAATCAATGAAAAACCCGATACTTTCCCAAATAAGTATGAACTGAGGAATATAGGTATGAGGTGGGAAGGTGAAAAAGGTCAAAACCATTTCTGTCAAGTGCTTTATGATTTTCAGATGCGTCTAAGTCCCCGCCGTCCCGCTCAGCTCTACAACAGCCCCGTAAGTAGGACAAGAACCATGAACTACTATCACTGCGGAGGGTGGCAGGCACACAGGTTAAATGCCTTGCCAGGGTGACACAGATCATCGATGAAAGATCTGCGAAGCAAGTGGTAAGAGTAGATGTGGCCAATTTGGATCCTCCACATGCCTTCTGTTTTGGATCAAATTTATCAACTCTCAGAGGAAAGTTGACTACTCTTCTACTCTCAGCTGAACAGAGATTAGCAGGAATACATGAAGACCCATGAGTCTGTCCGAGCCACCAACGAGACAGCCTGCACCACAGCCCATCTAGCACGGAAGTCTGGCAACTCAACGGTTCGTCATGAAATCAACTCGGAATCAAACAGCATTTTTTTTAATAAAGTGAATTTTACACGCTATAAGAATAACTATAGTTTTATAACGCTTTTGCTTCAGTTGTGCATGTAATCACGTGTGTGTGAACACCAGATTGCTAGTATAAGACGTATTTCTTATTGCAGGTCACAAAGTGGTGTGAAAAATCACGGTAGTGGGGTGGCTTTTAAGTCTGCACTAATCCCTCACTCCAGATCGCTCATGCATGACCAGGGGACGATTGGGGCTGTCAATTCCACAGAAGCAGAAGTGAGGAGTAGGGATCTAGGGCAGAGAAGCATTCGTTCAGTCCCCCTGCACCCACCTGACCTCTGGGGGCGGGGGGTTCCTCACTAGATGCCCCTCCCCTCATTGTTGCCCACCTCTGGTGGTTTTCCAGCTCTACCTACTCACACCACTGCTGCTGGGGAAACCCAAGCAATTCACCAGGAGCCAGACGCCACAGATTTAATGCAGGAGGGTGGCTTACGAACCTGTGATGGATGTTGAGCAGATGGAAAATTTCAGAAAGACCTTGATGGCCATGACTTTCGGGAGGGAAAGTCAGCCAAGTCTCCTTTACAACATCACAAGAAACCTCAGACAGAAAGATGCTGAGAGCCCAGAGCCCCAGGCAACAGAGCACAGATGGAGGTGCCCAGGTCAGGGTAAAGGCTCCCAATCTCCTGTGCTCATACCAAATGTAAGGACGGATTTGTGGGGAGTGCAGTCATGCCTCTTGCTGCTTGAGGAATTCTGTCACTCCATTTTTTAAGACTAATAAAAGTCCAAGGCCAGTGTATTAAGACATTTCTTTTCATTAGTACCTTTCATTTACAGTACTCTATCACAATTTTATCCAAAGCTACACTTTTGAACAAAGCCATAGCTGTCTCTGTTTTAAGATCCATTTTATAATTCATTTGTCAGAAGCCAAACTAGCAAATCAATCCATCTTTCTCAGTCTCTCGTAGAACAGGGAGATTACCTTAGAAGCGAGGTATTTCACTGCATCCTCTTTTGGTCTCTGGTTCTCAGGAGTCTCAGACCCAGACCCAGTAGGGGTTTTAGCCATATTGGTACTACTTGTAGAAGAACTTGGTGAAAGCAATGCAGTGAAAGGGAGATCCGAGGAGGAATCTAAAGCTGCGGAGAAAAGAAACCAATGCCATGATTTCCAACATCAGAAAAGGGGTATGGTTCGATACTGAATATATTTCTTGATTAGACCTGGAGAGCACTTTAATAGGTTAACGAGTGAACATGGCACCAAATGTAAAGCTCCAAATGAGAACACCAGTGTCCTCTCAGCCCTGTCTCCCATCCACCCAGTTTCCCTCCCTGGAGAACTGCTATTTCTCATTTCCTTTATTAAATTCTTTTTTTTTTAAGTCTTGCATGGCTCACTTGTTCCCAGTTAACTATGTTAGAGACACTTATTTTAATGTGTTATTGCACATAAAATAAGCCATGATAATAAAATCTTAGGCTTACTCCATCCCATTTCTAAGTTACTTTTTTATACTTTTGGTAAAACCAGTATAGACAATAATGGCTGCAGAGAACAGAGAGCAAAAGAATTCTGCACAGTTCCTTGTGGGCTTGTTCTGCCAGGAGCCCACTCCCCTTGGTTTTAGAACCAAAAATTCCCTGGGACACCTGATCAGGCCTCACTGCCTCACCTCTGCCCCATGTAAAGAGGGAGACGGGCCTTGCAGTTGGGAGGACACAGAGAAGACTAGTTCACCCCAGGTTATAGCTACACAGGCTTTAGGATAGATGCAGGCGTCCAAATAGTTCTCTAGCACGTGACTGCCAACCTGATGCAGTAGCTGAAACAACTTGAGGAAAATGGGGAATTTATGTCTACCCAAACAGCAATTTCCTCCATCCATCTTATATTAATATAATAAACCAGACAAGTAGTTAAACATGGACATACTTTTAGGTGGTGAGCTGGGGCTGTTGGAAGCTATCTGCCTCATGCGGCTTCCATGGCAGCTCAGTGCCACCAACTTCGAAATGATCGCCGTCTTCCCAAAGCCCACGTTTCCAACAACCACGGCTCCTCTATTTTCTGTCAGTTCTGTGTTCCTCAGGTGTTCTTCTATCTGGTGAAAGAGCCAATCCCTTCCCACGAACACAGAGTCTGTTGTTATGCTTGGTACTTCAAACAACAGGGGTTTCAACAAAACGTCTTGAGGCTTGTAGGGAGCAAATCGCGCTTAGGAAAAAAAAATCATTATTTTAGAAGAATGTCATAATTTTACACATTGAGAAAACTCAATTTATCATTGCATGTATGTTCCTCTTTGTATAGCCTTTAGTTTTACCCCACAAGATATCTGTGTTTCCAATCTGATCCTATTAATACTTCTGTAATACCTCATTTATCATGGTCCTGGAAAGTGTCCTAGTAAATTGACTTTCTAGTCCTTTCATGCCTCTAAATTAGTCTCATGACTCAAGGCAGACACACAGGATTAGAGAAAGTGAAGCAAAGGGCCAAACCATGTCTCATCAGTTTATCTGAAATAGTATTTAAGACACATTTCTTCCACAACTGTATGAGTAAAATGGAAATGTGTTTTCCCCTAGAGACAAGGCCCCAGTTCTCATCTAGGTGTCATGGAACTTTGCCCCTTATGGTCAAGTTTTTGCCCACCCAACTGTGCATTTCAAGTGGATGTAGGAGGTGGCCCATACAGTCCAAGGAACTGAAATAAAGCTGATTCTCTGTTAATGACAAAAAAAAAAAAATGTAGGGGGTGTTAAATTACGTCTCACTTCAAAATAACATGTTGCAGAATTATTTTTCAACCCCAGAAGCAAGTTAATCAGATATTTTAAGGAAGGAATCCCAAAAAATTGTTGAGGGGCCCCTAGAACGCCTTACAGATAAACGTTTAGCATACACACCCTTCACATCGTGTTTCAAAAATGATTTAAATGCTGGTTCTCACAGGCTTTCGCTGTTTAGTGAATGAGCTCATCACACCTATTATCAGAGCGGATGCCAGGATAAATACCTTTAACTTCCTGTGCCCTACCTCCGGCCGTATTGTGCCACGGTAATCTAATCGACGTTCGAAGAGGAGCATTTCTCTGCCCATCTAAATAACTCAGATCTTCCAATTTGGTTGAGCTTGTCGCTGTAATATTAAACTGAAGTTTAGTCTCCTCAAAGTTGAGTTAAATAACATACCCAAACTACTATAAATTATACATTACTAAGCAATTCCGTTTAGGCTCTCCACAAAATTTACTTCCAGGTGAATTTTGGTTTTGTTTGCTCGCCCCGGGTTATTTTTCTGGCAATGTTGTTCATCGAAAAGTGGCAGAAAGCCAAGTGCTCCTCGTTCTTAAACCAAAGTCATGTTGATGTTGTTGGAAAATTCTCCATTATTCTTGGAAAGAGCTGGACTTCCCCATAAATCTTTTTGAAGAAATTTGACAACCAAGTGTAAAGGGTAAAGCTCAGAACTTACTACAAACATGCAGCATGGTACTAGAGACTTCTCTGCAACTCCAAACGAGCCTTCCACAGTTGCGAGAATTTCAACCTTGCTAAATTAAGTGAGCAGATTCTACATATACAATTCCACAGTGCTTAGAACCCTGAAAGTCAGCTCTGGGCAGTAAAAGCAGCCCTGTGCACTTTATTGGAGATAAACATGTTCCTAAGCTTCAAATTTATTTATTTACATATATAACATATTATACATGTACGTACGGTTTTAAAAATTCTGAAAATAAGTAATCACGTTTACCTCTAATCAAATCAGTACATTTCATGGCATATAGATACCTTTTAAAAGCATTAAGGGTCTATTCAAACACACACACCAGTTGGATTATAAAAACAACCAATGCAAAATAATTTTATTGATTCTCAGCAAATCTTAGAAGCAAATATGCAGTACATGTTTGTGCCTTAAAAAAAGAAAAAGAAAAATCTCCTCTTAATTACATATACATGCTAGGTCACAATAAATCTAAATAAAATTAACCTAATTTGGTTTGTGGGGTAAGTGGCCAATATAAAGTACTGTTGCTCTTCGACATCTGGTGATCTTCCAAGATCATAAAACACAGATGTCATCTAAGGGCAACTAAGGAGGAAGAGGAAGTCACATTCCAAGGGCTGAGGCTTCTCGGCGCTGGAGAAATCATTAGTGGGACCAAGTTTCGAGGGACAGAAGTCAACCTGGGCCATCCGTCTGCTGAAAACCTCCTGGCTCTCCCGCAGCACCCAGCCGCCGGCCTGCACCATCTGCCTGAGACCTCAGACCTTTCTTTCTCCACGCTTAGCACCACCCCTCTCTGTCTTCATTCAGGAAGCACCTGGGTAGCTGCATGGCCTGGCTCTATGACGGCGTGTTCCCTCTTGCTGCATTTTCCAAGGGGCATTCAACACGGGGCCCTCTTGCTCACCTCCCCAGTCCACAGAGGAACATCTGACACTGTGACTTTACAACAGCAGACACTTATGCTGCTGTGTCCTTTGCGTGTATGTCCACAGCTTGTTTTTACATCCCATAAACACGCAAGTCTTTCCTGTTACAAAAATTCAGCTAATTCCTCATGTAGGACTTACAAATGGGCCTAAGTTACGGGGGAATTCAATAAGCAGCCTCTAGCTTCTCTCCAGGTCCTTCACAACCAGGCCTGTGAAAATTCCCGGAAGGCCAGCAGGTTAAGGCCACACCTATAGCCCCTGCTTCCTAGAATAATGCAGCTTGGAACCCATTTCTAGGCTCCTGCCTGGGACCTGAGCCTCTGACCCAGGCCTCTGCAAATGTCCCTCTTCTCAAAACACCTCACCATGAATACCCCCACATGTCCGAGGCCGAGGTAGAAAGTACAGCCACAGTGTAACCCATAAGCCAGTTCACTTCAGAGCTGAAATAGCCACAAATGTCTGACCTGCTGCTGCAGCTCTGAAGAACACAAAAATGCTTGGCGCCTCGAAAGGGTTTCCTATTTCCATTCTTCTGACCCCTTAAAACACGATATTCAGTTTATAATTTTGTGACAACCAAAAGGATTAAGAGTATGGGTCCAGAAAGAGCTAAATGACCCCAACGAAATGATTGCAAAAAAGCCCTAGTGTGACATCGATGCAGGAGACAGTGAGATTTCCAATGACTGTTTTCAGATTTCCAATCACCACAGCTTCAGCTTCAAAATAGGCCATCAGTGGCCTCAGCAACTCCACAGCTCTGTCTGATTCTCCATTTTAAACATGATTAAGCTGCATCGTAATGGGCCACTGCTCAGCAGGGCTGCGAGCTACCAGCTGCTGGCTACCTCTGCTTTCTAAGGCATTGTCAAAGCCACGAGAGAAACACTGGAGAGTTGGAGCAGTGAAACTTCAGCTGCCCAGCTTTGCACTCAGGGGTTCCCCATCTCACAGAGCAGGTGGCTTGGACCTCATTCTGTCTTCTTCTCACACTTGCCTACAGTAGATTCGCAGGCATTACCAGTACAAGAATCAGACTCACTTCTGGTGTTTAACAATAAATGCTTTCAAAATCCTATACATGATTTAGGGCCAAGAAAAATCAAAGGTAAAGCAATAATTTCATATTGCAAAAATATTGCTAATATCTCTACCATAAAATTAATTGTACACTTATTGTACACATATATTGAGTCTAACACCTGGGTGAGAAATACATTGTAATATCATTCTAATATGCAGCAGGATAGTTTTTTCTGGAGGGGGGGGTGGTTAAGGTGGGGGCAGAAGCAGAAGGAGAATCCCCTAAGCTGAGCAAAGAGAAACATCTATTGAAGCATCATGGACTAACCTATCAAAGATAAATGCCATTAAGTCCAGGCAATTACCAGTGAGAGTTTGAATAAAATTGGCTGATAACTGTGTTTGTTGGTTTCCTGGAAAACTAAACACAATACTCTGTGATTCACTTAGGAAGTATTTCAAAAGGAAAAAAATGTAGGCAAAAAGAGTAGGTCCTAATTATCCAACGTCCAGATTATCTAAGAGAGCATTAAGGCCTCTCATTCTGTTTTTAATAAAGGAATAAGGCGCCCGTGCCATACATTTTCATGTGGCCTTCAGTAATGACTTGACTGCACCATTCTAAACCAATTCCACTATAACAAATACCTTTGCAAAGAAAATCTCTGGATAGTGAAACAATCCCCAAACCCAGCCAACTTACTGTTATAATCTTTGACATAAAAATTTCACTGTGCTAGACAGTGAGCAGCGGGCAGACAACCACAGTTCTTTGTAACAGGCTCAATGACAGTAACAGCTGGCAACCTTAGAGCTTGGTTGCATACCATCATTCCCCCTGAGCAACCAGGTCCTTTGGAACCAGCACCAGAGTGAACAGAGGCCTGGAGTAGTCTTTCTTCACCTGCCAGTCCTTACTCTGTATACACCAAATCAAATCATTTGATGTTTCCGGTCAAATGACAATTTATGTGTGTTTACGTGGACCTCCACATGCAAATACTTCTGCGAGATTTACACATTACTGTAATCCTTCTAACACTGAGGGTTGCCTACTGCCCTCTTTGTAGCCGCTTGCCTTCTAGACAAACAGTGCTGCATGCACTATACAACCTGAATCTTTTAATCTTTTATAGATTTGAAAAATCTTCCCATTCCCTCTTGACTGGCGTTCAGCTTTAGGGGTGGGAGGGTTGGCAATAGTCTATCAGACTCCTAGCTTATCAACAGATACTATGAGATAATGTACTTTCCTATTTCCTTTCAAAATACGTTTTTAAGTTTATAAAATGTGCAACACGAAAGAAATGAGCAAAACCCATTAGGCCAGGCCCACTGTTCAAATCCAGAGGTAAAACCCTCCCATTCCACAGGAGGTCTGACTCAAGTGCATACGTAGAAGCTAATGAATGAGCACAGCAGAAATCAGAAAGTCCTGCTCTATAATCACTGCAGACCCCTGGGAAAGCTCAGCTCACACTCACTGTCACTTCACATGGCAGGGAACCACATGAAAGAACGTCAAGCAGAAAACATCACTCTAAATGGGGTGCTTTTAACACTGTTGAATTAACTTATTAATGTGTTTCCTAATTTTCAAATAACTTCAAGAAATTGAATACAATTTTGTTATTCTGTTGAAGTCAATAAAGCCATCAAGTTCTGGGATAATACAAATGAGCCGTTCATTATAACTAGGTAAATCTTGTTTAAAATGCCTTGGGTGCAACATATTATGCTGTAGGTAGTGGGATGGTAGTGGGAGGACACAAAAGCTTCTGGAAGAACCATCACTCAATATATGTAAGTCCTTCTCTCTGGCAGACATACCAAACCTCTCTTCTGGAAGAAGGCCATTTTATTTCCTTTGAAAGCGAATTAGAGTTGTGTCTCAGAACTTTTCCATTAGGACCATTTATTTATCAGCTGCTTCAGAGTTCCACCATAAAAAAACACCCAACGACAACCAGAGTGGCCTGCCACTTCCCAAAGGAGCAGCATAAATTACAGAAAAACCTTTTGATGTAGGGAGAGAGAAGCTGGGTCCATGTATTAGTAGAAGAGAAATTTTAAGCATTATGTTGGTAACAAGGAATTACTGAAGCAAGTTCCTCTTCTAAATTCGAGACAAGGGCACCAAGTTTAGAAACTCAGGACCTAAAAGCAGGCATGACAGCTCAGGTGCAGAGTTCTTTTCCCTCACCCACCCCTTGCTTTTCTGTTCTCCTTGATTGACAACCACCCACTGACCAGTCCACTAGCAACAGTCACCACTTCTGTCTTTTCTTAGGTCCAGCTGCCCCATCTTGCTGAGGCACGTCTGTGTGGCCTGTTTTCCTTTTCTTGACTGAGATCTTTCATTTCCACTGCTGAGGTTTTTAAGCTGTGAGAGCCCTTCTAACAGAATTATACAGAAATTGGACCTCCTATTTGTATGATGGGCCTCAATTAGAAAAAATAAGTTTGAAAGTTGGATTATGAAGCAACCTGAGTGCCCATCAATAGACGATTAGATAAAGATGTGGTACGTTTATATAATTGAATATTGCGTGGCCATAAAAAAGAATGAAACCTTACCATTTGCAACCATATGGATGGATCTAGAGGATATTGTGCTGAGTTAAATAAGTCAGACAGAGAAAGACAAATACCATATGATTTCTGTTATATATGGAATCTAAAGGACCAAAGAAACGAACAAACAAAATAGAAACAGACTCAGACACAGAGAATAAACTGATGGTTACCAGATGGGAGGGGGTTTGGGGGACTGGGTGAAAAAGATGAAGAGATTAAGAAGTACAAATTGGTAGTTACAAAACAGTCACATAAATGTAAAGTAAAGCATAGGGAATATAGTCAATAATAATATTTTAATAACTACGTATGTATAGTGCCCAGTGGGTATTAGACTTATTGGGAAGATCGCTTCGTACATTATGTAAATGTCTAACTACTATGCTGTACACCTGAAACTAATATGAAACAATGCTGAATGTCAGCCATAATTGAAAAGTAAAAATACAATTCTTTGAGTTGATATTAACAAACTCACTCTAAACAACGATTCCTGTTTACCAAGACATAATAAAAAGGCATGCATTTACTCGGGCTTAACATAACAGAAACAAGGACAGAGTTTTGGGTACTTTCTTCCTTCATACACAAAAATGTATATAAGTCTAAATATTAGATTTAAAGAATTCCAGAGTGGAAAGATCACGTACAGACCATTAAGTGTGGTCTTCTCATGTTTACACACAGGTAAACTGAAGCCTAGAAAAGGTAAGTGCCTGGCCCACAATCACAAAGCTGGCTCGTATCTGGATTAGATTCCCAAGTTAAGAGTGAACACAGGGCACCTCAGACCCAGTGAGACAACCCTTCCATGGAGAAGCGTGGCCTTACCTGCAACTGAGTTGGGCCGTGGCATTATTAGTGAGCTGGAGCTCTGAGAATAAGGGACTGGACCATCTCCAACTGAGCCTTCAGCTTTGGGCAGCACGCTCTCCGCTGACCCAGTGGGTTCCTCTTCTGCCACTGGGGAGCAATTATCTGCCCTGCGTTCATGAAGCACTCCCTTCTGCACCCCTAACCTTAGGCTTCCGTCCTTATTCCACTCCAAACTGGAGCCACTCCGGTCATCATTTTCGGATGAACTTGTAATTGTGGCTGAAATGAGAGACCAAAATACTTTGAAGGATGCCAGGCAAAGCTGGGGCTGTTGAGAGTTAAGACACACAGACACACTCTCTCTCTCTCTCTCTCTCTCTCTCTCTCTCTCTCTCTCTCTCTCTCTCTCTTTCTCTCTCCCCTCCCCATGATGAAGGGAACGTTTTCCAGTCCACCCAGATTTTTATCAATGTTTCATACCATGTATTTTGGTAAATTAGAAGAATGTTACTTATCAGGGGATATAAACTGCTAAATCATGCTTCAGGGGAGGAAAAAAACTCTGATAAGAAGATAATGAAAAAGCTGTCTAAAATAGTATCTGAGAGTTAACAGTGTATCTGTATAATTTGGGGATGGTGTAGGCTCTCTTTTAAACACAGATGAATTGCTCACAAAAGAACTCATATCTCATTAAATTCCTTTGGACCTTTTAATAATTCTTCCAAATTAACAACATTTCTGTAAGCGGGGGAGGGCAGCACAATGGTTAATGGAGAAAAGATGCAGGAGAAACATCTATAAAAACAAGAATACAATTATAAAGTCAAGCAGAGAACTTAATCTTTAGAATTAAACTTTATACCATCTGGTCAAAAGGATCCAGAGAGGCTGACTTACTCCTTTAGCAGCATAGAATGGAAATCCTCCATGGAAGTAGCACACAGAAAACACACACACACGGGAAGAATGCTTGACTGCAGAATTAAAATTTAACCTCTAAGAAAGAAAACCAGTGCAGAAGAACATCTAGACAGAAGAGGAAGACTATGATGACGAAAAGTGGGAATATTCACCCCATCTAGCTTCTACAAACACCCACTTCCAATTTAAAGGCACAGAGCCATATGTGCTCCCCTTGCGAGTACAGGTCACCACGGACCCAATACTGCCTTGTGTCCTTGAGAACAGGGGCCAGCCATGTCCTCTGATCCCTTTGTACTCCCTGCTTGGCCCCCAGCAGCCTAGGCCCTTAACTATTAGACTGAAATGGGGGTGCACTGGGTCAGACTGTATCAGAACCCAGCTGCCTGGATTAAGCCGTCTCATCAACATACCATGAGCAGGCTGGTGAATTAGCTCCAACAGAGTCTGTTATCCAAGATCAAAGCATCCGAAGGGTTTTGATTGGTTTATTTTTACAATGCTTTTTAAAGTTTAGAAGACAAAACAATTTATTCGCTGTGACCACAAGGAATTGTCACAGCTCTAAAACTTACTTTGCTCCTGCTGCTCCACTGCCCCTCTTTCTATTTAAAAATCCCTCCTACACACTGAGGCCTCCCTCTTTAGAGTATCTATTATCAGCTGACGTCTTCCTTTTCTGAACAGCACAGCTCCTGGCACATACTAAGGATGCAATCAATATTTGCTTGCTCGGGGAATGAGCAAACGCACAAACTTCTATTCCAGTTACGGTCAGACAGTGCATTTTATCTCATTGGTATTGGTTAGGGATTGTTGGTATCATACCTCGAATCAAAGGGTAAGTTGATTTGGGACGGGCCTGTCACACTTTTGGGTGTCTGTGATTATTCCCAGCACCTCCAAGCATTCTATCAAGAGTAATAATACTCATCTCTCCTTCTACTTGGAATCAGTCGCAGCCTTCCTTCATTGTGTTGTTTTTTTTTAATACTCCACTCATAGGAGCATAAGTATAGCAAGTGTGACTCCTTCCATTCTAAAAATGCTGCTGCTGGTGGTAATAGCAGCAACTAACATTGACAGAAGGTTACCCTGTCAGGGACTGTGCTAAGTGCTTCACAGGAAGACTCTATTAATGAGATTACTGCTTATTAATCATAATTAATAGTAACCCTGTTAACAAATTATGATTGTGTCACAGTAAGTCCAGTTTGGAACTCAGGATGTTTTTCTTGTAGACATGTTGCAATTAGTTAGGTTCCCAGGCTATCTCAATATCTAAGACTACAGGAAAGTTCCAGACTGGGGGTGGGGGTGATTTGTTTGGTTTTATAACTGTGGCTGTTTTATTTGCAGACACATGTCCTTAAGGTGAAACTAAACAGGAAATCAAAGTGGTGTGTTTCCTCAGTTGCTCTCCCTAAGTGCCATACACTTCAGAATCAAACCCACAAGGATCTGAGTCCTCGTTCAGACCTCCAGCAGTGGGAACAGAGACAAGGGACTTCCAACCTCCTGTTACAAGGAACAGCACCGGAAGCAGGACTTCAAGGTCCCAGGACACAGAGGAGGAGAGAAGGGACAGCGTGGTCATGTCTCCTGGACTGCAGGGTTGAAGGTCAGTTCTCACAGCACAGCCACAGTGCCCAGGCCTGAGGAGTGGCACCACTCAGGTCCTGGCAGTGAGCGGAAGCAAAGTGGGTGGGGGAGGAAGGCCCCCAGCTGCAGGAACAATAGCTGAGATCGGAAGTCCCAGATGGAGTCGCCATTTCAAAAGCAGGATATTAGAAGTTTATAATATGTTTGTAAGTAGGAAACTCTCCCACTGCCCTCGTAAGTTCAGCTGGGATACACATTCCACCGTCCACACTTACCAGGGCCCTGAGAGACGGGTAATGAGAAACTCTAAAGCCAAGGACCCTCCCACAAAGATGCTCCACTAAGATTGCCCCACTTCACATTCCTACTCCCTGGGATCCAATACCAGACCCACCTATATGGCTGGGCGCCCAGGCAGTGTACTTTCATCTCGGCTCAGGTACAATTAAGCCCTCAGGCAGATTCAGTGCGGCAGGTAAAGGCCCAACGAGTCCAGTTTCCCTGCACGACCTAAGCAGCATACGAAATAGGGCAGCTCCACGGACTCCCAGAAAGAGAAAGCTGGTTCTTACAACGAACGACAGGCAATTCAAAAATCCTGTTTTCCTTCCAGGCTGACAGAAACCCAAGCTTCTAATTAAGTTAATCCAGTCACCTTCAAGTTAAAACACACACAAACACACACACACACACACACACACACACACACACACGCATCTTAAATACAATGGCTTTAAAGAAACCAACCCTAAAAAGTATGGCGTTTGACATTTTTTGGAGACTGGATAATCTTAAAAGTGCCCTAAGACTCAAAAATTCTAAAATTTTATTCCTTTAACCAGTATAGATGCCAGTTTTTGTCAATTAAGACTTGTCATCATCATTCATACTGGGCCTCAAACACTCTTCCAACATGTAGGAGTCTGTAAATGAGTTTTCTCAGTCCTTAAACGTTAGCAAGCTATGAGGTGAGGCTGGGCCACATGATGTAGTGTTAAATTAGGCTTGGTGCTCCTCACCGATTCACCTGGGCTACTTCTCACTCTCTGTAGAGTTTGACGATTCCTTTTAGCCAGGGACAGTGTGTTATCTTCCTTTGCAGTAATAGCACATTTTACCAGACATACTATACTAGCCCACGGTGCTATACTATTTCTGAAGCACTTTCAGAATATGTTAGGACACACACATGACCTCCACAACCTCTCTCTCTCTCTCTCTCTCTCTCTCTCTCTCTCTCTCTCTCTCTCCCCCCGCCCATCTCTCCCTCCCTCTAATGGACTGTCCAATACCAGTCCTTTTGCCTTTTGCCTTGCAAAGTGTTCAACACGTAAAAGTTGCTCTGTAATTATCTATGGCTAAGAAATATTTTGCAGTTCATGAAGTCGGCCTTGTTAAAAACAGCAGCCCCTGGGCAGGGGGCTAGTTGAGAGAGGGAAGTCATGGGCTCATAGCAGCCAGAAGGCAGCCTCCAGTTGGGGGCGTGGGAAGCAGAGGGATCCATCCACTCAGTCACCGAATGTTTTGCTATGTAAGACTCTGCAACAAAAATATATTCCTTTTCCTTCCTGATTTTCCTTCACCCCTTCTTTGCCGTTTGAAAGTTCTTTCTATGTTGAATACACACTTAAAATAGAATCAGGAAAAAAAATCAGTTTAAGTCCAAGGCCCAAAATAAGTACTTTGATGGGATCTAAATCAAGTTATAGGTTTAAAGATCACCAAGAATAAAATTAAACTGACCAACACCATTAGTTCAGAATTGTTTAGGCACTAAGGGTCATTGATAACAAATGTATACCACATAGATAGAGCAGGATTCTTTCTGATCTGCAGAAAAGAGGTGAAAAATGCAAGGGGCTTGGGTTCAAACCTTGCTTCTCCCGTTTTGAGGACCCAGGGTATGGATATGTCTCTCAGGGCCCAGTACTAGGAAAGGGTATATTTTTGTTTTTACCTGACAAACATCATCTGATGTATTTGATTATGTTTCTCTCTGTGTATCGGCTACTAGGAAACTTAAGAATAAAACTTTCTTCCCACTTATATAAGCACAGTAAAGAAAATCTTATGAGCCTAACTCCTGACTTCATGTTTTCTCTTGCTCCCTCATTTTCTTTCCCCAGCTCACACCTTTTCTGAACAGAAAAATCTTGTTTTACTAAATGTCTGTTTGTGAACATTTCAAATCCATTGGGGAGGAGTTAAATATAAACAAATACCCTTAGGAAAACCCACAAGTGGCTACCATGAATATCATAACAGTCTTAGATATCATAACAGTCTACATATGGGCTCTGTCCTAAACCTCTATCATATCTCAACTCACTGAGTGCTCACGGGAGCCCCGTGGGTAGGAAAGCCCCAGAACCCCTGCAGTCTTGCTGGGCTCCATAAGGGTGTTCTATGCTGTTCTGCTCATACCACACTCTTAGTAGGAAAAAATGTGAGACTGTGCCCCCAATACATGTACTTATAAATTATGCACATGTACTTCTCTAATTGATTATAAAATCAACCACACACAAAAATATACATTTTGAACAGATGAAAACAAACCGGAAGTTGACATTGTCTTCAAGCATTCCATAACTGTCTTATATGCTCCATTTGCAAAGCCAGGACTCTCTCTCGAGAGCCTCCTGTCCTTCCCTGGGTTGTGGAGAAAATCAGATACAAGAGCATATGTAAAGGGCCTAATAGATCATCAGGACTCAAGAATATTTTCCTTCCCATACAACTGAAGAAAAATAAAGTAGCCCTAAAAAAATAAAACAAACATTTTTAAACTTCTATATTCAGCTTAATGGTTGACAGGAACAGTTTAAAAGTTAAAACACTAAACCAGTGAATTAAAAGATCAAACATGAAAGACAGCTAATAATTGCTTATAAAAATGGGAGAAGAAAAGACACGAATGAAAAAGGAAAATGTAACTAATGCAGATATAACCTCCTCCTACCTGACCGGATAAAGATCACAGTTTTGGAAAGGGAAAGCAAAGACAGAATAGATGGGTAGGGAAAGACCAAAGAGACAAGTCAAGGAGGCAACACGCAAATACCCTGCTCCTATTGACTTGACAGCAGTTTTGCCCATCTCCTTTGCACTCATGCCACACAGGGTTTCAGCTGCCACCACATATTTCGGATTTCCCTGAGGGACAAAGGGAAAGATTGCACGGACGAAAACATCCTGAATGGCACCTCCTGACCAGAAATGCCAGACTGTGCTTCTCCCTCCACCCCACCCAGAAACGAACAAACTACACAGGGAACGGAGTCTGAGGCTCACCTGGGGTGACTGCTTGTAACTTCTTCAGCACAGCAAGGAAAGGGCTCCGGTGAAGGCACTCAGGCCAACTTGCCCTCCCCTGGAATGCTACAGGGAGGGTGGCCAGAGTTAGTTAGAAAGTCCAGAGGACTTTCTGGTTTCTTCTGCAACTTTCCATGGGCAACAGCTTGGTTTTTTTGGCTAGCCCTGTGCAGTGCAGGGCTGCAGAGCCCTGCTCCCCTTCTGTGCTTGCACCGGGCCCTGTGCCGTGGCTTGTGACAGACAGATCCCTGTACCAAATCTCTAGCTCAGTGCTCACCATGTTGCGCAAGGCGTGCTCTGCTATGACACGCAGCAAGGCCAGGGACCTGAGCCATGCATTCATAGCATAATTCTTCAGGCTTTTGATTGTGGAAACACCTAAAGGATCAGCTGGAGCAGGGTGGTGGGGGAGGGGAGGACAAACCTGCCTCGCTCAGACACACAGCCCTACAGTCTGACACAACAGGTAATAGAGTCTCCAGAGAAAAGCCTGTGGATTTAAACCTGAGCGCACAGTGCTTAGAGCTTCCGTAAGCTGTATACCGAAGATACAGACACTGGAGCTTCAGACATAGTCAAATGACTCTATGAAGTTCAGGAATCTTCCATAAAAGAGCACAAGGCCTTATCAGTGGTTGGTATTATGCACCTACAACATATATCTTCCAACAGAGGTGGCAACCACTGCCATGTGTTAAACTCTTTTCAGCAATTTATTCAGTCAGGTCAAAAGAGTCTGTACACACACAACTTGCCCAGATCCCCCATAGGACAAGAGACCATTCTTTGGTCTCACAGGTGGACCAGTTTTGAAATAGATTCCATTCCTTATCTTCATTGTTCCTTGTCCCAGTCCTGGACAAACTTGCTCCCGGTACACAGTAGGTGCCAATAAATGCTTGTTACACTGACAGAACCACAGTCTGAATAAAAATAATAGCAGGTGCTTTCCTGACTCAAATTATCACCAAGGATTTCTTTCTCACATTAAGTAAATTACAGAATTCTATATGTAAAGGCAAATTTTCCTCCTTCAACTGAGATTTTAAAAAAAAGAAAGCAAGCATCTATAATTAAAGATGATTTTTTAAATTGCAGGCAATGTAATAAAATGAATATTAACACAGATTTGAAACGCTAAACAGTTATTACCAAATTAATTTGAAAGCATTTCAATTTAGTAGCAAGCAGGGTAATACAGGTGGCAACAGAGCAGCATTAGCATAAAATCAAAAGGGCAGGATTTACAAGTTAAAAATGAAAACATAGTACAAGTAACTCCTCTTTGCACCCCACACTCCACATCTGATCATCTCACTTCTGTCACAAAGTCTAGGAAATGAAAGGTCTAAAGCTACCTCTGGAACCACTTTCATTTTACAAGCTAGGAGAGCATAGAAGAGACCCAGAAGATAAAAGTCAGCCCACAATAAGTTTTTTTTTTTAATGTCCTAAGCAAGTGAGCAGAAAAACAAGTATTGGTAAGCACTAGTAGGGTACTAACTCAAGTGTCCACTATTTCACTGTAAGTCACGTTTGCAGGAGAAATGCTTCTGTGGAGGAATTCCCCTGCCTAAATTTATACCTGCCTCCCAGCTTCAAAGTGAGAAGGATAAAAGCATATGCAAGCCTCCCCTGCTCCCTCCCCCAGAGAAAGAGGAAAGGCAGCAGGAAGAGCCCAAGTGCTTGCTTTACCCTTTTCAAAGTCTAAGCATTAATCATCCAGAAAGCTACCCGGCCTGGTGGAATGTGGTGGCTCAGGTGTGGGGCAGCCTGGCAGGTAAATGACACACCCACTCTATGCGGGAGACACACCTATTGGGGAAGATGTGACCACCTTCCCCTGGGGATTCCCTCTTCTCCCATCCCCTCCTGGAGCTATCTACCTCCAGCTCCTCTCAAAAGGAAGCATACTGCAAAAGCCATCTGGAGACTATAAACATCAGCCGCTACAAGCAGATAGCAGAAGAAGGGAACGGAAGGGATGACTGACTTTGAAGGGTCTATTTCTCAGCCAGAATTTTTCTAATTGCTACCTATAAGTCCGCCTCCTAGCCACATCTACTAATAGATAGGAAGGATTTATTCTTTTTTAAAATCTTGGTAGGAAAGCTGGGTTTTGTTTGTTTCTCCTCATCTAATGTCCATCTTCTTTCTTCCTAAATAGAGAAAAGCCCAGTTCCTTGAAATAAATACCCACATACACATAAAATAATGACCATAATATAGATATAAATATTAAACGATATGTTTAAATCAAAAAGTACTTTAAAACCCACTATTTTCAGTGTTTTTTTTTTTTTTTAAATCAGGCTGGTTTTCACAGAGATTCCAAAGAAAACATACTTTTTTTCTAAGCTGGGACTAATACAGTTTACAATTTCCATTTGTAACAGCTGGAAGCAAGTTATATCAAGGGAGTATCACTAAGAAAAAAATGTTTTCTCAGGGATGGAGGAAACACCTTTAAAAGCCACTTCTTCATAAAGTTTTCCTTTTCAAAGCAAGTAAATTGAGAAGTGATTGGGTACAGCTGGGCTTCACATTTAAAAGGTTTTCACATTGCAAATTTGAAAAATCAGACACTAACTTCTAGGTAATGCCAATGATTTCAATACGTAAAGACTAAGGAATTTTACTTTAAAACAAAAAAAAAGATATTCATAGGGAATTCACTTAATCCCATCCAGCTTAGACAGTATTTCTACATGACAGAATTATTATACTTCTAAAGACACTTACGTTGCCAGAACTTGGACCTCCTGAAATAGGATAACGTGGGACTCCCCTCTGTATAACACAATAAAGTTGGAATAGGGGGTGGGGAGGGTTCTGTTAAGACTGGCCTCCACAGAGCAAGACTGGAAGGGTCCAATAAATTCTTCGAATAGTCATTAGCCTGCCCTTTGTTCTACTAAGCAGTTCCTAAAAAGAAAATTTCTTCCCTTGCAATATGTCAAAACCAGGGGAAACAGAACACAGGTAGGGCACCCATGGCCACCCTGAGAAGGCTGTCTGGGCATCTGTGAACACAAGTTTCCCTGCAGGCATTGCTGGGCAAAGATATTTAGATCAAATATAATCAGCACTATGGAAATCAGCTTAAATAGAAGGGGAAGTCTGGGAATGTTTAAGGATGGATTAGCACTGTTTGAAATGTCCCCTAAATGTCCTAAATAAACTGTTAATACCGTACATGGAACTCTGCCCTGAGCCCTGTATGGGAGCCTGTTGTTCCCCGAAGCTTGTCATGCCAGGGCAGCTACGTGCACTTTGTACCAGCCCGCCCCCGAAACCTCTACCCCTGCAACCTCAGCTCTATGGCTTGATAAGTCGTCAACAACTTCAAATGGAAAATTAAACAGAAAGCTTCTTCCTCCCTTCTCCCAGCCCGAAGTACTTTGGAACACAGATCTGAACCAGCCTATTTTACAAATAGCTGCAAGGCCTTCCAAAACAGCAAGTCAAGGTATCTCACCTCCATCTCTGCCCACTAGGATCACTGTGTTCCTGGACTTCATCTTTTACTCTGTTAAACATTTAAGATGCCCCAAGGTCGTCATTCCCAGGCTACACCTTATAAAAACAAACATTGTTCTTCAGGGAGAAAAAGAAAACCCCACCCTCAGCAATCACAGAACCACAACTGAGTCACAGGTCCCTGCTCTCTGCAGAAGCAATGGAACCTGCACACCCTGTATTAATTCAGGAGGAAGTGCTTGCCCTCCTCTGGCCCCACCACTCCTGCCTCTTCAAAGAGCTGTGGCTACAGTCTGTCTGGAGAGGAAATACTTGCTTGCTTTCCTTCTCCTCCCTACCACACCTCCAATGTGTCCCTTGGCAACAGAGTCTAATTCTGCAGGTCACAGAAGGAGAGAGAACAGAGGGACGTTGTCACCAGCGCAGTGTTGCCTTCTCAGCCACCTACGGTCTTGATCTCCTGCAAGAGATCAGCTAAAGCAACATGAAGCAGGAGCTCCAGAGGTTGGGGGTCTTCCACATCCTGATTCCTCCCACTTTCGTCGGCTGAGTTAAGGAAATATGTTGACTTTGGCCAAGAAATGAAGGACAGCTTCAATGCTATGAAATGTGTCATTGAACTTTAAGGAGAAGACACAGCTTAAAATACAGATGACAATCCCATTGAAAGATCTGATAATGCCAACTTGGAATGAGAAATCTGGACAGCTTCTTTATAAACCCACTAAGTGTTCCCTACTTCAAGGAAACTTGACAGCAGCAACAATTCTTTCTTTAATTTCTCCTTCCCGACACTACGCTAGGAGCCAGAATAATATAGACGAGACCCTTCTCAGTATAGAGACAAAAGCAAATAATAAAACAAGAATAAGTAAATTGAAGACAAATACTGAGGTACTATGGAGAGCATACAATAAGGGGACTAACCAGTCTGGGATTAAGCAGAACTATATTACTATCAAGTACTACGCGACAGCCTCAATATTCCTCCAGCTCGATCTTTCACCACCATACAAAAAAAGCAAACCAGCAACTTTTCTTTCCTCTCTTTAGGACAGTTTTTAAATTGCAGCACTGTATCTCAATGAGAGAGAGAGAGAGAAAGAGACAGCAAGAAAGAAGAATGAATGAATGCCTTTTTCTGTTATTGAAAATGTTCCAACTGTCAAAATAAGAAACTGACTTGGTTGTAGTAAGAAGCATGTAATGCCAATGCCAGAACACACAATGAAAAGTAAAAGACTGTCAACAACATCAACAACAAATTGTAGCACTGGCCAACGCTTTGAAGGAAAATAAACTTCATGGAGGAGAGGAAATTTCAGAAGAGTTAAGAATGCTATAAAGAAAGTCATCTGGCTATCACAGAATTAATACCAGAGATGTCATCGACGGTGGACAGCGCACAGAGGGACAGGGTATGAGATCAGAAGTAACACTGAAAAGTTAACTGGACTAGAACAAACAGCAGGTGGGGAAGCAGAGTGAGCTGAGGATGGGGAACTAGCCAGATAAGCTCACTGGAGCAGCTTAAGCTGAGTGAGAATTTAAATTTGCTACCGAAACCTCAAACTATCATTTATATGAAATGTCCCAAATCAGTGAATCTATAGAGATGGAAAGTAGATCGAGTAGGGCTGGAGGTGAGCAGGGAAATGGGGTATGACTTCTAATAGATACAGGGTTTCTTTTGGGGGTGAGGAAAATGTTCTGAAATCAGATTGTGGTGATGGTTGTACAACAGTGAATATACCAAAAATGGTGCAATAGTTTAAATGGGTGAATACAATATGATATGTGAACTGTATCTCAATAAAGCAATTAACGAAACAAAAACCCAGCAAAGAACCTGATCAAGTGAGAACTGAGGGAAGAGGCCACCTTCCTTACGCTGAGGGTCTCTCACAACGTCAGGGTCGGCAGTAGGATGCCCACAATCCAGGCCCAGGGATCACACAGATCTCCTGGGACAATCTCCAAAATGCAAACTCGGTGAACCTGCAACCTAGTCTTGCCAAATACTTGAAAGAAACTGCAGGTCACTGAAGAAAATAAGGAGCTCAAATGTTATTCCATTTGAGTCCTATTAATGTGGAAGTAAGTGGGGTGCAGTCCGTAATAAAACGTAAAATATTCTTCAAGGACATGTATATAACTCAGCAAAAAGGAAGGATCTGGAATGTTCAGCAGGGCACCGCCGATGTTAGACAGCAGCGTGACCTTAGCAGAGGAGAACCCAAACAACCTGTCCAGGGGTCCCACACGTCTGTCGTCTGAAAGGCGCCAAGTTGGAGACCTGAGACACACAGACACCTGCAGAAAAGTAAATGCAGTCTGTCTGGGACGGGATATAAAAATAAGGGCTCTAAAATTCCCTGGATCATTCTAATGTGTATGCAGGACTAGGTGCTACTGAACTAATCAGAATCCTTCATTTTACAGAGGAAAGAAGTGTGCAGAGAACTCAATTAAAGATTGCTCAAGTCACCTCGCTAAGCAGCCTAAGAATCAGGACTAGAATCTGTGTCTCCTGACCCTCAACTCAGGACAACCATCTCGATTACGTGGGTATGGGAGGCACAGAGTGGACATCCTTAGAAAATCCTGGCCTCAAAACCGTAGTCAGATCCCATCATAAGAAACTGAAGAACGAACACCTGGAAATAAATGCGGACGTAAGTGACCTTGAGATTGGGCTGGGAAGACTTCACAACATTGCAGGTATTTCACTGCCCTGTTATGTGTCCTGGTGGGACTCGATCCCCAATAAATGCAATTCATTGTTGAGGGGGGTAGATTTTTGTAACATCACCGGCCAGATCTGATCTGGAAATTTTTTAACCAAATGAGTCTAGTGTTATAAAACAACACTGAGGAATGTAAAAGCCGATGCTTCATTCTCTCGGCTGTGCATGCAGGCAGTGCTGTCTGCAAAGCACAGGGCGGGCCCTGGCGGACCGACCTTCACAGACCACGCTAAACCCTCTTAAGAAGTGCCCGGTGAATGAATGCTCTGGCTGACGTGCACTGAGCCATTACATTACCGAGCAGTGTGCTTCTTACCTATAATTCCACTGTCCTTGCTTTCCAGGGTGGAACTAGGGCTGCTAACGGTCTCACAGGGACTTTTGTTGGCTGCCGTCTTGCTGACACAGCTATTCAAGGTTGAGCACGGGCTATCGGTGCTAGGAGACGCGGTGCTGCTTGTTAGTGTGGAGCAAGGACTGATGCCTTGGCTCAGAGCTGTGCACTGTAAGACGAACGGAAGGAGGCATTAGCAGGGCTCGCACAGGACGCGTCTGCACGTTCTTTTGTTTTTGATGCTAGAACAATCAAACGGAAAACAGGAAAGCCGAAAACAGTTTTTAACTCCCTGGAGCTTCATATCTATACGGTCTCCCAAATTTTAAAGGAGAAACATCCTTGTTCTGTTTCCCTCCCTGGTGATTTTTTTTTGTGGAAAGGGCAGTCTTAGAAATAATTTAGTAGGGACGCACATTTGTGAAACAGAAATGGCAAGCAGGCCGGCTTCCTTTCATTTCAAGTCTGCAGAAGACAAATGGGTTCTTTGACCTCTGTACGGAAAATCTGGGGACTCTGTTTTTGTAATGTTTCACACGCGCTGCAACCTGATTCATTTGCTGAAGATTTATGGGCTCTGGGATCAGGGGAAGGAGACTGGTGGTCACTGCAGTCTCAATCGAGGCATGACACCCATGCAGAGACCCCTGCAGGGGGCCGAAGCTCTGGCCCCTCATTGCTATTCAAACGGACATCTCATCTCCAAGTGGCAGGCTGCTGTTCCCTAGGATGAGGACTGCTCTCTGGCAGATGAACCATTTGATCTCATCTCATTTTGTCTCTGCCTCATCTCCTATAAATCTTTTCCTCACCCCGCTGACCCTCCAAAATCTCAACTGCTGAAAAAGCAAAGGAAAGCATATACCAAAGCAGCCAGATGAGAAGAATGGCGCTATAAAGATAAAAGTAGTATTATTACTAAGGAATTCTCTCAGCCACTTTGATTCATTTACCCACTTCTCTCCGGGTGGTGCCTGGAAGGTTAATGTGGACACTTTCTTAAGTTCTGCATCCTCCTACTTCTCTCCACCTCCCCACTGCAAAAACCCACAAGAATGGAAATAAATGTCAATATACAACAGCCCAAACTCATGTGTCGGAATGAACAATGGCTTTCCCTCCCAAGGAGGGGTGGACGATATGATGTTTATCCCTTCGTTCATCCTCTGAGCAGGTACGAAATGCAGAGTTGTCCTCGGGCATTACCATGGTTTCATTTTTTCCTTCAATGGTTATGTGTGTGGCACTTGGGATCCCTTCGCCCAGTAAAAATCCCAGCCTTGTCAACAGTTCTTGAGCTGCCGGCGAACAGCTCGGTTCATTATCAGCCTTTGCTTCTGGAACAAAGAAAGAAAACAATGAAGATGCCCCTCTGGGGAGTTTCAGTATCGCATCTGGAGGAGTTGGCACCACAGCTGCTTGTCTGGTGCTTTCGTGTATTTTTATAAAATGCGCAAAGTTTGACACTGCTGCCTGTCCTCTAGCAATACATTCTAATTAAGGGGCTGTGACAGGTTAGGAAACTAGTAAAAGAGAAAGTCCCAGTGCAAAGGGTGAAATACTTGACCTGAATCAGAAGAGCACAGTGTCACTATCTGACAGTGATTCCTATGTCACTGTCATGTTTAAAAACGGGTACTTCAGACACCAAAAGTAGCAAAAGGCCTACCCTACCCTGCATCTTCCTCTTAACAAGTACAGTGTGGCCAATGCCCACAAGAGGCTGAAATCAAGTAAAACCTAAGAGGCATGCTGCCACAGGCCCAGGCTCCTTAGATGTTGAAGTAAAACCGAAATGTAAGCTCTCAATACACAGACAGGGGCATGACTGCTTTGGTGGAAACGTGTTCTGCATACTCCAGGGCAGTGAAAGACAACCAGGATTCCAACTTAAGGGCCAATCATCAGGAGTCCACATTGAAATGATTTTTAAATCCCAGTGAAATGTATCCCAAGAGACAGGACCCAGTAATAAATACAGCGTGTTGTCCATTGGGAGATGTGGACAAATCGGGCTGTGTTCTTCGTGTACTCCACTGGAATGCTGGAAGCACCTTTTACCTGACGGTCACGGGACATGCTTGGAAGCCGTTCCTTTCTCTGGTCTCCCTATGGCTGGTCATCTGGCTTTTTGCATTGAAGAGAACTTCATTGTTGGACTTGATTTAAACATCGAACTGTAGGTTAACCTTGTATGCAAAAGCCTAAGGGTACGTACTTGATTATGGTTCAAAAAATGATATTTACGTTATTCTAACACCTATCTTACATTTTAAAATCAGCATTCATCAGGGAATGAAATAAATTGTAAGACAAATGGTGCTTCCAGAAGTCAGAACTCAAGAACAATACGCAACCTGTAACATAGTCACTCATCTTAATGTTTTGTTCTTTTTTTGTTAAATTGTCTAGGTACCTAGATCCATTCATTCATGAACCAATTTTCCCTACATGTGGAAATCTGCAGATAATAGATACTCGTCTTAGAAAAACACAAAGAGGAAAGACCAACAAAAATAGCATTGTTACCTCGGAGCTACACAACCACCACCAAAGCTCAATGCTAACTTTGCCTTTTGTAAGGAATCACAAAAATCAAAATAAGCAATGCCGAGCAGACCATCTGTGTTACCCTCATTCATAAATCAGCTTTGCTAAGTCATACTCCCAAGATGGCAGCTACAAGGAAAACCAGGCAGCTGTATCTTCAAGGAAGGAAAAGCACCCTACCCCTTGCTTATTCTCAAAAGCTCCCAATGTTTGGGGTGGGAAGAAGAGCTGTTGACCAGTGTGGATATTTTTCAGTTGCTCCAGAAAACTGTAGGGGTGAAATAACCAAGGCCTGATAGTCTGGGTTGAGCGAGCCCTGACGTTTCTGGATCACTTGAGTTAAACTCATAACATGAAGGGGCAGTGGCTTCAAACCAACAGGGATAAGGGAGCCACCCCAGGGTGGATCAACCACACCCTCAGAGACACTCTACAGAAGATTCCTTCCCACCAGAGATCTCCAACCACATTTTGTTTCTCAAGGTACATGGGCATATGGGTAAGGAAGGCAGGAACCAAACCAGATCAACAGAACCCAGGCACACCCAAGGGCTGAACCACTTCAGAACAGAGCCGCCTCCCTCGCCCCAAGGCTCAGGCACAGCAGCCGCTTTATCTTCGATGGCAGCTGGACCAGAGGGAGAGAACAGGATGCAGATGAAAAGGGAAGACGTGGGTGAGGGGGCAGAACTCAGCAGTTTCTTTACTCCACACACCCCTTTCCTTCCAAAACAATCTCTACACTGCTTGCTACCCAGTTGTGAATGTGCCCCAGAATGTCTAGCTTCTAGTTCAACCTGAAACACTCTGGGGAAACAGCCAGAAACTACTCCCAGTTGGCAGCTGCTGTGGAAACAGAAAGAGCAGCTGCATAAGTTTGGCTGTCACAAAATTTACCCTGAAGACAAATAAGGCCATAGCTTGTGGCTTACTTGTGGTTTGCACCAAGACCCTGCATCGTGTGTAGGTGCTGCAGGGAGTAGGGATGCCAGGCAGAGTCTCTGCTGCCTCCAACTGCATCTGATGACAGACTCTGCAGATTGTCAAGGTTTTAAACACACACACACACACACACACACACACACACACGAACAACTAGTCATCCAACCCAACCTCGTCCCCAACTCAAACAAGTTGGTGAGCAGTGGCGACTCCAGGTTGAATGTCTGAATTGACATGAGACACCCAAATTCATGATTAACTTGTTCTCTTAAATGTACAACCTGGACTTTGCTGCTACCAAGGTTCCAAAACCCTACTGAGGTTCGGGATGAGCGAACAGACATTCTTTATTTCCGTTTATGCATCCATGAAACCACTGTAATTTTATTTCGTCCATTAAGTTCCCAATTATCTTTTCATATTATTCTCTCTTCTCAAATGTCATCCTAGTGACCTTCCCCTCAGAAGCCCCCTTCAGTCTGAATTCCTTAATCCATGTCAAGCAGTCTGCATCTTTCCCCCCCTAATGCACAGAACCTTCTCTCACTGAACTTTTCGTTCTGGCAAAAGGACACCTGGGTGAAGTGTGACACTGACAGTTTAGAAGAGATGAGATGCCTGGGAACTCACCCTGATACACTTGACTGTGAAATGGAAATGATTTCTACTTCCATAGTTGATCAGGAATACTGAGATTTCAACAGTCAGATAGGATTTTCTTTAAGCGAATTCTTACTCCACAATGACCGCCAAACCAATAATCCATTGGGACACCTTAAAGGGAGAGTCTATTCTCATTTGTGTAGTTAATATTAAATAACTCATCAATAATGGGTGTACCCTACCCAATACCAGCGGGATAAGGGCTAGAGAGAAAGACCTCATCTTTTAGTAACAACTTCACATCCCGCAGATTTAAATATCCAAAGAATTTATGATGGCTGTATTCGGAGGGCAGAGAGTAATGGCTTCACTCCCTAGGAATCCATTAGGCAAATGGAGAGTGATATTTCTCCCAATAACTTTTCAAGGAATCCTGCATATCACACCATTGTGGAATAACCACTGGAGAAAGGCAAAGGGAATTTCTTGGTCACTTCCCGTCTCTCCCTTTTTCAGCTCTTCACATCTGTTGGACCATATTTGTGGCATGCACATTCGGATGCAGTCCATAAACTGAGCAGCTCCCCAGTTACCATCATCCTACTTCATTCCTATTTGTGCCCTTTATAATCATCCCCTCATCCCTCCCTACAGAACAAAGGACTTGTCCACGCTAAAGCTATTCTGGACCCTTTCCCCTGCCCTCTACCTACCTATGACTTGCTGTCCTCATTTTGGAAAGTGGCCATAACCTACTTCTTATAGGTTGTGAGGCTCAAAAAAATGTGGAAAACGCCTTAGAAGCCACATGCCTTTGAGGTAAGATGCTATATCAAAGTTGGTCATTATTTCCACCAACTTTAACAAGAGCCCATTTTTCCCCCCACTGGTTTCATGGATTCAATCTATATTCAATATGCTTCTATTTCTCTTACCTAAAAGAAATAGTTTTCTGTTTATAATTTTTCTGCCTTCAATAACTTTCTGAATTTACCATTCCTTCAAGACAACAAATTCCCTCCTTTTACTGGTTATCAAACTATTACAACTTGGCACACACTTACTGCTTTCGTGTCCCATCTAATCATTCCCTCCTCTTAAAACCTGACTCCGTTAAAACCATGAATGTCCCTGGAGAGTACCAATGGTTATTCCATCATGAGAAGCCTTGTCTTCACTCTCATCCTCTTCAAACTCTACAGAGCATTGGGCATTGTACACAATGTCTGGTCATTTGCTAGCTATGTGACCTTGATAACTGGACTTAATGGCAGTTTCCAAGACAGTACTTCTGAATCAAGTTTGTTAAGTGAGACATGGCCTTGACTAATGTTAAACCCCTTGCTCTGCCTCTACCTGTCCATGGCCTGCTGCTTGCCTAACTTCTTGTTTTCCTTGACTTCTATTTATAAGCATTTTCCTGTTTCTTTTTAGCTGTTCCTTCTCCTAAGCCATCACCATACCCTCCTCCTCGGATCTCCAAAAACAGTATTTACAGAGGAACATCTACCTATGAACCTGCTCTGGTTCTGTTAATAATTGATTTCTAGTCAGTAATGCAAAAACAAAGTTAACATACAAGTTATTTTTAAGCTTTTCATCTCATTCAGTCCATACTGAAATTGCCAACAAATCTTACCATTTCTTCTTTCAAAATGTGTCCTCAATTAGCCTTTTTCTCTTCAGTAATACTGCCACTTATCTCTAAGTCCTCATCCCTTCAAGTCTAGAGATTCTGGGTTAATTTTCCATCTGTTTTTATTTTTCTCCCTCTCTTCTTTTCATTACACTAAGCCAGTGGTTCTCAAACTTTCTGGTCTCAGGCTTCACTCTTAAAAATTGCGGATTCCAAAGAGCTTTCACTTATGTGGCTTGTCTGTTGATATTTATCATGTTAGAAATTAAAAATAAGAATTTAAAAATGTATGTTAATACATTTCAAGTTAATAAAACTTATACATGTTAAATAACATTTTAAATAAAAAACACCTACATTTTCAATTTTAAAAGTTAAGAAGGGCATTGTTTTACATTTTTGCAAATCTCTTTTTAATGTTTGATTTAACAGAAGACAGTGGATTCTCACGTCTCTTTCTGCATTCACCCTACTATGGTATGTTTTTTTTGGTTGTAGTGTGTTAAGAATTGTGGCCTCAGACAGATATGTATTAATAGTTGGGAAAGAGAGGAACCTTTTCAGTTAATTACAGATAATTTTTGATACTGCACCAAAACTTGACAAGTAGCTATTTCTTAAAGGTTAGTTTCAGTGTTGGACTCTGCATCCATATCAACGAACTTTTTGTACTCTGTTACAGTAAAATCCAATGGTCTGTTTTATACTTCAAATGGATTTTTACCCATGCAAGATTTTGTAACATCATGCTTTGGGTCATTTCAAAAATACTGGTCTTGCAGATATTGCAAATGTTGACACATTCTATTATACAATACCAAAATATCACATTCATTAATATCACCACAGATCTCAATTAAAAAGTCCTGGGAAGCCATCAAGCTCAATGTGGCAGATGCAAATTCCCAAAAATCTAATTTTCACTTGAAAGGTCAAATTTCATCATTGGCAACTAATCTTGTCAGGTGTTTTTTTTTTAATTGAAGCGAAATGTTCCTTTTGTTCCTGTTTGAGAAAATTTGTGTCACAAAGAAAAAACCGAGAGTTGTTAGATGGGTGTGGGGGGGGGGGAGGTTGGGGATAAGGGGAAAGGTGAAGGGATTTGGAAGGAGCTGGTAACCACAAGCTGGCCTCAGGGTTTTTTTGAAAATTAATTTGGGGAAGGTATTCAATAATGTTGTAAAGATTTTGTTGGGTATCCGATGGACATGCGTCCTATTTGGGAGACCACCTCAGGGATACTGTGGACACCTGATCATGGCATTGTACACCAGAAGCTAAACATTAATGAATGCCAACTATAATTTTATATATATAATGTGATGGTTCAGTGTGAGGTCGGAGGGATAGTGGATGGGGGGAGGGGGGTTCACAGTGTGAGGGATATAAATGATGAACGTCTAAGTATTACCTTGTCTTGTACACCTGAAACTAATAAATAAAAATTAAAAAAAAAAATAAAAAAAATAAAAATTAAAAAAAAAAAAAGAAAAAAAAAGAAAATTTGTGTCAAATACCCAATTCCAAAATAACCATGGCTTGTCAGTCATTCTTACAAGTAAAAATGATATTACATTTAAAAAAATGGCTAGCTCAGAACGCCATGTAAACCACCGCACAAGTGTTTTTCCTGCAGACAACCATCATCTTTTCAGCACGATGCAGAAGTGCTTTTGTGGACTTCCCATTTCCTCAACACAGAATATTAAAAAGATGAGTACTCAAGGGTAAAGATTTTTCAAGCATTCATTATTTTCAGTGCTTTGTCAAGGACATACTTCAGTGAATTATTATTTTTGGTGTAAGTCAGTGGTGGTGAAAAATACCACGTGTGACCCTAAAATAGCGGGTACCCCTACCTTTGTGTGTGCTGGAGCATCAGAAGTTTTACCAATGACTGCTTTTACACCATCAGTGCAAATGTCAATGCAAGAGAAATAGAAATACCTTCTTAGTGTTATTACGAACAGAGCTTTGATCTCATGGACCCCCGAGAGTGACTTGAGGATGTCTAGATGTCCACAGCCCACACTTTGAGAACCTCTGCTTTAAGTGTCCACTTCTATTAAATTATCTTGTCTTCAAAATAAATGAAGAAGCCACAGTCTTACACACTCCTCACCCTAGTGACTGATCTCTTATCTTCCCTTCCCTTCTCAGCAACTTGGGGTAAAAAGGGATCCATCTTCAACAATTCCATTTCCTTATCGCCTACCTACAACTTAAACTCATTCACCCTGAACTCTCCTGAAAACTGCCTTGTTAGGCACAGGAATTTGGGCGTATTTTTTTTAAAACAGTCTGTTTCCTCTTCTGATATTCCTGTGGACTTTGACCTTGCAAATACTCCGTCCTGAAAGGGGGAAAGTGGCAACTGTCATAAAAGACACACAGGAAAAATCCATGGTTCTGGGATACTGTATGGTCTTGACGGTTCTCTTCCTACTGCTTCACTGGTGCTTCTTTGACCTTAGTCATAGCTCATAAATAAAATACCAAAGCTTTGCAGTTCTCTTCTCTCAGTGACCTTGTCCCTAGTCTAAGAGACTGAGTCTCATCATGTTCCCTCTCAGCAAATGGTTGCCTGGTCAATATCCTGAGCTCTTTCTTGAGTCCCAGTGTGATTTTCCAACTGTTTATTGGACACTTTTGCCTACATGATCCACCAGCATCTCAAACTCAACATGCCTGAAACTGAACTCAAACAAAAATGGACAGTTCCCTCTTCTCCAGTGACCTCTTAATGTATTCTCAAAGCCTTCAGGTCATTATCTTTGTCATTAACAGCTCCAGATCCTTGCAATCCCTCAAGAATCTGCCCATTCATCACCTCTTCTTTCCCAATCCTGTTCTAATTTGAGATTTCTTCTCTCACTTAACTACTGAAATCACGTTCTAGCCATTTTCCTTCATCCTACTCTACTTCCTGCCTCACTCCATCCTGTGCATTGTTGTCAGGTAAATCTTAAGCCATTGGTCCAATTAAGTCTTTTCTGGCTCAGCACCTCCATCTGTACCCGATTCCTGACATAGCTTGGATTAGCCAACAAAACTCCCTCGTTTTATAGTCACTCTGTATACAGGCTTTTAATCCCCAACCAGACTCTAAGCCTCTGTGAAGAAAAGACCTATGCTTCATAACCCATCTCAAATAGCATCCAACATAGGGCTTTTCACAGCACAGGAATGCAATGAATACTTATTCAAGGAAATGCAGGATGAATGGATACTCTATCTCTCGTCTTTCCACCACACACATACCAGGTATGCACTTTCATTTAACTAAAACCTTATTCAACCATTGGTCAAATAGTGCATCACCATTCTAAGAAGCTGAAAATTAAATAGCAGGAGCAAAGTTACCTATCAGGAAAGGAAGAGGAATATAAATCACAGGAAAATATAGTATGTTTTATTGCCTAAACTGAGTAGGGGGTAGACAAGTACCATTATTCTTTATACCTTTTTCATTCTCTACATCTTTCTGAATGTCTGAAACAGTAGCCAAAAACATAAGGCATACTTAAACATATATCTCCTTCTCCCAATAAGAGAGTTTTGTATTTTATTATTCTGCTGTTTCATATGTGTTAGTTTTATTTGCTAGCCAGATTGCCAGAAAAAAATGTTTCATCATATTCCACGATTGATATTCACTTAGCAATGACTCATAAGACTAAAACTTTCTCACCCCTCCCCATCACAGCTTGCTCAAGTAGTTAATGATAGATTGAAGCAAACCTAAATAGATTATGGTTGCCCCTAATGCAAAGAAACACAGCTGTGAATCCTATTATAATTTAGTATTCTTCTCTAATTTATCTGTTTTTGTATTTTCCTGTAAGGCAGAGGTATTATTTTGTGGGTAAATGACATTTCCCTCCCTAAACAATATGATGGCTTAGCAATAGGAAGCTTATTTGTGAAGAACTTATTCTATGTGACACAGCTTCTTAGGACCATTTGACAGGAAAGAGGGGACTGTAATTTATTCGAGTAGCTCATTAAGTCACTCTTTATTTCCAGAGTAGGAGATGCTGTTTTTCAAAAATATTTTAAAACACTGAATAAAGTTGAATGTCTTTCCCTAAAGGTAAAGGTGAATGCAATCCAGGTGAATGCAAACTTTAACAGGTTCTTTGCTTACATTAAAAACATTCATCTGCCCATATAACCCACTTCCCAGATGGTTAAAATATGCAAATTACATATAAATACAGTTACTTATAAATTAATGAACAAATTCAAAGTGCTCATTGGTTTTGATTTAAAATTAAACAGTGAGCTAAGAATCAAGAATTTATGGAGCTACAAGACCACAGAGTAAAACAGCTTAGTCTTTGAAGGGTATTACAAAGATTTAGGAATAGCTTAATATTTCATGACTCTATGTGAAAATTCAAAAGCACTTCATGAGGAGCTGTTTTCAATAGCTTGTTAATCTGGTGAGTACTGAAATGTTATTGTTGATAGCACCCAGAAAAGCATCTTAGACATTTAAAAAAATGCTCAAAGGAAATACAGAAAGCATAAGCCCAAATTTTAAATGAAATCTCAAGTGATGATGCTGATATGAAACCCCGGAAGCTAGGGTTTGTCCATCGTGCATCTATACATGCTGGGGTTAAAAACTCAATTAGTTTTAGTTCGTCCCAGCCTTTCCTCTAGGTTCAATGACCTGGACATAAAATTTCCACTTTAATATGGCAAACTTAATTAACCCCATTGGAATTTAAAGGAGCTCATGGGAATTACAACAGACACCATCCTTTACTAATTACCACTTTGAGTTTTGTTGGGCAATCTCCTCCTCATCAGATAACTCTGCTGGGGCTTTCACCAACATCGTGGCTCTTCACACGTGACTGTGTGCCCACAAACATGAACTACACCCCTTTCCCAGACACAAAAAGGGGAAAATGTACTCTACTTCTTAAATCTAGGCAAAACTTCTAGAAACTTCTCGTGGGTATTTGCAGCCCAGGTATGTCACAATTTCAATCCTCATGGAGACAATGATGCCCTATCAAAGAGCTCAGGTCTCAGAAGCAAGTGTGTATGTGAATTGCAGGCTGCGTCAGCAATATCAATCATTATATTTGAATTTAGCTCAGCTGGCAGCCAAGTATAAGAATGTGTCCTCACCCCAAGAAAGACAGACAACTCTGCCTGGGGTAAAGGGAGGAAAGTTGACAGTGGGAACTATTTATCACCTCTTTACTTTGCCCAATAAAATTTCTAAATTTCTTCCCCATTCTCACTCTAGGGGGAGTCACAAACTCTAAACAGGACCTCAGGACCTCTAAACAGGACTCTAAATACTCCCCTCCAGGGAGGAAGGGGTTATATAAGGGGGGGTCTAAGCCAGCCAAAATGCCAGGGACATTAACCCCACAGGACTACAAAGCTTTTGGGGTGGGGTGGATAAGGGTAAGGGGTGGCAGACTTATTCTGAAATGGGCAAACAGCCCATAAATTTGATTACTGATATTCACTTCAGAGGAACAGGTTTTTACTTTCCTTTCGACACCCAGAATACAAATGAGAGAACAGATCAACATACAAACACCCTGCACATGGGAAGTCACAATCAAGAAGGTCCTTTGCAGGATGGCCGTCCTCACCAAATACCACTGTGGACTCTCACCTCTTCACCCACGGCAGCCTGCCCGTCCTCAGCACAACTCCTTATGTGAGCCTCTTCTCTAAACCTAACAACTGGGTGCCTGGACAGGAGGAAAGGGGTGGAATTTCTCATGCCAAGATGTAAGCAACAGCACCTCTTCCCTGTACCAAATGCCCAGCTCCGGGCCTCATCTCATCCCCCACCCATCCCAAACCCTTCTTCCTGACTTTCATCTGCCAAGCCCTCCTTTCTCAGCTCATTTTTAGCTTTATTTTCACCCTCACCACTCCACTCCATTGCCCTACCACGTCCCATTTCATACCCACTCCCCACCATACATCAGCAGAAACACAGTGCACACTTGGTGCTTAGAACATAAAGAAGCTATACTCCCAACCCCACAATTCAGGAGAGGAGAGTGCCAGGTATTTCAACATGCAAATATGGATGAGTTTTCCTAAGTCATCTTTCAGCATTCCTACATAAGCTTGTGTCCACGCTGAGGGTACACTGGGCTTTCCTACCTAGGTCTGCGTTCCTCACCACATGTTTCTTTAGGAAAATAGGATGTAAGTTCAAAACATGAATTAAGGATCACAGAGTTATGAGTTGGGGGACCCCTCACCCCAAGAAAGGGGCAGGTGAATTCTTAAATTGATCTTTTTTAAAAATAGAGAATTATTAATACATCCATGAAATGCTATACATTTTAATGTCTGTGACACGTATTTTCAGATATAGGGGGGAAAAAAGCAAAATATCAAATGTCTTCATGAAAAGGTTTCAATCAATTTGGATTTTTTTTACCCCACTTCAATATTCCCTAAAGAAAAACTTTAGATGTTAAATAAGAAGCTTTCAAAGGCTCCCAAATTGTTTTTTAAAAAGCTAGTTATTATAAGCTTCATCCAGCTAAAGTTTCAGCTTTTCAGCCAAAGCTCATTGTTGAATGTTCTAAAATGATGGAGTATAAAACAACAACAACAACAACAACAAAACAAAGTCTTGGAAGCAGTCTACTGGTTGGTTTTTCATATCCCCCCAAGCCCAGGGAGGTCAAAATTGAGAGGAAATAAGAGTCAACTCTTAAACAATGCATATGCACCCACTCAATTATTCCTACATTGTGTATATAATTCCAAGAATTTACGTTAGTTGAACAGCTCTCTAACTGCCCGAGGAAAAATACTTCCTGAACACATTCAGTTTTGCAAAGCACTCCTGCAAGAGGCATCTCAAGTTTCACTCAGAAATGAAGTGTCATTAGTTAAAATCTTTAGGGGGGAAAAAATCATTGAAAACATATTCTTACCATTCTCATTAGGCTCTGTTGGCTTGGACACTTCTCTGAAAGGGATTATAACTGCGTCTCCAGGCACTCTGGGGCTTTCCACATACTTGGGCTTCCTGACGGGACCTGCAGTGGGAAAGATCTGAGTGTGGCTAATTTTTTCCAGATGCAAACAAAGCTTCAGAATGTACAGTGTGTGTCCTTACCAGGACCCAAATATGCCTAAAGGGAAAGCCGGCCCTTTTTCCCTCTCTTCAAAACACACACACACACACACACACACACACACACTCTGGTACACATGCTCAGTCATTTCAGTACAGACATGGGAATGTCCAGTCTGAGCTGCCAAGGAAGAAACGGGTAAGCTCAGTTTCGAGAATGTAAACTCGTAACAAAAACAAAAGCTGCTCTTTTGCTGTGAAGTCTCCACAGCTGTCGTTGGTGTATGTCAAGTAAGTGATTTTGACATGTTCAAACCTGGATGGCTTATGGCGAAGGGGTTGTTATTTGGAATTTTTCTCTAACTGGGGCAAAGACGATTGGGTTGCTTGGTATCTCCAAAGTCAGAAAGCGAGGATTACAAACAGCCAGTCTGTGCTATCAGCACACTCTGAGCAGCCGTAGAACACAGGCATTTTATCAGACTGGTGACGCATGGCAATTGTGTGGGGCAGAGAAGATGATTGCTTTCTTGGCAGCTGACACAGCTGCCTTCAAAAAGGCACAGCAGCCAATCCGGCATGTGATTCAGGGACACAAGAGAGCCACAGAGTCCTATCCCTCACCTCTCCCTCAACCCCAACTTATCAGAAACTTTGGAATTCTTAGTAAGACTGAAGGGAACCCTCACACGTTGCTAGTGCCATGTACAGGGGCAGCCACTCTGGAAAACATGTTGACAGTTCCTCAAAAGGTCAACATACCTATCATATAGCTCAGCAATTCCACTTCTATGTGAGTATATGTTCACACAAAAATTTGCACACAAATGCTCACAGTGTGGCATTATTCATTGCAGCCAAATGTCCATCAACTGATGACAACAAAATGTGATGTATCCATACCATGGAATATTATTGGGCAATAAAAGGGACTGAAGTAAGGATTCATGCTGCATCATGAGTGAAACCTGAAAGCATTATGCTAAGTGAAAGAAGCCTGTTCCCAAAGACCACATATTATATGATCATATTCATATGGAATATCCAGAATAGGAGAATTTATAGAAACAAAGTATGAATGGTTGTCAGGGGCTAGGAGATATGTGGGCTTGTGGGGTGAGGGCTAAGGGGTGGTATGAGACTTCTTTTGGGGGTGATAAAAATGTTCTAAAATTAGGCTGTGGTGATGGTTGCATAACCTTGTGAATATGCTAAAAACTGCTGTAGTGTACACTTCAAATGAATGAACTGTATGCTATGAGAATTATATCTAAACAAAACTGCTTACAAAAAAATAATAAAAAAGACTGCCTATTCTGTCTGTTCCTTTCAAACATCACATTACATTTTGGTCCAAAATCACCCACTGGACTCTCATTTTCCTTTGTTGCCTCATACTGAAAGTGTGCTTTTAACAAGGACACAGAATTAGGGAACATTTCACATCAGCAAGAGAAAGGGTGGTGGGCAGAGGGCCAGACAGGCGTCCGGAGCTTGCCCACTGGCTCAGCCCCGAGCCTCAGCCATGACCCTCTTGGGGCCTCAGCTCCTTCCCATACACTGAAGGGATGAGTCAGGTGCATTCTGAGCACCCTTCTGTGTCAAACATCATACACATCTGAGAGATTCTGTTCAGAATGTGGCTTATCGTGAGAGATGCTGCCATCTAAAGGTTTCCTGCAAAAGCACCTATATTATCATAAAATAATCCAATTTCCAGTCAGCTATAAGGTGCTACAGCTTAAACTAAACTACATTAGCAAAGAAGCTTACAGTACTTAACAACAAGGAATATTATTTCACACTTTAGAAACCAGGGTTTTTAAATGGCTAATGTATTATTTAATCATATGGCTGTCTTCATTATTTATGTAATCTTGTCAGAAAGGGAGTTTTTTAAAGGTTAAAACGAACTGGTAATGAGGGAACAGGAAGAATATGGTCACAATATAAGTGGAAGATGTAGGCCCTACACCAGAATACAAAGTGCAATTCAGATTTTATCTAAAACATAGAAATATGCATGGAAGGAATATGTATGGGGGGTAGAGGGGAAACTAAGATATCTGTTGTGGAGAAGCCAGAAACTAGGAGGAAGGGCCCAAACAGGGTAGGCAGACATGGAACAAGGACAAATACAAGAGCCTTTCTACATACACATTTTGTTTGGGATCTATTCCTCATGGTAAAAGAGATCACGGGCATATTTCTCTCTCGTCATCTTCTCTCTCCCATTTAAAGGAATTGAGGGAGATGCTGCCTTTTATTATTATTGTTCCATGATTCCAATTGCCCTAACCAGCAACCATGCCACTGCTCAAGAGATACCTATGAGTTTCTGCTGACCTTCTCTTCAGGGTATAGTAACAGCAGGTCTAAAGAGATCTGCTTCCAGGCTCCCAATCTACCTACCCCACACATCCTTCAAAAATATTCTCTAATAGTAAGTACTCTCTTAAAATGTGGATTCTTTCACATGGATGGACAACGGTTATTATGAATGGTTAGAACGTCGAACCCCAATGTCACACAGTGCCTTCAGAAACCATCCATGCCCACTCATTTAATTGTCTGAACTGTGTTCTGTTCAGAGGCTGACCACTAGCTATAAGACATACTCAACACTGAGGGTGTTAAGAGCAGAGCCCCTGGAGGTGGGCAGACGTAGGCTTACCACAATGAACAGTGAGGCTAGATACGAAAGGAGACCTAGAATATACCAAAGTAAATAAAACGTGTATTCAGTGGTCACACAAGGCTAAGCACTTAAAAACTTTGACTCATTCAATCCTAATAACTTTGGGAGAAAAGCACTATTTACCCCCATTTTTAAGTCAGGAAACTGAGGCTCCCATCAGCTAAACTATTTGATCATGGCCCACAGAGAGCAAAGCAGGAATTCAAGTAGTTTTGCGGTCTGTGCAGATTTGAACTGAACCTACACTAAACCACCACTCAGCACTTATAAAACTAGGAAATCCAGATTAAACATGCTTTTATAGAAAAGTCCAGGGCAGTGGAACCTTCCACCACCCAATCATCTATGGACCTCAGCTGTATAGTCAGCAAATCTTTTATTCATACTTACTTGTCTCTGATCTCCCCTAACTTTTACTAGGAGTTAAAATATTATGAGGTGAATATAAACAACTGCTCTCCAACATGATCCTTTTATTTAAATTGCTTTTCACAAAGAGCTGAACCTTAAATGCTATAAAACAAGATGAATTTATAACCATAGAGGTTTTACTCTTTCCCCTCTCAATTGCTCTTCAGAGAATTTGTGTGTACTTTCCATTAAACATGAGCAGATGAACACTCATTTGCCTTCACTCCCTTTCCAAACACCATTAAAGTTGCAGTAAAGAGATTTGAGAGAGACCAATGGGGAAGGAGACAACCAGAGGCAAGAAACCAAACTTCTGAAAGTGGGAAACAGATTGCTGAGGAGCAGTGGATGGAGCCAACGAGAAAAGGTGAGCACTGGGGAGGGCTCAGTCTCAGAGACAGGAGATCCCTCTGAATGCAGGGGCACGTGCAGGGCCAAATACAGGATCATGGGTTGAAAATCCATTTAAGGGAGAGTAAGGCCCCCCTCTCCCAGAACCTCCCGTGTCCTGGAGGCTGAGTTTTTCTCTGGAAAGGTTTACTGCCAAGACCATGGACACTCAAGAACTGAACTCCTGAGTGTTACACTAAAACACTGGGGTTGAGAGAAATTCTACATGAAGAATGGTGGGTCGCCGATGGATGCCTCCTCCCACTCGGCTGTAAGAACACTGACAGAAAGCTTACCCACCATGGGAGGAGAAATGCCATGGCAGGGAGAGACTAGAAGATTCTTCTCTGGGGACACTGAACAAGAGGAAAGACCTATAAATAATCACGGTTGGGGACGTGCCTCCAAAGAAATGGCGGATCCCTGACCAATCACGTTACCACAATTTTAGTGGTCAAGACATTCACCTGTTTCCATCAGCGTTTTAGCACCTCATACTTACATACAAATTAGGATCATCAGACAGTTTAGGAAAGACCCTACCTTGAAAGACAGACCCCACAACAGGTTATAAAAGGAACTCTGAGGACACAGAGAAAAGGGGAGGAATGCTCTCCAGAATGAGAAGAGCTATGGCATCCACTACATAAGGGGCTACCATGACAAGGGACATTCAGGGTCTGTGAGGTAGTCAGCTGAGTAGGCTGAGGACAGCTGGAGGCCACACTAGTTATGAAATCATGAGGCCCTGATCTTACACTTAAACTGTCACCCAATTAAACCATAAGGACAATGATTTCTACGCCACTGAAAGGAAAAACTCTGCCTAAATGAAGTGGCCACATTCCTTCTTAAGTGATCAACGTAGATCAAAACTACATCATCCATCTCCCCAACACCCTCTCACTCAGGGGAAACTCCTGACCAGCACTTTTCCACCCATCTTTTTGTTTAAAATGTAATACTCAAAATTCCCAAGCACAAGCTACCTTAAAGTGAAATAATTCCCCCCTTTTACATAAACCAAGTGTTATCAGGTTAATCTCCCCAAATTAACCAGCATGTAATACTATATAGTTATCCAGTAAGCATGGTATTCCAGATATTAGTTATGTTGTAAGGCAAGATGCTCTTAAAAGCAAGACAAGACTGTCAGGTATTAGCAGGAAAATCTGCTCATCTAGAAGCCAGCGTTCCCTGTCACCCCGACCTCGCCTCCCTCACTCCTGGGCAACCAACAGAGGGTGGGGCCTGTAAGGAAGACCACCCTTTTCCTCTCAGGGTCTCAGCAGGGTCAGGGCTGTGGTTGGAGTGCCAGTGCTCCCAGTTTACAGGGTGTAAGGGAAATGGGGATTGCTCTTAATCATAAGTTAAATCCACTTCATTGCACTTCTGTATTCCCATCCCCTCATTCTTCCTCATCCCCATCCCCTCATTCTTCCCTCTCCCCGCATCCCTCCTCCCCATTCTCTGTCACAGGATACTGTGGGAGGGGGCTTTCCAAGTTAAGGAGCTCATAAGATCAAGAGAAACACAAAATGTGCCCCAAAGAGGTTTTATTGAGGTACCCATTTACACAGCTTGCAGGAAGAGTGCTCCTGCCAGCTCCTTTCACTGCACAGAGGGCCTCGGGTCAGTCGAGGAGTGAGCAGCAATCGGCCCTTAATCACTTCATTCCACAGCCTCAGAGGCACAGCCTTCTCCCCATCCAGGCTGGTGCCTGCATGTAAACCCCCAAACACACTTTTCCCAGCGGCCAGTTTTCCTACTCTTTTTGACATTTTAATCACACAGCTGACTATTTTGCTACTTAGAAACTGCCATATAAGGAATATTTTGTAAAAAGGGATGGCAGAAATAAACCAAACTGGGCTTTATCTCCAGGCAGTGAAAGAGAGAAGGGCAGGGGTTATTTTTCATTTCTGAAAAGTTTGTTATACACACTCACTCACACACACACACACACACACACACACACAAACACACACACAGGCAATAACTGGAACTCAGAACACCTGAGGCTACTTATTGCATTTAAAGCAGATCTCTTCACAACATCTGGAGACCACGAAAAGTAACATTTTGTGTCATCAATCATTTTAGAAAATTTTTTAGCATCTTGAACTTTCATAGTAAAGGTTCCTGTCAATTTTATCTGGTCTAGGTTTTCATTTCACATTGGGAAATGTTCACAAGATAAGAAAAAAATGAAAAGGAGATGAGGAAGAGGATTTGGGGGGACGGGGGTTATTACTAAAGAGAATATCATTAGTCATTTCCAAAAGGTAAACTGTGGTTAACTATCAGATCACAGTCTTGGATTTTTAGAAAGCATGATACCTAGGATTCCAAAGTTGGACCCCTCTCCTGAACCCCAAAAATAAAGTATTGAGGGAGAAAGGAAGAGATATACAATTTGGGACTGAGAAAGGAGAGGATGTCGCCTAACAGCAGCACTCTGTCATGGAGACCTGGGCTGACACCTTGCTGCTCTGTCCCTTGCTGAGATGAGGCAGGTGAATGAATGGGTGGGACCACCCACGACCCTGTCTGTGAGGGGTGAGAGGCCCTGTCTGAGAGGGAAGATGGAACCAGATGACGCATGGACACAACCAGAATGCCTCACCTCAAGGGAAGGGCAACTAACTGCAAGCATCAGACGTTGTCCGTCACTTGGATTTCTCCTAGGAGGTGCAGGAGACAGACTGTAAATAAACCCTTCAAAGGCTGCTTGAGATGGTTGTACCCAAGGGAAGGACAAAAGGCAGCACTAGGCTCCCCTGACCCACGTGCCTGGGTCCTGGGAGCTGATAGGGGCAAGGATCCACGGGAGAAGTGCATCAGCAGCAAGGGCTTCCCAGGTATTAAGCACATGTAACATACCCCTCAGGGACTTCTAGAAATTTCCAGAAACACTTAACGAGGGCCTGGGGCTTTGTGAAAGGAGAGGAGGGCAGCACGTCAGTGCAATCTGAGTTATTACTACTAACGTGACCTCCTCCATACCCAAAGGCAAGTGAGGTCTGGGGAAATTCAGATGGTAATTCTAGGGAAGGGAAAAAAGGTCCACAAGAAGGGAAAAAATAGGTCACCCGCTGATCTTGAACGAAATATAGAAAAGTTACCTGACACTACTCTGGATAAGCCTCCTTTTTCTTATTTCAAATACCTTATTTTTTTGAGAAGGGTAGACAGCCTTTATTCATTCACACAATACCCAAGGCATTGTGTGAATGTAAACTTCCATTACCACGAGGTGCTTAAATCTAGTAGAAAGACAGTACATCAAAATGGAGCCATGCTCCTTTCAATAAGGCATCATTACAGTAATTGTTGACAAAGATTTCCAAGTCTGTTTGTAGTGCGCATGTTTACAGTACTATGAGTACAATAAACTAATTCAACAAAATAACCTGGGTCATGTTTCCATTTTCTGCCAATGTAGGTTGAGCTGTCATTCTGTTCCTATACTGTATGTAATTCCTGTATAAAGTGTAGAAATGCATTAATTCACTTTACTAGATAGGTATCTACAAAAGTCCCCTGCACGCCCAGCACAGGGTGAGAACCAGGTGGGGACCGTGCTCTCCTGAGGTTCTCAGTTGAGGGCACAAGCGTCTTTATTACCTCGTCTGAATTTTGCTTCAAAACACTTCTTCATAAAGAGTGTGCTACAAACGCGTCAGCTGGCTCTAATCTGTCACCTAAAGGCAATGTGCTGCCTTCATCTGGAATACAGGCTCAAGGAGTACTTAACTAGCTTTTAATCAAGAAGCCACACTCAAGAGAGGCTGCCGCAAGTCAGTCACTAGCCATCCTCATCGCCAACCAGCGCCAAGGTTATGCTGACCGGCACTCTTGCGGTTAGAAGTGGACACTCACACTGGCTAAATTACTGACTTTGTTAATTAGAGTAATGGTTGTTGGATATTTATTTTCAGTGGTGAAATTCATGGTATTTGTGGTGAGAGACTGACTAGAAATATCACAGGAGCCCTCTGGCGCTTGTATGAGTCACGTATAAACATCTAGCATGCCCTGAGAAAGGCACCCTGGACTGGATAAATAAATGTCCCCAGGTCCAGCTCCTGATTCCAGGGAATTATTAGGCCCCTGAGCAAAACAGGAGGAGGCCCGGAATGCTGTCTGTGGTAGGTGGCTTCCTAAAATGTCACTCCCAGATTCCCGACTCCTGGGTATTGAGTCAAACACAATCTGGGCACGGCTATGAAGGGACTCTGCAGATGGAATTAAGAAGTAAGGTTACTAATTAGCTGACCTTAAACTAGAGAGAGTACCCCGGATTATTGGGTGGGCCCAATGTCATCACACAAACCCTGAAAAGCAGAAGAGGAAGACCGAAGACTCAGTCTTCAGCTCATGCACAGATGTGACATGCCCCTTGGGGGACTGCCAGAAACATGTTTGTAAGGGCCTGGGACGTTGTGTGAGGAGAGGAAGGTAGCGAGTCCATGCAATCTGAGTTATTACTACTAATGTGACCTCCTCCATACCCAGAGTATGAGGTAAAAAGAGGCAGAAGAGGGGCACGCGGTCAGAGAGACTCAAAGCAAGAGAAGGATTCCACCCTTCTGGACTTGACAGTTGCTACCTTTGAAGACGGAGGAAGGAGGCCACCAGAAAAGGAATGTAGCCAGCCTCTAGAAGTTGAGAACAATCCCTAGGCGAGAGCCAGCAAGGAAGTGGGGACTTCAATCCAATAGCCACGTGGCACTGAATTCTGCCAACCTGAACGAACCTGGGAATGTTCCATCCCCTGAGACTCCATAAAGCAAAGCAGCTCTGCTAACATCTTCAGCTCAGCCTTGCTGAAGACCCAGAGCCAAGACCCAGCTGCATCACACTGTCCGGGCTGCTAACCTCAGAACTGTGAGGTAAGACATTTTCTTCAGCTGATACGTTTGTAGTAATTTTTTAGGGCAGCAATAGAAAACAAATACATTGTCTATGAAATAGAGAGACTTGCTATAGATAAACACTGAATACAGGTGCTGTCAGGACACCGACCCCCTCAGAGGATAGAGCTAGACCTTCACTAGATAAATGAAACTAGTTACATGGCTGCCTCATGCCAACCTGGTAATTAATCTACGTATGGGCAGAACTCAGTCTGAGCTTTGTTTTCATTCTTACCTGAGTGAATTTATAGGGATGAAATCTCTAGCCCTCGCCTCCTCTAACTCTGGTAGTTATTATAATTTACCATAAAGAATCTAATACCTGAAGTTGATTTCATTATGATAAGAACCATTAACTAAAATGTCACAAATGAATAACCACACACCTTGGTTTTAACATGTCCTTGGAAGAAAGAGCTGAGTCCTTCCTGGAATGGAAATTTCAGAGTTTCTATAAGGAACTAGGGAAGGAGTTCTCTAGTTATTCACACTAGGAGGAAATGAGCCCTCGGCTGCATGATAGTTAACTGACTCCCAAAAAGAAGGAAGCGGGGTCCTTGAGAACTTTCCCCGTGGGTTCAGGCCAGCTGTGCTCTAGACCTGAGCAACTGCATTTCCTGCGATCTTATTAGAAATGCAAATTCTCAGCCTGAGTCCAGACCACTGAGTGACTCTGGTACACACTCAGGCCTGAAAACTGGCTTAGCTGGTCTGATGTAGCTATACAAGACCTGGCCCCTTCTCTGCAGCAGCTTCACAGTCAAGTATGAAGATCAGACAGAAACTGTCACAGCCCAGTGTTAAGTGACTTGGGAAGGACAGCAGAGGGGAAGGGAGGAAGGACTTAAGCGGGGCCTGAGGATGAGGTGGGGGTGACATCACTGCCAGAGAGAGTGTAGGGAGGTGGGGAGAGAGGGTTTTACTTTTTCCATTTCTACACAGAAGGAAAGCAACTTGAGGAAGAGAACCTTGCTACTTTTTGGCTTCCTTACAGTGCTTACCACAGTGCTGTGTACTCAGTAGGTACACAAATATTGATTAATTTTGACAAGAAAAGGCTTCCTTCTGCTTTTCAAAGGAATTACACTTGTTTGCTATAAACTAGTAACTTCTAAGGGATTTCCTGACTTGGGAATAGCTTCGAAATATTCACGCAGTACAGTGGCTACTATGGAATCCTGTTCTAACTGCATTCACTTTCCGTTGAGGGCAGGGCATGTCGGGGGAAGGGGTGGCAGGGAAAAGCATGGGTTCCAGTTCATCCAGAGATTCCCATCTGTTGGGAGGTGTTTCATGACCCCTCATTAACCATCCTGGAGAGGGCAGAAGGGCAGCGCTGTGCAGAGGGCATTCCTGTTCTCACCCATCAGCTCTCTCCCCGTTCTCCACAGTGGCCAGGTCATCTCCATCCTCCTCAAACAAACCTCTGCTGCATACACATGCACACCTCACCCTATACAGGTACCCTCACGTCCTATATCACAGAGGAACTGGCCATCAGAAGGAAACACTTGGCACATTCCTGAGCTCCACCCTCACTTGCAATGGTCCTCATCCTGTCACATCCATGAAAGCTACTACTTCCATCTGTGCTCAGGGTGCCAAGATCCAGGGAAAGAAAAGGGAGAGAGATGCAGAACCCAACAGTTTCTATAGGGAAATATCTATAAGAATTGTTGCTCTGGATAGGATTTATCCATTTAATCCGATTAAGTCAAAAGATTAGCCATGGATGTTGGTTACAATCTGACTAAGGTGCACTGAGACCATCAATTAAGGGGTCCAGGTTGGACAATGAACTACCTACCCACCTACTAGAATGGCTAAAATTTAAAAAAGAAACAAACAGCAACAGAAAAAAAAATCCTGATGATTAAAAACTGCTGGTGAGGACGCAGATCAGTGGGAACTCTCCTACATTGCTCGCGGGAACGCAAAATGGTACAGCCATTTTGGAAAACAGAGGCATTTTCACATAAAATTAAACACACTTACCATATGACCCAGCAATTCTACAACTAGAAATTGACCTGAGAAAAATGAAAATGTGTATTTACCCCAAAACCTGTATGCACATATTTATAGCCATTTTATTCATAATCATCCAAAACTGGACACTACCCAAATGTCTTTCAACTGGTGAACAAATAAACTATGGTATATTCATGCAGTCAAGTGGTACTGATACCCATTACAACATGGATGAAATTCAAATGTACTATTCCTAATGAAAGAAGTCAGCCTCAAAAGGCTGAGGGAATATTTTAGGGTGAGGGAACTGTCCTGTACTTGATTGTGGTGGTTACAGAACTCTATGCATTTGTCAAAGCTCACAGATCTCCACAACAAAAAGGAATTTATTGGTGTATGTAAATAAAAAATTTGCATTAAAAAAGGGGGGGCTTGACTTAAGGGTATACATTTGTACAGTGGAGTATCACTCTAGCTGGCTGAAGCCTCTATCCTGGGCAAATATCTCTGACCGACTGAGAGGCCAAGCTCCAGCATGTATCTTCCCTTTCATCTTGGTAAGACAGCCCTTCTTTTTAACTGTTCACTGTTTTTGAAAGTACCCAATACTTGGCAGGAGACAAGAGAAATTATAGCAAGTTCCTTCAGTGGGGGGCTGAAAGTTGTTTATGTAAAGCTGACTCTCCAGGGCAATCTCATTCTATAGGTTTGTACTCTTGATTGACTTTCTATCAACTGGGCTATTTTACAGATTTGCAAATTGCAAAAAACTGATAGCAATGCAAATGGTTCTTATCCATAGCAATGCAAGTGAATTTTGACTGATGGAGAACACAAATTTCTGTAATCCAAATTCTCATTTACACTGGTTTTAACATTTTGTTCATTCCCTCCTTAATGAGCTAAATAAAATTGTTGATATATGACCTTTCTTTATTTGCATAGCATAGTTTTGCCTTTTTGGGAAAAAAAATTATACTTTAGCAGAACAGTGCAGTTTAGTGAATACAGGACCACATTTTCCAACCTCTTGGGCAGTTAGGTAAATGTAGCCACTGGAGGCAAATGTTTGGTGGGGTTTGAAGGCAGACTGTTTAAATGGAGCTGCCCTCCCTGGGAGAGGTTCCCTTTTGCTCTTCTCTCTTTCCGCCTTCTGGCAGGAAATGTGGCTCTAACAATCACATCGGACCCCAGGTTGACCTTGTGGTAGGAGGATGTGGTAGGCTAATAATAGCTCCCAAAGATATGTCCATGTAAATCCCTGGAACCTGCAAATGTTACTTTGTTTAGAAAAACAGTCAGTGTAGATGTGCTTAAGGATTGTGAGACAAAGTCACCATCCAGGATTATCCAGGTGGGCCTGAGATGCCATCACAAGTAACAGCATCAAAGAAAGGCAGAAGGAGATCCGATCATCACACGCAGAGAAGGCCACGTGAAGACAGTGACAGAGAATGGACTGATGCAGAAACAAACCAAGGATGCGCTGGAACCCCCAGAAGCTAGAAAAAGCAAAGAAAAGCTTCTCCCCAGGGTCTTCAGAAGAAGGGCAGCTCTGCTAACACCCTGATTTCTGACTTCTGGCCTCCAGAATTGAGAGAGAATAAACTTCTGTTGTCTTAAGCCACCACGTTTGTGGTAGTTTGTTATGGCAGCCCCAGGAAACTCATAGAACAGATGGTGAGCTCCAAGATAAGAGCCTGGTTCCCGGATGAAACCTAGAAGTCCATTTACCTCTGGACTGTTAAAAAGAGAGAAAAATTAATTTTCGTCTTAAGCAATTATGTAGTATTTGATTGTTCTTTACTTGAAACCAAACTGAATGCTCATACAGTAACATACCGTGATCATGAATTAATTATTGGACCTAAGCTTACCTTGCCTGAGTTGATCTATTATATTGGTTGTCTTGCAACCGCAGCAAGATTGAGAATTAAGTGAAGAGCTGACGAAATAAGTCAAGACTAAAATATTGATATAATTGTTTTACATTTAGGAATAAGTTTGCCATCACTGGGCATGATGGAAATATATCTAGTAGAGAATTTTTAACATTCTTAAAATGTAACATATCAGAGTATCTGACCGATTAGATTTTATTCCTATTTGAAATGGGTAATTTTTAGATTTAAGGGAAATTCATTTTAAATGTATAATTGTAATTAAATTATAAACATAAGGTTTATAAATTGAATTTAAAGGCTTATAGAAAGCCATGTTTTCAAGTTTCAACTATAATATATTGAACAGTAATTTGAAAGTCTTATCATCCGCACACAAAATGTGGCCCACAGACATCAAAATTCTCATTTTAACAAGTCTCTTCACTGTATAAAGTCAGTGTTGTCAACTTCAAAATACTCACAGGAGCCCAAGATTCGTTCATCTTAAAAAAAAGAAAGGTAAAAAAATCCCATGTCCACCACTACGTACAGCTTATCCCTCTCCCATGGCCTCTGGTCCCTCAGCTGAATTCTGGAGCCTTTCAGGAGCCACCAGAGTCCTTCTGAATCTCTGTCATCACTGCGTACTTGTCAGATTCACTCCTGCGTGTTTCTGGCGTCTGTACAGAGGAGGCACTGCTCTGAAACACTATCTCTGAGGTCGGGGGCTGCCCGCAATATTTCCGTGCACTGTCAAAGGGTTGGTGTGTCAGGTCACACACAAGTGGTCTCTAATAATCCTAGAAAGTTCCACAACAGACGCATCTGAGACTGAAAGTTAGCGCCGAGCAGAGGTTGTGCTTGGGAATTTGAGGCAAACGTCCTTCTCTGACTTCTTTGGTGAGGAGGTCATACTTGAAAGCACGTGATTGCCATTATCTGAAATACCTCTTGAAAACATCAGGAATCTAAGAGACCAGCAGCAAAGTGATATTTTGAGGCTTACCCATTATCTCTTTCAAGTATGAACAGAACAAATTGTGCTCACAGAGGACATAGGTAACCCATGACATCACTGACAAGGAGCCAGATGAAGAACCACAGACAGAGAGCATCTCCTCCCCACATACCTAACCACCCCCTGCGGCGACCTTGACCTGCACAAGCCTCTCAGCTGCAACGTTTACCTTTCTATCAGTGTCCTGGATTCAGGACACATAATTGGGTTAGTGTCTGGGTGCCTTTAGAATTTTTCTGTATCTGTCAAAGCAACTACAATTTTACTTCTTCACTTTCTCAAGAACTGATCAGGACAAACATATAATTTAGAAATCCTAATTAACACTAATTTATTACAACTAAAAGAGTAGCTGCTTCTTGATTTTTAAAAACCAACTCTTAACCAGCTGTCACACTCACCTCCAGCTTAGCACCTGCTAGCATTTACCCACGTCAGTCACAAGGCCATATTAAGTGATCCCACCAACTCGCCCACCTGTCCCATTCTGAACACTCCTTCTGTGGATGTCAATATTCTAGGAGGCAGAGAGCTGCCAATCTGAAGCCACCCCTCATTCCCGTACATCATGGAGGGCATTTGTGGGCTCCCTGGCTGCTTTCCACACAGGCTTAACCATCTTAGGCTTCAGGGCAAACACATCTTCAAACATCTGAGCAAAGAAGAATGAAACTATTAACTCTCCAACCTGCCTATAGCCAAAGAAAAATAGCTCCAGAAGAACAGGATTTCAACCTGTGGCACTCTTATACCTCAGCTACTAAATAATTTTGAATAATCAGGAAAAAAAACCAAAGCTTACCGTTAAGACGTATATTAAAAGTTAAAGGTTAATATGCTCAAAGACATAAACTTGGAATTTTTACTTTAAAGTACTTAGTTTATGTAAACCCGGGCATGTATAAATGCAAAGTAAGAAGGTAGCTTCTGTCTTTTCTTGAAGAAGTTAAAATGTTCTTTTCTTAACGTACTTTTTTTACTAGACAGCACGCAGGTCAGGAAAGACGCATGGAATTCTGCAGAAATTGTTGCTAGAACACACTGATCCTTCAGCACGGACCACACGGTGGCGCTGCGTCGATGATAATTTCAGACAAAAGACAGAAGCGAGTTTCTTTAACCGTCAGGACAACGTTTGTTTGTGCCCCCTAAGGAATTAGGAGCGTGAAGTCCAGAAATACTTTTTCTTTAAGATTTCAGGTAACCCACCTATGGTTAACAGTCTATATAGTGAAATTAAACTGCTGAGGAAGCAACTCTCTGCCCCCAGTATATTTGGCCCCCACAAAGGCTGCTCAGCCTCACTGAGCGCCAACAAGGCAACGTGTGGGGCCCAAGTATGCCTGAGTTAGCTGCCTCATAGTGTAACGCTGAAATTTCATCTACCCATGAATTTATACTAATCCATAAATAAGTAAATGGGGAAGAAGAGAGGACTCTCCCATGCAGAAATATTCTAAATAATTTATGTAGATACTCTCAAGGAGGGGAGCCAAATGCCCCACCCTTCATGCTAGGCTGCGCAAGGTGATGGTGTCCCAAAGGGCACAGAATGGAAAGGGACATAAGGAAAAATGAGTAACTCTACCATGGAGAAACATGGCAACCACAACCTCGATCAGGCAGTGGTTATTATAAAAAAATAAAATTTATTATAAACTGTGATGAATCATGTTGGTTGTATGGACCATCAACACGATGCAATGAGAAGGGCGCTTAACCTCTGTGGTCTTCCTTCAGTTTCACCATAAGAAAAGTATCAGACAAATCCCAGCACAGTGGCATTGTACAAAATACCCTAACAGTACACCTCAAAACTGCCAAAGTCATCAAAACCAAGGGAAATCGGAGAAAGTGTCTCAGCCAAGAGGAGCCTAAAGAGACAGGACAAGTAAGCGTTATGTGGTGTTCTGAATAAAATCCTGGATATTAGGTATAACCACAAGTGAAGTATAGACTTTAGTTTACAAGAATGTGTCAGTATTGGTTCATTAGTTGTGATGAGGTACCACACTAATGTACTGTATTGATAACAGGGACACACTATGTGCTGTATAGGAACTCTGAACTATCTCTGCCACTTTTCTCTATATAAATCTGCAACTATTCTAAAATAAAAGGTTTATTTTTAAAACGTTCATTCAAGGTTCAAGTGGTAATTAAGAGACACCTTCACATATGGAATATTCCCTTTATCTTCTGTATTAAGGGACTTAGGCTGTGTTCCTGACAATCCCTTGACATTCATCACAGAGGAAGGCTGAACACAAGCTGAACTGTGTTCCCCCAAATTCATATGTTGAAGACCTAACTCCCAGTATCTCAGAAAGTGACTGTTTTTGGAGATGAGGCCTTTAAAGAGGAGATTAAGTTATTAAAACAAGGCCATTCGGTGGGCCCTGATTCGATCTGACTGTTGTCCTTAAAAGAGGAAATTTGGGCACACAGGGAGACACCAGGGATAAAAGACCATGTGAGGACACAGCCAGAAGGCGGCCAAGGAGAGAGGCTCAAGAGAAACTAAATCTGCCGACACCTTGATCGTGTACTTCTAGCCTCGGAATCGTGAGAAAATAAATGTGTTGTTTAAGCCACCTGGTTTGTGGCACCTTGTTATGGCAGCCCGAGATGACTCATACAAGAATGAAGCCAAAAACAGAGCGCTACGGAAGGTCACGGGAAGAACAACGGCAAGAATGCAGAGCTTGCTGGCCTCTGTGCCGCCTGTACCTTTGAGAGGGATGTGTCCTAAGTCTGCTGCTTTGGGCAGCAATGAAGTGATGTGGAAATGACTGTAGCTTTGGAATCAGGCAGATTGAAGTTCAAATCCCAGCTAGTCGTGACCCAGCTGTGACCCCTCAGTCAAGTTATCTAAGCTATAGGGTTTCTCCAACTGTAAGTGGGGCTGGTACCTATACCTCAGAGTTAAAAATGTTTCTCAAGTGTCTACTACATGGTAAGCACTGAATAAAGACTGTTTCCATTCTCCCTTTCCTTTCTTCTAAGGCAAAAATCAGGATGGCTAACCATGGACTCAAGGCCAATTCTGCCCCATTACATGTTTTTATAAATAAAAAGTAAACACTTTCTTTTTTGGGGGGTGGCAGGGCTTGATATAGATTTGATTCTACATATAGAATTTAATGTTGAATATATTAAAATAACAAATCTGGCATTTTTTGGGGAGGTTAGATTTATCAGAAATGTATTCATGCTATGAATTGTGCTCGGATGGTTAAAAAAAAAATAGACAAGGTTGTCATTCTGTATAAACAGTGGATATAGCAAAATGTTTCAAATGGATAAAGTGTATAAGGTACAGAGGTAAAGATTTCTATGTAAAAAATTTCTGTACAATATTCTCATCTGGCATATTCTAATCCGGTTATGGTCAATAAAGTTTGGGGATTATTATTTTTTAAATGTAAACAGAAAACACATGTCCATGCATTTCTATACTTACGTTTATGGCTGATCGGCGACACAATGATAAAGTTAAGTAGTTACAACACAGACCATATGGCCCTTAGAGCCTAAAATATTTACTATCTGGTCCATGACAGAGAATGTTTGTCACCTCTGCTCTATGGTCATCAATTACCACATTTTCAAAAACTAACAGACACTTTTCATTCCTTATCACACTTGACCTTCACAGCGTCTGCCACAGTATGCCATGTCTTGAAATTCTTCCTCCTCCCTTGAAGCCAGTGATCTGTAGAACATCCGAAGTTCAAGATACTCAAAGTCAAACTCACTGCCCTGGCTGACCAACCAGTTTCTGTACTCCACACTGTCGTTCATTGCACCGTTACCTATGCCTGTAACAGGACAGAAACATCATTACCTGGAATCCCAGGAATGGGGTTGTATGCCACCTGTCAGAGCCTTAGTGTCCTTACCTATAATACGAGAATAATGACCACCTTGGAGACATGGGGGAAAATGTAAAGCCACCAGTCCAACAATTTTTGGAATCTGAATTCATCTAGAAAACCGAGCTAGAGCCCTTAGCAAGCTTCCCAACTGGTGTGCAAAGAATGAGTTAAGGGTGTGAGGTGAGGTGGATCCCCCAGCTCTATGGATTGCTGTGAAGTCTAGGGCAGTGTCCCAAGGGACAGTCTACTTATTCCAACCGCTGAACAAATATTTCCTCTATGTTCCATGATATTAAAAGGGCTAGCAAGCCCTGGCCCTGAGTTATTTTGCACTTCTCTTTCTTCTCTAATTCTCATGTACAAACAGGTCACCACAACCTACACATTCTTTTTCCTAAAACTTTCTGCAACCAACCTCCATTTCCCTCCATTGTCCTCTGCCACTGAAGAGGTCTAAGCCACTCTACTTCACTGGGATCATTATAGAAGAGTCCACCCAGTCACCTCAACTCCAAGATGGCCTGCATGAAATAGTTACCCTCTTAAGACCCAAATCTATTTATTTCATCTGTCTATTTTAAAAATGGTCAAAGAGCACCACTGCCAAAAAAATAAAACCCTTCCTGACTCCCACTGTATTTCCATCCTCGTCTCTAATGCTACCTGCCTCATTATGCCTCATTAAGCTCCAGCCACTGCAGGCCACCCACTCACATTCCTACGTGCCCTCCAGGCCTTGTGCGGAGCTGTTCCTTCCCTGTGGGACAGTCTTCCTCCCCAAATTGGCCCCTGGAAGCACCAGTTTTCCACCTAACCCCTAATTCATATTTTAAGAACCCTCTCCAGTATCACAGACACCAGGAACCTTTTCAGCTCCCCCAAAGAATCATGCTCGTCTCCGTGACGTCACAACACTTTCTGAACACCTCAATGTCTGAACCGTCATCACCTGTCTCACTAAGCCGAGAGAGGTCCCCAAAGCTTAGGGCCAAGTATTTATTAACTTCATCTCTAGCCCAGAGCCCAACATGCAGCCAATGCTCAAGAAACCTGCATAAAACAAATCAGTGTAAAAAATGATTGAAAACGATTTTACGGGGTAAAATGTGACTCTGAGTGACTCGGAGGCCATTCAGAAAAATGAAGGTCACCACCAAAAAAAAAATTACATCCACCTACATAGTATACTCTTCTAATGAAAGGGATCCTGGAAACCTCTCTTGCTACTTTAGCTACCAACAAGTCAAGGGAAGCTGGGGGAAGAAAGAGCTCATGAGAGCACTACTTCATAAAAAGGGACGATTCTGAAAGGCCAAAGGCACACAACCTAGGGATTTCCAGTCTGAAAGGAAAAAGCAGGGCAAGTAAGCCACAAAAAATAATGGAAGGAACTCAAAATGCAGATCAAAATGTGATTTTTCTTAAGCAGCCCACTAGGACATTTCTGTCTCATTTCAGGGGAAACATGTTGGACTCAAGAAATCTACAAGCAACAGTGAGAATAAGTCAAGGGGACGCAGGTATCAAGCCACAGGAATTTTTCCTGCCTTAAAAAGACCTGTTATTTCTCAATTACTTATTAAAACACCACGAACTTAAGAAAAATATACAGTGAAAGCTACCATCGAGTATATATCAAGTCCTCAGAAAATGTTCAGTGTGTACTTTCCGGACCTAGCTGGCTGGCTGACATAATTTTTTTCCCGACCGAGAGTCCACATAGGGCTGAGGCAGCCATTCTGGGGCATCTTTTTTCAGCTAGGCAGAATCAACCCTCACTTCAAGATAACATACAGATGCTGGTGGGTTTCCGCGCCCTCGCCCCCAAAATGTTTGGTATCGGTTTGCTTCCTTGTGAATTGCTTTCACACTCCTCCAAACTCAGTTACTTGTGTTTCTCACTGGTTGATTTTTATCACTTTCAATAAGAGCTACAATAGGACCAAGAATAAACAAACAAGGCATCTGGCTGGAGCAACACACACCACAGGAAATGAAAAGCAATGAAACAGCTGATGAGAACCTTCTGCAGAAGCTGTGAATGGGTTACCTTTTCCACAAAACCATGCCCAGAACTTACGAACCAAATCCAAATACTAACAATTTGTTTTGTACAGTTTCCTCAAAATTTACTAACCCAAATCCAAATATCAACTATTAGACTATAAAGGTCCCTGCATTGAAGCACTGGGGCTTTCCCCACCTTTAGATCAGAGAAACAGACTGGAGTCAAAAGAGGATGAATACAATATGGAGAAGCTGACAAAGGGAAGAAGGGCATATTACCTAACCTCAGAAATTAGAGGTGGCAGTAGCGTTTCTCAAAGGTGTTTTAGGAGCCAGGCCCTTTGCAAACATTCCTTCTATCCTTTCAAACTAAATGGTAGATAATTTATTCTCATTGCCAGATGAGGAATGATGCATCAGAGATGCTGTCAAGTAACTTCCAAGGACACCGAGCTACTAAGAACAAGGGCTGGGGATTTGAACCCAGGTCTGTCCATCTTGTAGGGCTAGAAACTTCCCATGATATTACATAGTTTGGGTAGAAATTTTCCATTTAGAAGGCAGCGAGGGACCATGGGATAGCATACAGGAAGTCAAACTTACCTAATGCAGATAAAATCTGCTTAAACCTCACAACTTCCAAAAACATCACGCACTCTGAGAATCTTTTCAATGCATGTACTCAAATTTTAATGCATATATATGAGTGCATATAGTTATTCAAATCTTAAGAGTATACACACCTAGCTTTAATAGGAACGGAAAAAAAATGTAAATTATTTTGTAAAAATGAACTATTTTTTAATAAACGGAATCTCTATTGAATGTATTTGCTAAAGGGCTGGAAGTCCACAATCATTTTCTGATTGACACAACAACCTGTAAGCCTCATTCCAAGATCTTTAATTTCCATTATCAAATATTTCCAAATCAAATATTAACACTAGACTCAAAGATGTGCACAACAGGCATATATTTCCTTTTGATTACCGATGACCTTTAACATCCAGAGTCCTTGTGAAACATCAGAATGCCCAAGGCAGAAGTGTCCATAATATTTCTGCATTCTCAAGTGACACTTCCCTCCAGTGTTGCTGTGGAGTTGTCACCTGGGCACAATTACCTCACCTGCATTCAACCAAATGTGCTACACAACACGGGGGACAAGTCTGGAGGGTAAGAGACATGCACTTGCTACCCCCTCAGCCAGTCTGGGCCCCCATGCTCCCCTCACATAATGGGATACTGACGTGGAACGTATTTCTGGTACCATACAGACTGAAGTACAAGCTATCTACTTCATCAAATAAACAGCAATCTATGACAATGGCAGAAGACAAACAGCTCTTCCATCCAGAGACAGTATGTCTGCATATGGCATTTAAGAGCAGTTTAAGGGGGTTGTCCAAGTGTAACCTGCCAGGAAGGTTTCTGCCTTACCTGCTGACTTTACCACTTACCTGAGGAAGGAACAAGTCTGTAACTGCGCTTTCATGCATAGCTTCGGATAATAAGTAACTGCTCAACTTCCCATTGGACGTTTGCTCTCATTACCTGGTGAGCAAATTTGGACCATTTTTGGAGTACTTATTCTCCATCAGCTTCATCTTTCATTTCCAGAGAGCTCACGAGAACTTCACAAATTACTGAGGCAGGGTACCACCAAGCATCCCCTCTTTTTGTTTTACCTAAATTTCTCTTTTCCGCTAAGAACTACTGCTTTCCTAAACCTTTGCACTGGCATCACTAGTTCGAAGAGCTGGCTTCCTTTACAGGGCAATTTCCAGATGTAAAATTCTAATCGTTTTATACAAGTCATACAAACAAAAAGAAGATGAGTAACACAAGCAGTTGGTGGCAGAACTGGAATTAGAACCCCGATATTGGTCAGTCATGGTGTTAATGATGCTTTCATGTCCTATTCACAGGGAACAAAGCCTCCTGCACATCAAGAAGCCATATGCTTGCCAGAAAACATACAGATCTGAGGGAGAAATCCCACTGGAGGGCATCTGGCTGAGCATAAAGAATCGAGAGGATAGAGACTGTAGGAATCTATTGGCACCCACTGAGTCAGTTGAAGGAAGCTGAAGATGGGCTCCGAGGCAGATGGTTACACTGAAAGAGGAACCAACACAGGAGAACTTGTGGATCAGGCCCTATGATTTACAGTCTCCATTTCATTTAAATTTCACTTACGCTATAAGAGAAGCAGCATTACTAACCCCGTATCCCAGATGAAGAATCACCTATAACCAACTGGGATGTGAATCCAGTTCCAACCTGCCCAAGACTGGGGTGGATGGGGAATTTTGCACCTATCGGGATCATTAACATTTCAGTTAGCTAAAACCATTCTCACAAAGCCCTGATTCATGGTGGATAATTGATTCTCCTAGATTTTTCAAAAAGTGAGCTCAATCTGAATAGGCCTGTATCTATTAAAGAAATTGAATCAATAAATAATCACCTTCCAAAACAGAAAGCAACAGGCCCAGATGGGTACACTGGTGAATTCTACTAACCATTAAAGGAATAAATTATACCAATTCTCCACAATCACTTTCAGAGAATAGAAACAGAGGGAATACTTCATTATCTCGTTCTATGAGGCCAGCATTATTCCAATACCAAAAACCAGACAAAGACATCACAAGAAAAGAGAACTACAGACCAATATCTCTCATGGACATATATGCAAACATCCTTAAAGTATTGGCAAATCAAATCCAAGAATGCATAAAAGTAATTATACATTATGATCAAGTAGGATGTATCTTAAGTGTGATATTGTAATTTCTATTAAGATACATGTATTTGGTCTTTGTCCCCATTTCTGGCACAGAGCTCCTGGAACCCTTGGAATTTCCTAAGTAAGGAGAGCATAAAGGTGTCTTTTGTTATGTTAATTAGGTGACTTTTTGGAAATGACATACAGATGGGGGCTGGTTCCCTGAGGAACCAACCATGTAATTAGAGGGTTTGAACTTCCAGTCACACCCTTCACCCTCCAGGGAGGGGCATGGGGCTGGAGATTGAATCAATTACCAACAGCCAACAATTCAATCAATTATGCCTATGTAATGCAGCCTCCATAAAAACCCAAAAGAACTGGGTTTGGAGAGTTTCCAAGTTGGTAAATATGTGCACATTCTGGGAGAGTGGCATGCTCCGAGAGCCCCTGGAAGCTCTTTCCCTTCTCCCCATACCTTGTTCCACGCATCTCTTCCATCTGGCTATTCCTGAATTATATCCTTTTATAATAATCTGGTGATTGAATAAGTAAAATATTTCAGAGTTCTGTGAGTTGCTCTAGCAAATTAATCAAAACCAGGGAAGGAGGGGGCATGGGAACCTCTAATTTATAGCTAGTCAGTCAGATGTACAGGTAATAACGTGGACTTGTGATGGCGTCTGAGGTCCAAGGAGGGGGTCATTCCAAACTATAGCCAGTTGGTCAGAAGCACTGGTTACAACCGGGCTTGCAACCAGCATCTGAAGTTGGGGCTGGGAACAGTCTTATAGGAATGACCCCTTCACCTGCAGAACCTGATGATATCTCTGGGTGGATAGTGTCAAAATCGAGTTGAATTGTAGGACATCCAGCTGGTATCCCGAGAATTACTCGGTGCTGTGTGAGAAACACAGTCTCACCCCAAATTACATACTAACTGAAAATTGAGTCTCAAAACCTATTTACCAGAGAATGCAAGGCTGGTTCAACATCTGAAAATCAATTTAGTCAGGCTAATGAAATAAAAATCACATTATCCTATCAAAAGATGCAGAAAATGAATTTCACAAAATGCAATACCCATTTATGATAAAAACTCACAGTAAAGTAGGCATCAAGAGGAACTTCTTCAACTTGATATTGTCAAAAAACTCTATAGCTAATACCATACTTAATGGGAAGAAGCTAGAAGCTTTTACACTAAGATCAGGAAAAAGGCAAGGATGCCCTCCTCCCCATTTCTTTTCAACACTGTACTGGATGTCCTAACTACTGTAATAAGGCAAAAAAAAAAAAAGGGAAAGAAAAGGTATACAGTAGCCTCTCCCCCATCCATGGGGGATGCATTCCAAGTTCCCCAGTGGATGTCTGAAACCACAGATAGTACTGAACCCTATATACATGTATACAGAGGATGCCAAAAAATGTATACACATTTTAAGAAAGGAAGAAAACTATTAAAATTGTAATACTCAATATATACTGATAACAAAAGATGAATACAAGTCACGTTTGACTTCTGCAATTACAAGAGGTGCTCAAAGTGGTTACCATCAGCGTCCAGACACTTCTGATTATGGCGAACTGCTTGAGCAATGTTGACCAAAGTGTCCACTTGTATACATAGTTTTGGCACCCCCAGTATATTATGTTTTTTCCTATACATACTAAACCCTACATATACTATGTTTTTTCCTATAATCAATATCTATGATAAAGTTAGTTTATAAATTAGGCATAGTAAGAGAGTAACAACAACAATCAATAAAACAATTATAAAAATATAGTGTAATAAAAGTTATGCGAATGTGCTCACTCACTTTCTCCAGTTTTTGTATTTTTCAGTCCAAACCTATTCTGAATCTCTTACTGCAAGTAACCATCCCTTACTTGCAGTAAATGTCTTGGTGTCAATCATTTCAGAGGATCCCTTGCTGAAGTCTTCATATAAACTCCATAATTTCTAGTGAAACACATTGTCCTCAATTAGAACACGTTTTCTGTTCACGTCTTCCACCCACAAATTTAATGCCTTTTCCATCTTAACTAAGCACTTATCACACATAAATTTTGCACTTTGAGGTGTGACAGCAAAACTAGTATAAATTTCTTTTTCCTTCTTCACAATTTCATGGGTAGATTTGTTTTTACCATAGATCTGAGTAGCCTAGCATACGACTTTTTTTTCATTCCTTAAGTCGAGAACTTTCACCTTTTCACTTAAAGGAAGCACTTTACAGCTTCTTTTTGGCATATCTCAATTGCCAGCATCACTACTCTTTTGCTTTGGAGCCATTATTAAATAAAATAAGGATTACTGGAACACAAAGACTGTGATATCACAACAGTCAATTGGATGAACAAGACAGCTACTAAGTGACTAATAGACAGGTAGCGTATACAGTATGGATATGCTAGACAAAGCGATGATTCATGTCCTGGGCAGGATAGACTGGGACAGCGAAAGATTTCATCATGGTACTCAGAATGGTGTGCAACTTATAAATTGTTTATTTCTGGAATTTTCCATTTAACACTTTCAAACCGTGGTTGACCTTAGGTAACTGAAACCATGGAAAGCAAAACCACAAATAAGGGGAACTACTGTACAGAGTTGGAAGGAAGAAACAAAATTGTCTTTGTTCACCTATGACATGATTGTGTAGAAAATCCAAAAGAACTGAAAAAACAAACAAACAAACAAACAAAAAACTCCTGGAACTAATAAACAATCGTAGCAAGGTTTCAGGATACAAGGTTAATACAGAAAAGTCAATCAATGTCCTATATACCAGCAATAAACAAGTGGAATTTGAAACTAAAAACAATTCCCCTTACATTAGCAACCCCCAAAATGATAAAGTATATATTTAACAAACTATATACATGACCTATATGAGAAAAACTACAAAACTCTAATGAAAGAATTAAATATAAACTAAATAAGTGGAGAGATATTCCATGTTCATGGATAGAAAGACTCAATATTGTTAAGACATTAGTTCTTCCCAACTCGCTTTATAGATTCAATGCTAGCCCAATCAAAATTTTACAAGTTATTTTGTGGATATTAACAAACTGATTCTAAAGTTGATATGGAATGGCAATAGACCCAGAATAACCAACACAATACTGAAGAAAAATAAAATCGTATGACTGATACTACCTTACTTTAACACTTACTATGAAGCTACAGTGATCAAGACAGAGTGGTACTGGACAAAGAACAGACAAATAGATAAATGAAACAGAATACAGAGTCCAGAAAGAGACCCAAATAAATACACTCAACTGACCTTGACCTTGACCTAGTAGCAAAGGCAATACAAATGAGCAAAGAAGAGTCTTTTCAACAAATCGTGTTTGGACAACAACTTTCACATGCAAAAAAAAAAAAAAAAAAAATCTAGTCAGAGACCTTATTCCCTTCACAAAAATTAACTTCACAAAAATTTAACTAAATGTAAAATGCAAAAGTACAAAACTCCTAGAAGATAACATAGGAGAAAATTCTGATGACCTTGGGTATCGTGATGACTTTTTAGATATAATACCAAAGGCATGATCCATGAAAGAAATACTTGATAAGCTGGACTTCACTAAAATTAAAAACTTCTGCTCTGTGAAAGACAATGTCAAGAGAATGGAGAATATATCTGCAAAAGACACATCTGATAAAGAACTATAATCCAAAATATACGAAGATCTCTTAAAACTCAACAAGAAAACAATCTAATTTTAAAAATGGACCAAAGACCTTAACAGACACTTCACCAAAGAAGATATACAGATAAAGAAGCATATGAAAAGATGCTCCACATTGTATGTCATCAGAGAAACACAAATTAAAACAAGATACCACCACACACCTATTAGAATGGCCAAAATCCAGGACACTGACAATACCAAATGCTAACAAGGGTGTGGAACAACAGCAGCTCTCATCCATTATTGGTGGGAATGCAAAATGGTACAGCCACTTTGGAAGGTAATTTGACAGTGTCTTATAAAAACTAAACTTCCTCTAACTACACAATCCATCAACTGTGCTTCTTGGTATTTACCCAAAGGCACTAAAAATTTATGTCCACACAAAAACCTACACCAGATGTTTACAGAAGCTTTATTTAAAATTGCCAAAACTTGAAACAACCAAGATGTCCCTTCAGTAGGTGAAAGAATAAAAAACAAAAACAAAAAAACAAAAAAAAACACAGTATATCCACACAATTGGAATATTATTCAACACTAAAAAGAAATAAGCTAACAACCCATGAAAAGTCATGGAAGACTTTTTAATGCCTATTACTAAGTGAAAGAAGTCAATATGAAAAGGGTTCCAAATATATAGTATTCTGGAAAAGGCAAAACTCTGGAGACAGTAAAAAGATCAATGGTTGCTAGGGGTTTGAGTTTGGGTGGGGAGGGAGGGATGATTAGGGGAAGCACAGAGGGACTTTTTGGGCAGTGAAAATATTCACTGTGTGACATCATAAGGATAGATATATGTCATTGTACATTTGGCCAAAGTGACAGAATGTCCAAGATTGACAGTGAACCCTAAGGTAAACTATGGACTTGGGCTGATAATGTAGGTTCACTGATTTAACAAATGTGCCACTCGGGTGGGGGATGGTGATAATGGGGGGAGCTATGCATGTATGGGGACAGGGTGTACACACGAAAAATCTCCGTACCTTCCATTCCATTTTGCTGTGACCTAAAACTGCTCTAAAAGATAAAATCTATTTTTTTAAAAAGTGAACTCATTATCTACCACTTAGGACCTCTGACCAATAAAGATGGATTTTGTTGGTAATGGAAGTGACAAGAAAGCCACACACCTCCTTGAAAATGTTTCCTCAATTGTATTTCTCAGAACCCTTGTGCAGAGAAAGGGTTCCTTGCGGGACACTGTTAGCTAACTACTCTACATAAATCCCCAGAGGCAAAGCTTACTGGTGTCCATGATTTAGGCACTAACAACAGATTTTTCCCATTGTCCCAGTTTTCCCTTTGTAAGGCACTCTAGTTCTTACTAGCCTGTCTTCTAGAGATCACCATTCTGTACTCACTTGAGTTTCCCCACGCCAGGCTTTGAACACCCCTGCCTCTCTGCCTGGAACACAGCCAGCCATTCCTGCCGACATACAGACTTTTTCACAACAAATTTGAGAATTCAAGCTGAAACATCAATCTTTCCTTCTATTTCTACTTTACACTAACATTCATTAATGTTAGATACAGATACGATAGCTTCAGCAGGCTTGTGTGTTTCTCTGTGAATCAGAAATGATCAAAAAGAAGAAAGAAGATTCCCACCACCATTGCCCCTGCCCCCGTCAATTTTCTTGAGGTAAAAACACTCATTTCTGAGTATGAGATTGGGTTTGTTCTAGCCGCCATCTGACACCACCACAGGGTGCAGCTGACACTGCTATAAAGTGTGACTCGATAAAACCTCCAGTCATCATTAACCTCAGGTGGCGGAAAACATGCAGCCAAAATGCCAAAAGCCTAAGAAAATGGGAGAGTGACAGGAGCATAGAAAAGCAGGGCTTAGAAGGCTGCTAACAAACCCAGTTTAAAACCTACTCCCCTTTGATCTCTGCTTGATGAGAGTAAAGCCCTGAGAGAGAAGTAGGACCTTAATTAAAGTATCAGTTCTCCCTAGATAAGGGGAAAATGTGTTCCTCGCTTTATAAATGTAAGGTATCGTTCCACTTAAATTGCTATGCGTCCATTCATATTTTCAACTAATCACATGGAGCTGATGACTACAGACTACTAAAATCCTATTCATTGTAACAGGTACAGCCCTATGCCCCCTCACAGGGTAATGGAAGGACATGATTAGATCCTGCTCTCTGGGCTTCCAAGGGGAAACAAAGACAAGGCGCTCACAGAATGTCAGGGCAGAGAAATGCAGTAGGAGGCTGGGAAGAGGGAGGTGGATACACAGGGCTACAGGTGTTTGGAGCAAGAAGTTATTTCTCACACAGGGAAAAGGAGAGACATAAAGGAAGGCTGGATGAAGCAGAGATGCGAGCCACACCTGAGGCCAACTCTGACCGAGAAAGTGCTGACACAGCATAGGGAAGAGAATAAGCAAAGGAATAAGTGGAACAACAGAGACGGTTTAGGGCACAGCAATGACTTGGTCAATCAAAGACTAATGGGAAAAGAATTATCTTTTCAATAAATGCTGCTGGGACAACTGGATATCCACATGTAAAAGAATGAAGTTGGCCCCTACCTCACACCATACACAAAAAATGAACTCATAAAAGGGATTATAGACCTAATGTAAGAGTTAAAACTATAACAGTCTTAGGGGAAAATAATAGTATAAGTCCTTGTGACCTTGGATTAGGCAATAGTTGCTTAGATACGACATCAAAAGGACAGCCAATAAATTAATAAATTAGACTACATCAAAATAAAAAACTTTTGTACTTGAAACAATAGTATCAAGAATATGAAAAAAGACAACTGAAAGAATGGAAGAAAATATTTGCATATTGCATAATTTGTATCTAGAATATGCAAAGAATTCTTACATCTTAATAATAAAAGCACAATGAGATACTAGTTCACATGCACTAGGATGAGTATAATAAAGAAGATTGACAGTAAGTGTTAGCCAGGGTGTAGAGAAATTGGAAACCACGTATATTTCTGGTGTGAATACAAATGCAGTCTCTCTGGAAAACAATTTGGCAGTACTTGAAAAGGTTAAACATAGAGTTACTGAATGATCCAGCAATTCGACGGCTAGGTACTACCCAAGGAAAAATGAATAGCTACATCACACAAAAATGAGACATACACAAATGTTCATAGCAGCATTGCTCATAATAGCCAAAAATGGAAACAACCCATATGTCCATAAACTAAAGAATGAATTTTAAAAGTGTGGCATGTACATACAATATTTGGTAATAAAATAGAACGACATAGGGATGCATGCTATAACATGGATAAACCTAGAAAAAACTGTTACATGTAAGAAGCCAGTCACAAAAGAGTACATATTGTATAATTCTATTTGTATGAAATGTCCACAATAAGCAAACCATAGAGACAGAAAGCAGATTCGTGGTTACTTAGGGGGTGTATCGGGGGCGTAGGGGTTGGGGTGTGGGATGGTCGAAAGGAATGTGGAGTGAGTGCTAATGGGAATGTTGGTTTTTAAAGGCAGATAAAAATGTTCTAAAATTAGATTGTGATGATGGTCGCACACAACCCTGTGGAAATGCTAAAAAACATCGAACTGTAAACTTTAAATGGATAAATTAATTATATGGTATGTAAAATATCTCAATATTTTTAAAGAATGCAATGGAGTAAATCACAGTGAAAAAAATATTTAAATTTGAATTGAGAAAACAAAAACTGTGAGTCATAAAACACTATAAAACTAATTAACTGAGAAAAAAATTTTAATAACTTACATGACTGATAGCCTTAAAATAAACAAGAAGAAAGCTGTGATAATTCAGTAAGAAAGATATATTGCCCTGGTAAAACAGAGCACAAACATCACAAAAAAATTCTCCAAAGAAAGAAGTATAAATGACCAGTAAGTATATAAAAATTCATTTTCAACATTAATAAGTTTTCACCCACTAATCCCATTTTTATAGTCTATTAAATGAAAATATCAGAGATGCCTTTAAATGTTAATATAGAAGAATGTTCTCCTACTGTTCTTTAGTGGAAAACCAGGAACCTCTTACATGTCCAGTGCTTGAGGGAATGGGAAATATATCACTGTGTTTGTATACTACAGAAACAAAGCACGAAAGACACCAACTGTCCACCAATTGTCAAATGTAGTTGTCATTCTGGGGCTATGGAGGGAACCAAAATTTACTGTATATTTTGTACAAATTGTATTTTCCTCCTCAAATAGAATTTCTAAAATTTACAAAATAGAGATAAATGTCTAGTTTAGCTGTAAAGGAATTATAAGATAATCACATTCTTTCATCAGTGGTTTTCAAATTTTGCTACATGTGAGAATCACCCGGGAAGCCCCTAAAAAAACCCCAATGCAATACGTCATGTGCATTAAATCAGAATCTCAGAAGGTACGACCCATGTATCAGTATTCTTTAAAACTGTGGGGTGGTTCCAAGGAACAGCCCAATTGTGTATGGGTGAAGCAGGCTTCATGGGCAGGGGAATGGATGGCTCTCAAAGGTCCTTAGGTTCACAGTGGAGCAAACGTAGGAACTCCGAACAGGAGAAAGTGTATGTGTTCTGGTCAGAGCCACGCACGGCAGTATGCACAGGCAGGTCACCTACTCCTTGGAGGAAGCTACCATATAACAAGTCTCTAGCAGGAAACAAAGAATGTCACCCTATGCAGAGGTGAACTGTCCTTGCTGAAGGTCAGATCCCAGACTGTCGCCCTGACCACTCAGAGGTGAAAGCAGGACCTAGAACTAGCTGGTTCTACAAGCGGACGTGTGCTGGGACTGTGCATTTCCTGTGTGATTCTCCACCTCCCCAAGAAGAAGCCTCACAGAGGCCTGTGTGAGCCCCAGACCTCCCCATGTACATGCAACCAGAACCCAAAGCCATGTCATTTACAGCTCTTGTGTCACACATGGACAGATAGCACAGTGCAGACTGGCATAGGAGAATGTGCTGGGGACAGGGAGCGGGACCTGGGCTGAGGCCAAGTTCCCCAGATAACCTGTACATTGGGGTACGTGCCTTAGCGATGAGCCATGTTTGCTTCCATATTGGCAAAGAGGCCTTACTAGATGTGCGCTGGAGGCCTGGCCGACCTTAACATGTCTCTGATCCTCCATGGTCCACACCGTGAAACAGAGACTGTGGGGTTGCAGAAACTGGAAGCCAGATGAGTGTTGTGCTGACCATGAACTTGATCTGACTCAGCTGGGATAAGTCCCCTGACACAGCATCGTGGAAAGAAAGAAAACGGCAAGTGTAGACAGAAAGGGAAGGTCAAGAGAGAAAGGTTACAGAATGACTTCTCTCAGGGTCCTCTTCCAAATTCTCAAAAGTCTACAACTGGGCCTGACAAAGCACCTACCACCAATGCCATCGGTTTGAGACCATTCCCAAAAGACGTTAACTTCAAAAAGAAGCCTCACAAAGAACGCTGGAGGGAATGTGAAATCGATACAGCTTTTCTGGAAAATGACAGGACAGTACGTATCACGAATCTTTAAAAATGCAGTCCATTTAGTTCAATAATTCCACTTCTGGGAACCTGCCACTTTTGAGATATCAGCTGTGCATTAAAAATTACTGGACAAAAATATTCCCATCGGGAGTTCTGGAGACTGGTTGCAAAACAATGTGAATGTACTTAACACTATGGAACTATACATTTAAGAAGTGTTAAGATGGTCCACTTTAGGTGCATTGTACCACAATTAAAAATTCATGGGCATTAAACAGCAAAACAAAACATTTTGGCTCATGCTACATTTTTTTAAAAATCCTAAAAAATAACATAAATATCCCCAAACTGGAAATTAGTTATTAGGTTGGTGCAAATGTAATTGCGGTTTTCGTAATTGTTTTTAACCTTTTAAACTGTGAGTACTTTTGCATCAAACGAATAAAAATCAATTATGGAATGTTAAAACAATGGACATTAAATATCAAGTTCTTCAAGCAAAGTGGAAATTGCTCATGATATAATATTAAGTGAAAAAGCTCAGAGCATGTGTGATTTTAGGTTTAGATATAGATTTAAAAAAAACAAAACTAGAAAATCAAAATGCTAAGAGTAGTTCTGTCTCTATGCTGGGATTTCTAAATTTTCTACAAGAGACACTCTTGGGGGAGGGGAGGGGGTTGGAAAAGCCCTGGCAGACATTAACTCATGGTCCAAGAATCAAAGTCTTCCACTTTACAGCCTGTCAGCTTTGAGGTTTTGACCTTAAAGAAACAGACAGCCAGAGGGGTTTTCAAACCTGCTACATCAGCTCTGTCAATGGTGACAACTGGAACTGGAAGCAGAAAAGGTGCAAAGAGCCAGCATGACCCAGTGTTTCCACACAAGCAATGATGAGAAAAGCAGCATCACCCATTTGTTACCATCTGCTGTCCTACGCCCTTCACAATATTTTTAAAGGTGGCTTCTCATTCATGCCCTACCTTGTGATTGTTTCATAATGAGCCCAAAGTGATCAGGGAAATGTAATCCAAATATAAAGTAACTAATGATATTACTAACAAATAAACCACAGGAAATGGGCTTTGTTCTTCTCTGGAAGACGAAAGGATACATTACAAATGTTAATGAATTCTTAATCCAAAAAGGCTTGCAATAGCCACAGAAATACTTTAATGGATACTGGTTCTTGTTTTCATTACTGGAAAATGTATTTCACTGCATATTCTGACTAGCAGTGAAAATAATACAAACAAATTACGTAAGGTAGTAGGACAGCAAATAGAAAATCATAACTAGCAATATAAGTGGAATGTAAGAAAATCACGTAAAATGTGGGGCCACATTTGAAAGGTTAATGAAAGCTTAATGAAATTGTCTCTGGCGCAGGGTTCCTATAGCCCAGGAGCTAATCATCAATTGTTATCGGTATACAAACTTTCATCACTACAGGCTCTGTGAGTGCCTATCACAGGGGTTTATAGTATTTGACCTTTGCTAGAATAATAGTTTCGGTCCTTGACAGTTTCTTGATTAGCATCAATTAGTGAAGAGTTTCTATCCAAACAAGTAAAACAGGTTTGGATTTTTTAAAAGCACCTTATTAAGCAAAAGAGAAAGGGGTCTTGTCTTAAAAATGAGAACAGAAGTCATCAAGGTAATTTCAGAGCCGAGTCTGAAAGATAAGATCCCGCTGGGGTCGGGGAGCAGAGGGGGATGGCTCCATACCTGGGTGCTGCTCACACAGCGCACCATATTTACTGTATCGTGAGCCACAACAGTGCTAGCTTTTTAAGTAGATGACTGTTTTTAAATCCAGTGGACGTTCACAACCATATGTCAGCTATTTTTACAGGCAGGTAGAACATCAGGGCTCTGGATAGTTTTCCAACAATATGGCTTACACAGAAATCTGTGTGTGTAAAAATACTGTTTATTGTCAGATGTAGTCTGAGTCAATGCCATTTGGAAGCAAGCACCTTTGCCCTTAACCTTTTTTTTTTTAATTAAAATTATGACGGGAATGAAGCCAAAGTACCACAATGAGACACTAATTTGCCGCACAGATTTGAGCACTCCACAAGCACTGCTCTTCTAGAGATGAATCTGCTTAATGTATGTAAATGCTATTTGGACCAAAAGCATCTCATATGCAGAATATTTTCTTTAATCCATTAAAAGGTTTAATGTTACAGAACTACTCCCTTCTATTCATAAGGCCTTGAAAAGAATTCAGCAGAAGTAAATTTTGTTCCAATGGAGAAAAACAAACGCTAGGATATTTTCTCAAAACTAAAGATATCAAATTTGGTCAGGGTGCAGGAGACAAGGCCTTCTCACGGATTCCCCCGCTGGTGTGCCTATAGGCTCTGAGACCCTCCTGGGTAGCCATGCCACTCATTGTTACCGAACACCCCACTAAAACACCACTAAATAAACAAATAAATAAATTGCAATTAGATGACGTGATGGATGTATTAACTAACCTACTGTCATCATTTTCTAATATATACATATATAATTTTCTAATATATACATATATAAAATCACAACGTTTTACACTTGAAACTTACACAATGTTATATGTCAACTATATATCAATAAAGCTGGGGAAAAATAAGAAATACATATATTTAATAAGATTTAAGTCCTACTAAACAAACACTGAATTTATTAATAATGAAATTATATCTGAAATGTAGTATCTCTCATCTCTCAAGTAGTCACTTGTCCTAAGCCCCAAGCAACATGTCATGTGTGTAGGAGCACAGGTATGGGAAGGAAAACCGTCCTAATGGCCAGATCTATGCACTTGGCATTACCCTCAATTAAGGTCCCTTAAAGAGGCAGATGGGTTCGGAACTCTCTGTATTATGTTTTATATAGATGAGACGTACTTAGAAAAGACATCATGCTCGTCCTCAACCATCAGACACCGGAAGCACATAAACACACTAATGCAAGAAAAAAGGACAAATGACGTTGCTGATAGAAGAAAAAGTAAAATGCTGTGCACAATTTATAGAAAAGGAATGCTTCCAATGGCGTAACCAGCAAGAAAGGCAATGTGAAAACTGTGATTTAAAAGAAGTCTGACAGAGATACAGCAGTAGGGGGAGGGCGGAGAAGAAAGGACATTCCAGGAATTTCCCTAAATACTGATAAACAGGTCAGATTCCTTGGCACAGGAAATCACTTCATACCAAAAAGGTTTCCAAGTTCCAGCTAATAACTGGATTGTAAACAATGTTGTCCAAAATAAGAAAGTTCTAGAACAATAAAATATTTTGGATACTCACCAATTCCTAGCTCTGTTTCTAACATTCAAAGCCTTAAGATTTGCTCTTTTAATTAATACCCTCCCACAAACTGCAAAAAATATCCACTAAATGATTCAGAAATAATGCATGTATGATATCTCAAGAAATACAAATATTTCAGAAACCAGAAAAACAGACTATCAATTTTACAGCCCCGGGGTACATTTTAGACCAATTCGAAACATGTTTACATGTAAATGAGAAGAATCTTTGCACCGGCCATATGATCAATACGGCCCAAAATTGTCCTGCCCACAGTAAACAAATACTCAGCAAACCGCAAAGAAGATCAAAGAACTTTTAGGACTCCAGGTATCGGCATTTTGGAAAGGCTTTCCTCACATCTGAATCATAACTTTTCCAAATTAAGTAATGCAGGTTTTTTTTTATTGATAATACTAAGTACAAAAAGTACAAAAACACTAAGCGTGAGAGAACTGAAAATACTTTAAACAAGTAATCCATGAGTCCTTTGCCCCCACTAATTTACAAGTCAGAATTTTCACAAACAATTAAAATGTATAGCTGTTCAAATGCTGAATGATGTAGTCAAGGAAAACACATCAGAATATAATACTTGGTAATAACTGCTATCAGATTACACTTGCCCAAATCCAAACCCTTTACATACACCACCATGAATTTAGATAAAAGCGTTTCTTAATTCATGAGTAAGAAAACAAAACCAATGGTTAACACTAATATTGATGACAGGACTTTGAATCTTTGTAAAGGTCTAGTCGCAGCAAGCAATAGAGTTTATACATAGGTTGAACTAAAGAAATGGGTCTGTTCAAAATTTTTACAAAGATTCCCTTCATCCAGAAGTTACCATGACAACAACCAAAAAACCAACTTCTCCCAGATTTCTTCTAAGCACTAGTTTTGCTTAACTTCAATATGCGTATGATGTAGATGACCAAGACAGCTGGTTTGGGTGCTATTTTGTTACTTGTTTACCTGGGGATTTCTTGTTTGACCTTGACTGCACCAAGTGAGACTGTCGAGGCAGCAGAGGTGATGAAGGCAGAGACATGGACACACCTTTGGCCAAGCTCACCCTGTAGGTGTCCTCTGCCGCAGGAAGACTGCCCACGGAGAAGTCACCACCATGGCCAGGTGGCAGGACCGGAGAGGAAGTCTCTGGACCAAAGTCACTTCCTGGAGTGGAGAAAAAAAACACACACACAAATCCTAGATTAGACCATCCATTACAGGTAGATGCAAATTTAATTCCTAAGAACTATATTCTTAGAATACAATTCCCATATAGTGTATGTGTGTGTTAAATACATATATACTCTTTAATATATGTTTAATGATTTTTTTTTTCTCATACCACTCATAATTTTTTACCCTGTGAGGGAAAATCAAGTTTCACCACTCCAGCATCAATGAATTCTTCCTCATACTCCTTTGTAAGCACCATACCAACTCGACTGGTTTCATTCATAACAATGGGTACATAAAGCTACAAATCTAAGATTAAATCAAGTGTGAATGGTCTGCAAGAAGCTTTGATTTGTACCTAAAGTCAGGGAGGAGGGTTATTGTTCTTACATAGGTATCAGCAGAACAGATTCAAACACCAAGATCCTTTCCACATCTCTCTGGCTTCCCACCACTTTTTTCCAATTAGAATGTCCAAGGGAGTTTTGGCCTACTTCAGTATTCCACCCCCATCCTTCTCCCATCCCTTCTCTCATCTGATTCCCTCCACACTCCCCATGGAACAAGGTTCATTCTCCTATAACTCAACAAGCCAAACCCTTAGTCATGAAACTGTAACCATGGCTCACTTATTAAGCAGGTTCTCCTTTAGGCACTCAGCCCCTAAATGAACTCAAGGACAAATAAGCTTACTACTATGAAATTAAACATTCTAGAGTAAGCAGATTCAAAGAAAAAATACAGAGGATACAATCAGAGTGAAAAGAGTACACAAGGAACTCAAGGAAGGGAGCATGTAGGTTACCACCAACCTCTCTGGAAAAACAAAAACAAACAAGCAAATATATGTGTGTACAGTGTGTGTGTGTGTGTGTGTGTGTGTGTATACATATATATGTGTGTGTATATACATATATATACATATATGTACATATATATATACACAATCCTCAAGTACTCAGAGCACAAGCTCTCTTCCTATTGTTCCTCTCTGACTGATCACTAAGACACAACTTAGGAAGTGCAAGCAGAGGAGGTAAATCATTATCGTGATGATTCAAAACATCTTCAAGCTTTAACTAATATACAGCACAATTGGAAAGCTTTAGAAAGGTTCCCACAAACAAACTAGTCTGACAAATGCTATCCAATGAGTCCTTACCAGGCCTTCCTGACTCCAAAAAATCAAGGCCTGGATTTGAGTTGAAAACTGTTGAGCCAGGCAGGAACTCAATTTCTGCAGATGTTTGTGCACACGCTCAAAGGAGACGCAACCCAAACCATCCAGATCCAATTGCATCATTGCGCTTGTTTTTCATGTTAGGAGGGAGTCACTCCTCCGCAGACCTGGAAGGGGTGGTGTTTAAAATAGGTAAACAAGCTCATGCCTGATTTTCAAAGACAACTCAAAACCAGCAGAGCCGTGAACAGAATAGCCTTGGGTCCCGCAATGGCAACATCAGAAAGGTAATTTTGGTCTCACCTGGGCTGTCTGCCATGTTTCTCCAAAAATAAGACAATCAGTTCTAATGCATCTTTTGGAGCAAAAATTAATATAAGACCCGGTATTATATTTATATTATATTATATTATATTATATTATATTATTATTATATTATATTATATTATATTATATTATATTATATTATATTATATTATATTATATTATATTATATTATACCTGGTCTTACAGTAAAATAAGACTGGGTCTTATGTTAAATTTTGCTCCAAAAGTCGCATTAGAGCTGACTGGCTGGCTAGATCTTATTTTCAGGGAAACACGGTATGCTTGAAGGGGTTTTAATAAACTTGGGAACCAAAGTTTTATCCCTAACTGCCCAAATGAGTGGCATTTGAAGAAAAAAAAAAAAAAGAATTACCAGGTAACTCTCACTAGAATTTTCAATAACAAAGAGTATTCACACCCAAGACAAATACTGTTCTGTCCCTGAGGGAAGGAAGCAGGCAGGAGTTAGTGGCGAACCTCACCTCCTAAGTCCCTGTGAATGGCCACGTCCCCACTCTGACCCTCCTACAACCCTCGCCCACCCTGCTTCCTGAGGTTACAGTGTAAGATACCACTACCTCCAATTCCCGGGACCTGGGAGCTAGTCTTCCTCTATCATGGTCAAGCCTGAAATCTTTCATAAACCACCTCCCTGAGGTCTTGAGCCAGGGCATGCAGTTTCCCAGTTGCCTCCCCTTCAACTGTCTGGCAATGAAATGGATCTCCAGGCAGAGCTGGGGGTGCATCATAAGGCCGCTCCCACTGGGGCGGAATGCCCAGCACACTGAGGAGACTTGTGGAAACAGAAGGGACAGTTGTTTTCTCTGGTCCAATACATGGCTCTCACGACCAGTCCCTACCCCCACATCGGTCTCATCCTAGGAATGCAAATATGTGCTGTGCTTACAAGAACAGTGCCTGGTCACTGATTCCTGGGTGTTTGGCAAAAAACACTGGGAGACAGACAAGAACTTGGAAAACACTGAGGCCACAGCCCACAAATTCAGCGGGTTACACACATAGGATATGCAGGGGGCACCTCGAAGAGGTGACACTGGTTTTTCCATGTGGTTTGAAAAGAGCCTCATTGCCCTGTGGCTGCCCTTATGCTGCCTAAGTCACTGACACGGTAGTCATGTGGCCTGATAGGAGCAGGCGCTGTGACAAGGCACTGTCTTCCCTGCTTTCACACAAGTATTTCTGACCTACACAAACAAAAACAAAAACAACCCAGACTTCAAGATCCTTAATTTGGATGGGGACACAAAATTAGGGAGAAACACAGCTATTGTGACACCAGAAATAAAAAGTAAAGCTCATTACTGAGAAAAGGTTATTATCTTAAATACTTATTCTCCAATATGACATAAGAGACATTGGGGAGTCAAGGGTAAAAGTGAATTAGAGTTTCCTGATTACGAATTCTGCCCATATACTTTGTTTATATCAAGCAGAGCAAATATTTTCATTAACTGCAAGCCTGGTGGGGTGAGTTTCCAAAGCATGCCGTAACCATGAGGACCTGCAGTCTTTGGAGCAGCTGTGCTCTGGCACTTTGATTTTATGTGGTCGGCAATAAAACGGGACTTAGAGATGGGGTTTGGGGAGGAAGGGTTTCTATTTCAAGTTTACTCTGACATCTCGCTGTAACATCAGTCCCAAGCTTGTTGTTCTGTTGGCTTGTTTTTCAGACACAATGAAAGATCCCTCACTTCCAGTTTCCTTTTATTAGAAAGGCACAGAGCAGGGAGAGAATTTTATGTATGAACAGGCGGCACAAAGCAAATGGAGTGACCCAGCAGCTCAGAAGCTGAAGACAGCCCTGTGGAGCCTGGTGCTTTAACTGCATGAGGGCAAAGGGATTCAGGTCAAAGTCAGTCCAAGAGCGTCACAAGAATGTAGACTATGCCCGGGGCAGAGAGTGACAATCTCTCAGAGGCATCCATGACAATTATACACAATATTGGTCTGGGCAACATAACACCAGAGATTCTCCAGTGGATTTCACATTCCTCAGCAGACGCTTAAAGAGGTTTAAGAGGAATTAAAAACATTTCACTGCAATGATCAGCACAGCTGGCACATTTCTTTTAGCCTTGAATGGATGCTTTTCCTTTAACTGTGATCTATTTGATTCCCACCTCAATTAAGTGCAGGAAACACACTTCAATCACCTTTCCTGTGGCTGCAGCCGAAATGCCCAGGCCAGGTAGGATGATGCATTCTCTCCAAAGTAGGAAAACCATAATGATATCAACCAGGGATGACTTACCAGGCCTCATCACCCTCCTCCAGAGGCAGGTGTTTCCCACAGAACATTTACACACCACAGACACTCACATCCAGCCCAACAAGCGTGTAACCTCAGAGAGCATCTAGTCCAATCACACTGTTTCACACACAGGAAGCTGGGATATAGGCCTGAGCTGGCCAGTAGGTGGGACGTTGAAGGTTAGAATCTCTCGCCAAAGTCCCACCAACAGGTCAGCTCAGCCTCTAACATACTCACTACTCCACAAGATTAAGAGCTTTACTCTGAAAAAAAAAATGGACGTTCCCCCAAACAGACATGGTTTTCAATGAGTTAAACCTATAAGGAGTCAGCCATTTTTGCTATAAATGTTAGGCTTTACAGGTCACACATGGCCTCTGTCACACACACACACACACACACACACACACACACACGCACCTTTTCTTATTTTAAAATCACCAATTCTCTGAGTTCCAGGAATAAAAGCCTAGAAAGGACACAGGGGCATAAGCTTCTTCCTGTTTGTCATAAATATAAGTAAATACACACATACATACACACAAAAGAACTGTACATCCAAGTCACAGTTTGCAAAGATAATGGAATTATCAAAGGGGGTCAAGCCATTCAATAAGGCATTTTAAATTGGCAGAAATGGCTTTTGATAATAGGTCTTTATTTTAAATTTTTTTCACTGTTACAGATGTGAAAAGGGATTTAAATGCATAATGGGAGAAAATGTGAATCTGGGAGATAATGCATATTTAAAGGAAGCTATGCAGAGGGGCAAAGTCCAACATTATAGATTACAGTACAGGGCGTGCAGGATTAGAGAAGGCTTTAAAAAACAAGGGCAAGGAAGCCACAGAGATGAAAGTAAAAGCACATTTCAGAAAGAGCAGACCTGAGAAAGGCAAGGGTGAGCTCAGACATTTAGGTAAATAGGTCTGCAGATGCAGGAAATAAGATTTCCATTTATTGTGCTATTGAAGTGGCTAGGTGGAGGAGGGGGGGTATGGAAGCTCAGAATAGAAAGAGAAAAGATGTTCTGTTTATCCAGTTCCAGAAAACAGGACTTGTGAGATACACTTAACTAGGGCATTAAAAGGTGGTAGGTATCTTTTATGCGGTCCCTGCCTGGGAGTGCACTAATGTTTCTTAAACATATTTCCCAATGTAAGGGTTTATAACCATACAACTCATATATATTTACAGAAACCTAGAAAATTGGAAAAGATTTCCTCCCACAAGATCCGATATCATTTTTGGAGACTTAAGAAGTCTCTCTCTGTAACTGAAAGCACTTTAAACCGTTTTACATCTTACAGGATCTCCCCAAGTATCCAGCCAGACTGATTGTTCACGCATATTTTCAAAAAGCAAGATTAAAGCACCCAAGAAAGCAATTTTCCAAAACATTATTCACACAGTCATGACGAATTCTCAAACAATACCACTAAGAGGCAACAAAGCAGCTAACCCCCAGAATAACACAAAAATCTGGTCAGTGGGACAAGTTTACTTTTTGGTCCTCAAAACTCTACCAACTGAGCTCTCAACAGAAACCAATAAATACTATCTTCACAGTTTTATTCTTAATACTCAATGGTTATAGAAACAAATGTACTTTGTCCTGAAACAGGTGATGAGTAAACAAACTGGCATTTCCTCTCTAAATTGTCAGTTTTCCCTTGAAAACACATCGTCATGCAACAATTTCTGAGCTTTAAGAGCATATGACTTCAGAAAAACTCCCACTCCCAAGACCCAGGGGGGGTGCACTTAAAAAAAAAAAATGTACTGTTATGTTAGGATAGTCTTCTAGACTCTTCCTATCTATTAGGTCACATCCTCAAAACTACTCCAAGAAGTAGGTGCTAATATTATGCCCTTCCTTCAGTAAGGAAACTGAGGCACAGAAAGCACCAAGTACCTTGCCAGAGGACACTGGCAAGTGGCAGAGTTATGTGTGAACCCAGGCAGAGTCCGTTCTCTCGGGACCACTCCCCTGAGAAAAGACTATCGATACAGGCCTATCAACATTACGTTGTTTTGTATGTTTAATAGGAAAACCCAAAAATAGTATATGTAGGTCTCCACGCAGTACCCGGCCAGTGTGAGAAGAAACCTGTTCCCTCATCTATTTTCACTTTTCGTGCTGGCTGGTTAATTAGCTCCACAGCACTCCTGGAACACTCCATTTGGGAGGCACCCAGGCCCAGCGATCATTAATTTTCTTTCAGTCACACCTTATGCTGTCACCATACAAGCAAAGCGGATCTGAGATAGACGTTTAGTCATCAAGCCCCCTAAATAGTTTCTTCTCGGTTCACTTTGTACTGTAAATTCATTAACTCTTGCAGCCTTGGGGCCTGCGGTCTCTGCCGGAGGAGGGTGCTCAGAATGCCGTTCCTGCCACACAGCACAAAGAATCCTGCCCCTCTGCCTGGCCCCGCTACGTGAAGAAGTGAGACAGCTGTGCGCCAAAGCACCCTGGCAGGCTTCATCTGAAATCTGCATGGAATTTATTATTCTGCATTTCCCTGTCAGGGATCCTCGGTACCCGGGTCCCGCAGGACCCACCACACTCAGACCCAGAGCTGCCAGGCCTACCTGCTATGGCACATGATTCATCGTCAGTCTCTGCACCAAACCAAGCCTGGGCCCTTCCCAAGGACACTGCTGTAACCGGCCTGGGGCACAGCTCAGGCACTCGCTGTTAAAGCTCACCCAGTGATTCTCATGTGCAGCAAGAACTGAGAACCAAGGAGGCAAGGAGGCAGCGAAAAGATCTGAAACATCTGTGTTCTTATTATGTCTGTGTTCCCATTGCAAGACAAAGGACTGAAAAGATGAAAAGAAAAAGAAACTCGAGGGAATACTCAATCATCACATGATTAAAATAAAAGTCTCAGGATGTACATTCTTCAAGTGTATGTATATATATATATATATATATATATATATATATATATACATACACATGTTTATCTGTATATACACATGTGCAGACACACTGTGTGTTTACACAACATACATAAACATACACACTTGCACATGCATGGAGGGTTTCCAGAAGGACACACAGGACCCAGTAGTAGTGGCTGCCTCTGGGAACGGAAACTGACCAACTGGAAGCATGGATGGAAGTATATGCTTTTACACGGTTTACATGTTTTTCCATGTGCATACGTTTCCTATAAATATTTGGAATTTCCATTCCCTAGGATTGAACCATGTGTAGATGTAATTATCTCAAGTCTAAACGGGCCACCTGGGATGGCCTAACTTGGCAAGTGGGTGAAAGGACGTTCTATTCCACAAAGACTCTTTCAAGTGACAGTGTGCGGTGCTGAGTGCCGGGAGGTGAGCTTGTTTCCAGTTGGTTGAGGTGGATACAGGACAGAAGAATAAGAAGGGCACCGGTGCCCTGTTCTGAAGGAGAGTGGATTCTCAGCAGCACTGAGCGTATTTGCTCCCGTCATCCACGGGCTCTGTGCAGGCACATGCTACGTGTCTTCCCACCCTTCATCCTGACTGTCTCCCAAGTCCTGGACATCTCTGCTGTTGGAGTAGAGTGTGGGAGCCTTGGTGGGTGCAGCTCTCACAGGAGAATCCAGAGCCCTGGGGAAACGTTAGGTCTGCCAGAGAGAGGGCAGGAAAGGGAAACGAATGAGGCAGGACAGGAGCAAGGAATACAGAGGTGAAAGGAATAGGGGGAGTAGCCACTACTGTAGGGGGCAGGGTATAGGTATGAATTCTTATTTCCGTTTAACACGGCCTCTGGCTAGCAGCCTCTCCCAGCACACTAATAAAATATCTGTAACTACAAAGTAAAAGACAAAAACTCACGAGTTCAAAAACTACATATACACCAAAAGATACGGGAGTGCCAGAACAGAAAACAATTCCCAGTAATTTCAAAGATGACAATGAAGCATCCTTTGTTTTTGTTACATTTGGTGAGCTAACCACAGATCAGCCCACAGGTGGAAGAAACATCGAATCCCTTCCCCTCCACTCCAGCCTACCAACAGGAACCAGCAGAGTCAGGTAGGCAAAATGGGGCTGATGAGATCTTTTCTCTTTTGATGAAAATCAAATCCCCCAAATACTCACAAAACAATACGTGGCGGGAGACTGAGAAAATATAGCTTATTTGTGACAGGAAAGGGAATATTTTCTTGAAGACTCAAAGAAAGACAACTGAGAAAAACATTCAGTAAATTGCTTGGATACTCACTAGGATATAGGATGACATGGCCTCTATACTCTTTATATGTTTTTAGATTACTTTCTCTGTAGGTTAGACTAAGATTTAAAAAGAGCAATTGCCAAATTATGACCCACATTTCAGGCATCAAGTGTAAAATTAACCCTACAGAAAGTCCGCTCAGTGAAAAAGAACAAGCTTGAGGTGGTCTCCCCAGGATGCTAAGGAAAGGGGCAAACATTTTCATGATGTAAGAAAAGATTATAGATACAGAAAACAAAAGGTGTTTCTGAGAAGAAATAAGGACATGATAAATTAATTTTAAAAAGTCAGAGAAAAGAAAAACAATCTTTTTTGAATTGAGGTTTGCAAACTAAAAAGAACCCACTATGTTCTAGGCTGTTTCCTTGAAGGGAGACTCACACCTACATACCTCCTGGAAAAACTGAAGTCGACAGTTCAAGAAATAATTTTGCACAAGCAGCCAGGTTGTTAAAACAAAATTAATGGGATACAAAACCACAGAGACTTTCATAGGAACTGGAACCTAGAACCCAAATGCCCTCAGACTTCTTGTACCACAAACTGGGTGGCTTAAACAACAGAAATGTATTCTCACATTTCTGGAGGCTCTAAGTCCAAAATCAAGTTGTTGGGAAAGGTCCATGCTCTCTCTGAAGGCTCTAGGGGAGAATCTGGTCCATGTTTTTCTCTTAGATTCTGGTGATCCTTGGCTTGTAGGCTCATCACTCCAATCTCTGCCTCTGCAATCACAGGGCATTCTTCCCTGTGTACCTGTCTCTTATCTTCGAGAGACACCCTGTTAAACCGATCAGGGCCCACCCACCCTAATCAACTATGACCTCATTTTCACTTGATTACATTTACAAAGACCCAACTTCCAAATAAGGTCACTTTCACAGGTATTAAGAGTTAGGACTTCAGTGTTTTCTTTTGGGAGGACACATTCTATTCACAATGCTTCTCAACATCAAAAGCTGCAAGTCAAAAAGCAACATCTACAAAACCTGAGGGAGCAAATAGCATGATCAAAACTTACAAAACCAAGCTAAACTTTCTATTAAGTGTGGTATTAACCAATTAAACAAAAAAATTCTCAAAAACCCAAAGGCTCAGAAAATGCATGGCCCATTTATCCTTCCGAGAAAAAAAAAGTTACTTAAGAATTAAATTTAATTATGCCACAGTGGGAATATGATTTTTTTTTAAAAAAGGCAATAAACTATCACCTAAGCCCAGCTTTCCAACGTTTCACTCAGCATCCCCTCTTCTGCTTCTACTACCTTCTCATTCAGGAAATGTGTTTTCCGAACCATATCCTTCACCCCACAGTGCAGAAAGAATCTTACTTTATCTTGTGACCTCTTAAAACAATAGCACCCTGTGCCAGAACTTGCTAACAATGGCTAACATTTTTGACATGATTGTGATATGGGGCAGAGAAAGCTCTCTTCACCCCTCCCATCCTCCCAAACCAGCAGAGTAACACAACACCACAATGACCATTTTCAGTGCCAAGGAACTGAAATTACAAAAAAGAAAAAGTTGAGTTTACCATATGGTCAACGTGTGTTTTATTTTTTTTGGGGGGGGGGGTTACAACATGTGGAATAAACCTTTAAGCCAATATACACAATTTTGTATCTGCTATATGACAATGGGAAAATAATATGCACCACCAAAGGCTAGAAGGAAGTTCAGTAAAATGTCGATGGTGGTTACGCTTACGAGGGTGGAAGTACTGATGGCTTTTTTCCCTTTCTTCTACATTTTAAGGTAGACATATGTTCTGATATTTTTGTGAGAACATTTTATAAACATTTTATTTTCCTCTACACATTTATTTGAAACATAAATTTATATCCATCTTCCTTTTACTCCCAGAGGTTTCCCAGCAAGCCCACCCACCCTCATGTATACCTGTCAAGTTCCTGCTCTCCTGAGTCCCTTTCCCAGGGGGAGGGCTCACTTTTCCATCTCCAGGCACGTCTCCCTGTGCACACTGGTTTTATTCAATCCACCTTGTCTATCTAGCCCAAACTATCCATAGTCATCTTTCTCCCAGGTCTTTCTGACGTTGGACGGTCTTCCTTGTTGGTTGTTCTCACAGTCAAGTTCAAGACTGGCTTCCTCCTACAGCCACTGACGGTCCAAGATCCAGTTCCTTACCAGACGTACTTCAAAGTAATTAAAAGAAACCTCATGGCCCTAGCTTTGTCTACACTGACTTCTCTGCTTTTAACTCTCATCTCCAACAATTAATCCTTCTCTTAACATTAAAGAGAAGGATACCCCAAACCACCACCCGAATATACCTGCTTAATTTATAACAACGTAAAGAACTCCACTTTTCCCACAGAACTTTCTTTTGGGGTGATGGGAGTGACATGAGTAATGATGAGGGTAGAACCATCATGCTGCCCATCTTAACCCTGTGTAAATGGTCCCTGGGAGTTGGGCGACGCGGAAGCCCTGGGGACTGCACCTCCACACTGGATATCCAATTCCTAAAGCCATTTCTCATCTCAGTTACACACCGCACCCCACCATAACCGCTGGAGCTCACCTACCCTGACCTAAACATTGAGTACCTACATAACATCCGGATATTTACTGAGTTCTCTCATCAAATGTATCTGCCCTAAGAATGAAAATGATTAAGCTAACAGTTATTAAGACCTTACTTTGTATACCAGACACCTTGTTAAGCATTTTATATACATTAGCTTACTTATATACACTATTCCATTTAAAGTAAATGCTGTCATTACCCCCATTATAGATGAGGAAATTGTGGCCTAGAGAGGCTAAGGAAGTTGTCTCAAGTCCCGCAGCCTCTAAATGGCAAATCCGGATTTAAGCCCAGGCAGTCTGAGCCCATAGTCAGAACTCTCCATCAGGGCATCACACTGGCCTGCCTTCCCACACCACAGGGATCCTCTACCAAGGTGCATACTGAGCTTGGAGTACTGTTTGGGGCTTAAGAAATTATCCTCCATAGATAATTTAGCAAGTCATGTTTCTCTGAATGATAATCATCAGGAACATTCTGTCATATTGGACATGCTGACATTTTGGGGGTGGAAAAACAAGTGGAGGCAAAAGGCTTTCAGAACAATACCATAACCAGTACACCACCCCCTCACTAACTACTCACATCCAAACTCTGGCAGTCCCCTCAGCAAAGCTGCCTGCCAGCAGGCCTCATTACAAGAGAGAGAATAAAAGGGAGCTGCTACCATTTATCTTATTTCAACTCCTTACAAGGAAAATGGGATATATAAACATTTGGTGAAAAATGGCTCAAAGTTACTAGGCAGCATTTAAAGATTCTTTCCCCGCAAAAACACATTAAGAATGCAACACAACCGATTCAGTGCACATTCTAGGAAGAAGCAGACTAAATCAATTGTGTGTGTGTGGCCATTTAACAAGATCCTTTTCAGGCTTGTATTGTTGGGGGAGGGGACAAGGAGTGGGGAGAGAATGAGATGACTTTACATTTTCTGCCCTTGCCATTTTATTGGCTATATTTCTCCTCCATCATCCAAAAAGATCATCGCTCAGTTTTCGAAACAGCAGCCTCAATGACATGTCTGGTAAAATATCTTAGCAACAATGTCAATATTGTCTCAGCACAGCTAACCATGTTAACATTCCCCTCTAATCATGATTGCTCAAATAAAAAATGGAATGCAAGCTACTCACTTCATTCATTCTCTAGTATCACTCTGGAAAAACAGCCCTCTAACAATTTCTATGCAGTTGTATGTAAATTAAACATCAAAATTATATTCAATAGCTATTTGTTTTTGGGTCTCTAACTTGCAAGTGTGAGAATCAGCAAATCTTGAGGAGAAATCGGCATAAACACTAGAACCAAGTAAAATATATTGACACATTACTTTGATCGAATCCTGTCCCATGTTATTTCTGTAATGGAATGTTTTCACTCATCTACTTGTACATCGTATTTCAAATCCATCTTTGTAGGGCTGCCAAGAACAGGGTTTACTGGATCATGGGGGAGCTCTTTCTCCTAAGAATTTTCAAAGTCACATGCACATCCCTCTGCCATGGTTGGTTGGGGCTATCCCTGCATAGACACAGGAACAAACAGCACACCAGTGGCTCCCAAGCTTGGCTGCCCATTCAAAAACCATTTTAAAAAAACATAGAAGCTTGGGTCTCACTGATGGTGAGTGATTCTGTAAGTATGATGGGAATTTGAATCACAAGTGGCTCTGGTGACCCAGCCACGCTCAGGAATCACGGCACTAGACAACTAAACTAGAGTTTGTGCTTGTAAAGCCCAGATGCACACCACATCACATGGGCAGAGCACCTTTGAGCGCACACACATCTTTGCAGAATTCTGGCAGTGGATCCCTGCATTCAGGACTCACATTCCTTCCCCCTCCCCTCTCCTAGTGAACACATGCCCTCCCAGACTGTTTGCAGCAACTGTCCCACAGCTCTCCGCTAAGGCCAGACCCGTCACCACGGCTCTGTCCTCTATCTGCTCCAGATGGAGTGGCCAGGGTCAGGCCTGTGACACAGACCAGGGAACAAACCAAACAAAAATATCTAAGACGCCGCCATTATCTCAAGCCTGGAGAAGAGGGTCAGGAGCAGAAAAGCACAGAAGCCAGAATGGTACAGAAATTACCATAAGTTATAATAAGAGCAAACATTTACAAAATGCTAACTATAGTCCACGCATTATTCTAAGCACTTTAACCCACTGAATCCTCAGCACAACCCGCAGTCTTGGAAGATAGATAATGTTAGCATCCCCATTTTACAGATGCAAAAATGGAAATAGTGAGGTTAAACAACTAGACCTGGGAACTTAAGCAACCTGGCTGCTATAATGCCCTGAATATAGACTTTAGAGACAGCCCGATAAACTGGATTCAAATCCTGGGTAGAAGCACTTAGTAATTGTGTAGTCTTAAGCCAATTTTTTAACCTTTCCAAATAAGCTATTTATGTAAGGTAACTGTTTATAAGCATTTGACACAGTCTGATACATAGTAAACACTCAAAGGGTAACTTTTTTCCTCCCAGGGATTCACTTCCTAGTGAACTGTGGTTTCACTTCCTGCTTTCTTCAGTATCTTGAGGAAGAAAAAGAGGTATGTCACCCCTCCCTCCAAACATTTGAGTATCAAAAACTCTTGATAGCAATTTAAATATTTATATATTTTATTTCCTTGCTTAATGGGCATTTACCAAAAATCAAGCATACTATGTGGTAAAATCAAAACAAAACAAAAAATTCCCCACATTGTCAACATTATCACACCTAAGGTTAAAAACAAACGTCACTTCATTTGACACAGAGATTATCACCTTCATTTTACAGGCAAGAAAACTGAGGTTCATAAAAATGAAACAACTTGTTCAAAGAGAACTAGTATATATATGTTCAAACTGGAACTCTTACTAAGTTTTCTGAAGCCAAACTAACAGAATGCTTATTCATCTTTAAGATGCTGCTTCCATAAATCAGAAGAGATTTGAGGTACTATTTGGGAAGTCCAATAACCATGGTAACAATTTAATGGATGTGTGTGTGTGGGGGGGGGGAACTCCAGAACCTCTAATCTTCAGAATTTTAGAGCTAAGGATGTAGCTCTAGAGGTTTAATCAGATTAGCACCATAAAAACTCACACACAGAGCAGGAAAAGAAAGTTGACCTCCCTGAAATAATGATTTGTAAACTCTCAGTTTTTAACATGGAACTTACAGAATTAAAACAAAATCCTTCACTTAATCCTACTGAAAATGAAGGATGACTTAGATGAATCTTTTTAGGTTTTATAATTCAAAATTAAACATGACATGCTTGACTTGATCAGAACTCAAGCTAGTAAATGATCAGTGGTTAATCTTACCAAAATAGTAAAACAGCTACCAAACCCAACAGAAAAATAGGTTAAACAAACAGAGAAAGAAATTTAAATCTTTATTTTTGACAAATACTTATATAACACATACTAGCTGCCAAGCATGGATTTAAGCAATTTATAATAACTCATTTGATCCTCATAAGTGACCCATGAGGCACAGAAAGGTTAAGTAATTTGCTCGAGCTGACACAGCTGGTAAACTGTGGAGCCAGAATATAAATCCAGGCAGTACTGTATGGAAGGGCCCATCAGTACGATGTGGGTAAAGGGGATCCAATATATGGTTATGGAAAGAGAACTGACTCTGGGTGGTGAACACACAATGTGACATATAGATGATGTATTACAGAATTGTACACCTGAATCTATGTAACTTTACTAACAATTGTCACCCCAATAAACTTTAAAAACAAGATGGGTTTCTATTCATTCTAAAGAATTGCATAATTAAAAGAATGAGATATAAATGTTCCCTATCATACTGGCAAAGATGAAATAGTTCGATTATAACCTATGTAGGTAAGCATGTAAATAAACTAGCATTCACGTATATTGAAGGTGGAATTGTAAATTTAATGCCACCTTTTTGAAGGGCAACTTTACAAAATCTAGGAATGTTATAAATGAACACACTTGTTAACCAATAGTTTTTCTTATAACTACTCTTTTGAAAGCACAGGCAGTTATATACAAGGAGATGCACTCTAGTATTGATTGCAATGATGACAAAAAAGATACAATCATCAATAGGGGAATAATGAAATAAGTTATAGGATATTTATCCATTGTAATACTGAGCAACTTTTTAAAAATCTATATATATTAGTACGTGCTAACATAAGAAAAGGCCTAAAGATGCATTCAACCAACACAGTAATTTACAAAATAAAACACACTGTAAAGTCCACGTGGGTTTTCTTAAGGATCTATACATGTATACAGAGGGTGCCAAAAAAATGTATACACATTTTAAGAAAGGAAAAAACTGTATTAAAATTATGCTGATGGTAACCACTTTGAGCACCTCTTGTAACTGCACAGGTCAAACGAGACTTGTATTCATCTTTTGTTATCGGTATATACTATTACAATTTTAATACAGATTTTTCCTTTCTTAAAATGTGCATACATTTTTTTGGCACCCTCTGTATATATACATACATGTGCACATATGTGCACAGAAAATATCTAGAAAAGATCAAATAAACTGTTAACATTAATTGCCTTTGGGGAGTGAAAAATACAAGTGTATAACCCTTTTTAATAACTGTATATTATATTTAACTTGTATTACATTTATGGTCTTTGAGTGGCTTGACAAAAAAAAATAGGATGGATTTATAAAAGTCTCAAGGACACCAAACAGAAATGGGCTTTAACATATAGAAAAGAAACAGAGATATTACTCCCAGTGATTGAGTCTAGACTGAGACCTCGTAAGAATTTCAAAAATAATCCTTCTAGTGAAGGAAAAAGAAAACACTTCTAGAGGGAAAAAAATCAAAATAAATATCCCTGGATACAGAAATTATAAGGGAAATCTACTGTTTTCTATTTCAGGGATATGTTTTCCTCTTTGTTTACTCAGTGCTAAAGATAAACATAAGATAGCCAGCCAGAGATATAGTAAAACCTGAACTAGCCTGGAATCAAAAACTACACTTTGACCCCATCTTTACTTTAGCTGTATGACCTTGGGCAGTTGCTCAATGCCCCTTTTCTTAATAGTCCTCAAAAAATGAAGACACTGAACTCAATTTCTAAGGTCCTTCCAGATCTAAAACCTTTTATTTCATCATTTTATTTTAATTTGAAAAAGAATTCCTGTACATAATAATCTAAGAATATGAGCCATGCATAAAAAGAAACAAAAACAAACAACAACAACAAAAATCACTTAAAAATAGAGTAATTAAGGAGATACTTAACTATCTGGAAGTACCCCTGCCTGCTGTTAGGAACTCACCAGTAATCAGGCTTCCGGCACATTCAGGTAGCAGGAAGCACTTACACTTTTGGACTGTGCACAAGGCAGGCTGCTATCAAGTACTGTGGAAAACCTGATGACTCATTTGAATTAGTGTTATGCTTTTATTCTGGTTTCTCTATACAATAAATTTCTTAAATATAAGCCAAGTAGACTGGTGGACCTCCAGCCTTAGCACAGACATGAAATGTTAACAATGCACGACACACTTCTACCCATTGAACACAGGCAGTTTCACTATCAACAGCTTCAATGAAAATCCCCCTGTGAATGACTTGATAAGGAAACCCCACTATTACACACCAGGGACGGCACCAAGCAAAGAGAAGAACCAGACTGAAGAGCTTCATACATTCCCAACAGAAAAAACATGTAAAATGGACATAAAAAGACAACCTCTGAAAAAAAAATGTAAATGGACACTCAATATTTAAGGAGGTCTATCAATCTCAAAGAAACGTGATTTTTAAAACAAATACATGTTTTAATCTATAAACATGGCAGAGACTGTTACAATTCACAAATACCCATTAATAGCAAGTCATGCAAGCAGGCACGCTCATACACTGCTTACACAGGTGGCAACCAACACAATTCTTCTGGAAAACAATTTGGCAAGAGGTACCGTGAGCTTCTGAAAAGTTCATTTCCTTTCACTATTAATTCCTTGCCTGGAAACATTCTACTAAAATAATCAGAGATTTGTACAAAGGGTATTTTCCAGAGTTTCTTAATGAATGAGAAAAACATGGAAACAATTAAAATGAGCCCAAACAAAATTGTATATTGGTACAGTAATGTATTAGGCATTTTTCTAAGATTAATGACATTAAAAAGGATAATGCAAAAGATAAAGAATATCATAGAGTATTTTTTTCCTTTATTTCCGTAGGGCTTTTTCTCTATGTCCTATCCATATTTCCCAAATTTTCTACAATGAGCACATACTATATTGGGCATTGATTCAAAGACCATATTTATTTTCAATTTAACTTTTCCAAAGCCCAAATGTATGTAATAGTTGATGGCATCTTAAAATCGCTATCAGCCAGTTAATGGTTGCAATGAGGCGGTCACTGTGAAAGCTGGGTTATTACATCTAGCGGAGTGACTACACAATTGTAACCCCTTTCAGGTTTTAGTCAACAAACCACTTAAGATCCACTGTAGAAGGAGTAAGAACCCTGGATTTCATCTGAAAGTCTTCCATTAAAACCTCCTTTTGAGATCAGAAAAGGATGTCATCAAATTTGCAGGAAAGAGGTCTGCAGCTTGGAAGAAAGTCCGGGAGAATATCGTGAAGGACTCGAAAACCAGCACAGCAGCTGTGCTGTTAATGGCTGAGAAGATCAGTCGTGTGGAAACTGGATATTGATAACTCATTGAAAAACTGATTTAGGAGGCTCAGGCTCTGAATATAAATTTGAAATGTCTCAACAAACTTATTTACGTTTTCCTTCTATTTTATGAAAAACATGGAGATATGTAAAAATAACTCTCTAAAAGAAGAAAATAGTAAGTATAACAAACTTTAAAAGTATTATGTCAGTTTAATTGACAGCAGTTCTCTCTTACTTAGTAGTACACAAAATAATGGTGTGTTTTATAATCAGTGAAATAAGGTGTTCTTGTCTGTATTCAGAACAATCAAGACAAGGGCTTTAGGCTGAATTGTGCTCTGCCCCCAATTCCTATGTTGAAGCCCCAACCCCCAATGCATTAGAAGGCAGGTCCTTTGGGAGGGAATTAGGTTTAAATGAGGTCATGAGGGTGGGCCCCTCATGATGGAGTTAGTGCCCTTATAAGAAGAAACATCAGAGAGCTTGCTGTCTCTGTCTTTTGTGATGTGAAAACACGGGGAAGCAGTGTGCAAGAAACAACCGTCACCGGAACCCAACCATGACGATCAGGGGATCTCAAGCTTCCAGCCTCCAGAACAGAGCTGAGAGAAAATAAATTTCTATCGTTTAAACCACTCTATGGTAGCATGAACGAAGACAACAAGAAAATGCACCATCAAAAATCAAAATATGTTTTAATATATGGTACTTGGAAATGATTCTCTACATAACTCTAAAGTCATCTAGAAAATTTGCTTGGGGTGGGGCAGGAACAAACAAACTCTTACAAAAATATAAGGCATTAATACATAAACTTTTCCATTTTGAAAACAAATAAAAGTACAGTCCTCAGGACATCAGCAGTGTAGAGGTGGCTCTCCTCCATCCTTAACCTGGAGTTTGTATCCAGGCTCTCAGCCTCTATTACCAGCCAGTTCCATGATCTATAAAAACCCCAGACAAGTGCCCAAACCACTCGAGCCACCTATGTGCATGTCCCGTATCAGAGACATCATCATTCCTCAGTAATCTGTGCTCTGGGATACTCTCAGGGCACAGAGAATGTCATCATGTACCAAATCTAGCAGTTTGATGTCCCCAAACTCCCTTAAAAATGGGCAATTCTCTGACCCAAATAAACATTGAGTGAAAAATTAAAAAACAGCTACTCAGGTCTTGTTTTCTCTTTACCCTTAAGATAGTGCTGTGGTCCGCAGAACACAGGACAAGAATCTGAGTCTACTTTGGGAACTTTGATGACTGATAAGATATAACTAGACTGTCATCAAAGTGGGGAGAATGTGGGACAGAGAGAGTTGAGAGACACAAAGCCTACTTTCTAACTCCATGGTGTCAGATGTGAAAAACGGCTTCTCCGTATGATGCTCTACACCAGGGCTAGAGCTATCTAAATTGGTTACTCCTGATGGCCATCCTGTAGGACAAATGCAAGGTTAAAGCCTCCATCCCCTTAAGAATTTAGATCATCCTCTATGGCAAAAATAAGTCCATTGAGGTAAAAATCTTTAGTAGATCACCTTCCCTGTCAGTAACTATATCTGCCAGTGGAGTCTATGAAATCAAGTTTTTTACTTTCTGTAAAATAGAAATAAACCTTGGAAGTCCCCTTCAGGGAAATGCAAATAGGTCACATGAAAATTCAAATACAGAGTTTTTTATGGGAATTAAGAAGCTACACATGACAAAGCTCTTTGAAGACGAGGTCTATACAAAAAGAGGATCATTGTTTTTTGTCTTTTACAGAAAAGCAGCTTTAATGAAAAAAATATTGGTCAAATGACATTAGAGTTGAAGAATGGGCTCTGAATTGTTAATTTATATTTTCATATTATGTTTCCTATTGCATTTACACAGGTACATGCAAAAAGGGATCCAAGTAAATAAGTGTTGTTGTTTGAGAATTTTGCCACATCCTTTATGATGATTCAGATAGGTTGTGACTTGCTGAGGCCATAAAAAGTGGGAGATCCAGGATGAGGCTTGACTTCACCTTCTTCTCGGTCCAGAGCTTTCTCTAATTATGCCCCTCACGGGAAACAGGAAGGTCAGGACAGAGCAGGTTGCTCCATTGTGTGTAGGTGTCTGACAGATGATAAATGCTAAGTTTTTGTTCCTTTCCTTCTCTAACTCTTTCATCTGTTAAATTTCCCTAAAACCTGTGGGAAAGCTATAAAGAGGACAGGGGACAGGGCTTCCACATATGAAAACCTTCATTAGTTAAGGATGGGTTGAGATGAAACATTTCAGAAACTTTATGAATTGTACTTAGAAACCTCTTCTTAAGGCGGCTTGCTAACTCCTGAAATCTCTTGAGCAAAGGTAAAAGCCTTTCAGTTTAATTTCACAAAGAAAAAATATAAAATGCAAGTGCTTGATATAGGCTAAAAGGTAAAATAAATGATTGTCAAAGTATAAACCATCATAAAACAAACAATTCTGCACTTTCCCACTTTGGTTATGAGGAAAAGGGTAAAGAGAGCAGAAGAGCCTTTAGTATCTAAAGTTGATGACAAGTTATGGAAAGAAGCTCCTAGAAACTCACTCTTTTGCCTGAGATCAGTCTTGCTTTCTCTTTAACAGGGAAGGAACAAGAAGTTTTGGAAGCGTTTTGTTTGTTCTTTAAGGTATCACAGAGTTTTCTCAAGAAAGCAAAGCTGTAGTGAATATCGAGCAAAAGCCAGATGTCAAGCGAAACAATTTTGCAAAGAGGTTCTCTTATTTAACCCAACAACATCCCTGTGAGGTAGCTTCGCTAGGTTAAGAAATTTGTGTAAGTTCAAATAAACTGGGAGGTGATTAAGCTTCCCAGCTTTGCATCTGTATCTTCTAATTCTAAAGGCCGTATTGTTTCTAGACTTTGTGACACGTATTAGGGACAACAAAGAGAAAAACTGAAAAAGGGATCGATCACACCAGAGGAAACAGCATTATTGCTTCTACCAAACACCGGCTTGGTTCCGTGCTATGTTTAAATTGTGTCCTAATATTTTACAGAATTTGTTCAAATGCCCCAGTAAAGAGAAATACAATACCTTTAGTCTGAATTACTTCTGCTTGTTCTGTTGCTTGGAAAACACTTTTGGGGTCAGTTAACAACAAGATACCAAATATCCAGACCTCAGCAAGACAGTCACTGCACTAAATTCCTAAATAATAGTCCACAACCACAGAAAATTGGCAATGCAGCACAGAATAATCAAAAGCAGCTTCATATTTTCCAGATAAAACAAAGCATCGTTTGTATTGAGGCATTTTTAGAAGGTACCACTGAAAACCAGACTGCAGCCTGGAGTGGCTTAAAATACCACATTTAACAATCACATCAATGACTTTTAAACTTTAGAGGCAAACAGCTTCCTTTTACTACAAATTCAAAGTGAAGGATTAGATGCAAAGCTAACAGATTAATTCAGTACATACTCAAGCTTCGAGACTATCCAATGCCTTAATTAATACCATTACAAGTGTATTTCGCCAACCAGCTGGGTTTTAACGATTAAAAGGTGAAGGTCAAATGTTTTTTTAATAAATTACTTCAAATTAAGCCCCCCCCCCCGCACTGTAAAAAGAACACAGATAATTAAATTGAAAGGGAAAGACTAATAAATAATTATTTTGGCACATTAAGCAACCTATCCTTAATCAGTCTATATTTTAATTGAGGCAGTACCACAATTAAAAGCTCACTGAACTTTGCTCTTCTGCTTTAACTTGAAGCTACTTCTGCACCAATACAAATAACTAGGAGAGCTGGATAAGGCAAAGGACTATGGATTCAAGCCTGGCGGAGGGCAGGAGAAGAACTAGAAGAGGCCTTGCCTGTCTAATACTTCCAGATTGATTCCACTATTGCCAGGATTGAAAGAAAACCAAAAACACCATCAACTGTGAGCTTAGACTATATCATAGATGTCAGATAAAACTAGGTTTCATTTCTTATAAACCAGTAGGCAAAACAGGTCCAAAACACTAGCCAAGCCCTTTACTCGCTACATGGAAGCAGTAGCTATTATAATGAATTATACTAGATCTCTGTGCTTGGTTTGTTTTTGAAGTAGAAGGGACCTGCCCAGTGTCTATGACTGAAGAATCCTCTGCAATGTGCGTCTTGGTGGGAGGTAAAGTCCACCTTGTCCTACAGAAGCTAAGAAGTACAACTACACACTTGTCAGGCCTCTCTTGCAGCTAGAACACAAGCATGGGAACCAGGCTCAGCTATTTAGTTGCACTCGATCCACACATTCAATTTTTCTTTGGCTATTCTGAAGCATTTTCTACTCCAGATGAATTTTTAAATCAACTGGGTATGCTGTGTTAAAAAAAAAAAAATGACAGGACTTTGGGGCAGTGAAAATACACTATATGATACTATAATAGTGTTACATGTCATTATACATTTGTCCAAATTCACAGAATGCAAAACACCAAGAGTGAACCCTAATGTAAACTATGGACTTGGGGTGATTATGATGTGTCAATGTAGGTTCATCAAATGTACCAATGTATGTACAACAAATGCACCACTCTGGTGGGGGATGGTGATAATGGAAGAGGCTGTGCATTTGTGATACGGGGTATACAAAAAAATCTCTGTATCTTCGTCTCAGTTCTGCTGTTAACCTACAACTGCTCTAAGTATAGATAATTTTGTAAAATCTGGTGGTTTTAAAAAATGAATCTACCCATTCAGAAATATGGTATTTCTCTCCATTTATTCAGGTCTCCCTTTAAGACTTTCAGTAAAGTTTTGTCATTGTCTTCGATATAAGGCTTGTATATTTTTTCTTAGATTGATATTTAGTTTTCTTCCTATCCTAAAATGGTACCTTTTTCCTATTCATTTTCTAAACAGTGCTGCTTTACATAAAATATATTAATTTCTTATGTGCTATTATATTCACTCTAAACTCTTATTAGATCCAGATTTGATAACAGAAAACTTTCAATCTTAGAATACAGTAATTATTTCATTTTTCAAATTAAGTTTAATAATAGTAACATGAAGATTTTGTGATAGTAAAGGTCACTTAAAATAAAGAGACATGTGGTAAAAGGTTGTAGATCTCTCTAGAGAACTTCAAAATAAAGATAACACCTCATTTACTTGTTTTAGATCAAGGTCCTAACATAAGAGCAAGGAGAGAAAAAATAGATGCCCTCATCTGGCACCTTCTACATTATAGTTTAATATTGATTTTTGCTCCCTTAGGCCCAACTCAAGGTCAAGAGAAAGACAGTGCTCATTCACACTCATGGAATGGTCGAGACGAGGTAAATTTACTTTCCCAAAACACATTTTAAAGTTTTTAATATTGCATTCTCCAATATGATTCTATAGCGCCCAGAAAACACTTTTTGCTCAGCTATAAGTACTTCCTAGATAAAAACACACACACACACACACACAAAAAAAAACCATAATCATAAAAAAGATGTTTGCTATTTTTAGAGTTTACTCAATGGCTTTCAAGTTTAATATCTCACTATACATATTTCAAATATCCATATATATACGTACATATGTGTATATATATATATACACATAACAAATTTCAATTCCTGCTAAATTTTTACCATTAGTTTAAAGTAGGTACATGTAATATCTTCTTTTAGGGATAGAAGCTGAGGGTACACCAACTGTTCAACACTACTTCTAAAAAAATAGTTTTCTTTTGAAGAATACTAAATTTAACTCAGTGATTATATTTTCCAAATTCTCACAATAGGTTCATAAAAGGGTAGTTCAAGATTGTCTGTAAAAACAATCTACAAAGGATAGGAAAAGCTGAACTCAGTATTTTAGACGTGAATATTTCCTAAATTTCTAGGATTGTGAGTTCAAGTACATAGAAATTAATTTTCCTTTGTGCTTGCAACAAAGATTGGTGTTAATTGGAAACAGTAGAGCAAACTTTTTCCGTACTGCAGGAGATACTATTACCCAACTTTCAGAGGCGTCTCAGATTAGCCGGCTTCAATTTACAGAGAAACTTAGCTATGATTTACTTATATAATGAGAGTTGGCGCAGAGCTCAGCATATGAATGGTCAAATTCCAAGTATTTTCCCCAATCATTTTGTGACATAACTTCAAGATTTAAAATTCCATCTGCTTTGTTCCCCAACTAATACAACCAGGTTGTAGTTAAGAGGAAAAAGGCACATAGTATACAGATGTTTTATGAGAAACGTTCCCATTACTTTTTCAAGTTGGTTTGCATTAGTGAAAAGCCGTTGTGTGGGAATTATTATGAAGAAGTGATTCAGAAAATAAAAACAGTAGTTGCTCTTAAAGACAAGGGGGGATTAAACCCCAAATCACATGATCTACAACTGAAAAAGTTTCAAATGCAAACTATGTTCACTGTCTGGCCCATCTGAAAGACAGGGTGTTGAGTACCATTTATATACTGTTATTTCACATGAGTCTGGATTGATCAAACAGGATGGTAGGTTGGTTGTGAAAGACTCCATCACTAAGTGGGGGAGTTTTGGCTTTGATGCTCTGGCCACTGGTTGGCAGCTCTAGCCAGATAGTTTAGGATCTAACTTTATGCTGGAAATTACAAAGGCATCTAATGAGGCAAACAACAAAGTTCCTGAGATGAGTGTCAGATGAGCCAAAACTGGAAAAAAAAATTTTTTTTTAAACTCCTTTCAGAGAAATAAAGAGGATGTTTTGGCTGTGACCCAACAAAGGATGAATATCCTCCTGGACAGAAATTATGGGAACTAAAAATTCTCCATAGTAACAGTTCTAATTAATTATTCAAAGCTAGGGGTTGATTTTCTAAGGTTAAGAGCTAACTATGGTCTCCTGTTTCTAATATTAAAAACTGGTTTCTTCTTTGTATCTGTTTACTCACGCATTAATGAGAAGCTTCTAATGGAATCCTAACAGCAACTTGACAACAAAGACTACTTTTAAGGTAAGTTTGTCATTTTTGCAGACTTGGTTTAAGGGATAACTAATAAACAAGAAATTTGTCTAGGTTCCATATAACCAAAAAGTTTTAAAGTCCACTTTATATATAAGTATAGAAATAACAGATATTAACAAATCTTATCATAAGGTATTACAAAATCTTTTGAATTAAAAAGTTAGCTATAATTTTACGGAAAGTAATGTTATGAAAATAAGCATACTTATTTATATTTTAATAGAAATTAAAACTCTGTAAATGCGTGTTAATCCAGAGTTGGCAAATAGCTGGTTTTCTGTTATTGTATATTGAATATATATATTATATGTATATTGAATATATACAATATGTGTATATTGAATATATGCAACAACTCGGAAAACCAGCCATTTGTCAACTCTGGATTAACATGCATTTACAGAGTGAAATGGCACATTTCGGGGAAATCAATCTACACTAACAGAATTTCATTGTGCAATACAGGTAGACAGCATGTAGTTTTCCTAGAGAGAGAAATGGGATGTGTTACACCCCATTTTTGACCGGTGTTCTGAGTGGTCACCAAAATAACCTTATTGGAGTTCATCACATGGGATGGAACGTAGAGTCACAATGACCACATATGTACCAGAACTCTACAAACAGAAATGAAATCCAAGCCAAATTAAGTAGCTCTCATCATAATGAAAATTAAACAGTCTGGCATTGAGTGGGGATACACCTGTTGGGGGAAAACTTGATACTCAAAAGATGAGGGCCAGTCAGCCAGCAGTTGGTCAAACACATAAAATGCAATTACATGTGGGAAAAGGGAAAGGGCTTCTTAGAAACCAAATTCCTGGACACACTTGCCATCCCTGAATTTCTCTACGTCAAACTCCGGATCTGAATCCCTTGTTAAAATTATGAACCTTACACATCTTTTAGGGAAGAAGTTGGTTCAGAACCCAAACTCAATTTTCAAAGTCATTTCTCAAAAGAAAGTTCAGAACCACATGTCATTCCAATACACTGTTTGTTCTAACCCATATCACTTCTCTGATGCTTCCTGATGCACTGACATCTGCCCAGCCTGGGGTGGGGTCCAGACATGTGCGGCTCCACACCCACCATGTTTGCTTGACCCAATTCATTCTTTTACACATACCTGTTTCCTTCTTGCTTCCCTTTCCTCCCTCTCGGCTCTTCTTCAGCACAGCCTTTAACATGTTTGACACTCCTTTGCCTCTAAGAGAAAAGGAGGGGAAGGAAGAGGAATTAATGGTTGTAAGTTAGAATATACTCGTAACTAGCATATTGACACAAGAGGTAACTTGTGTTCAAACAAACAGATTGCTTAGGGTGATATAAAGGTGCCCTGAGTTTTACATTAATGGTCTATGAATAAAGATGGGAAACTACATGCTAAAGACATAAGGAGTGTTCTATAACGTTTAATGAAGTGATCAGAAGTTCACGGTCTTGCCATAAAAGTTTTTTAAAAACCCACAACAGTGCATTCTCAGCATTCCATATCTAATTGAAGTAACGAGGGTAAATCTAGGCACATTACTATAAGGTGTCTGGCATAGGAATGCGGGTCCTCCCAGCCCCAGTTCATCAAAAGAAAACATTAAAACAGAGAATCAAAAAGATAATGGTTAAGAAGGAAGTTACATAGTTAAAGACATGTTTTACAGATGCTAGTGATTATATAACCCCAAGGAAAACATTTTGGAAGGTTATCAGAATGAAAGACACCTTATAAGCAGTTGCAAAATAAATACAGTGGGAACACATTTTAACCCTGATGTCAGGGGACGTGATTAAACAGCACACACTACAGTGGGTTTGTACTATGGATAGTTATGACTCTTTGGGGAGGTGGGGAGGAAAGTGGAACAGGCCAGTGGCATTACAGCTGAATCCTTTCAATAAACGAGCTGTATTTTTAAGCGGGGTTGTCCTGAGCATGTAAAAACTACACAATGGCCCAGGCCTAAGATGAAACATGAAACCATCCCGACAGCAAGAGACAGACAAAAGGACCATTATTTTCATTATTTCAACAATCTCCTTTAGCTCTCTCTTCCCTCCACGGAGATGAGATGGCTGGACAACTCCAAATAGTAACAAATCTGAGTGGGTTGTATTACCCATCACAACGCACCCAATGCACCAAAGGAGAGGAAGGTAGAAGGCAAGCAGGTTGCTTCTGAAAGAAAAAAGAAAGAAATAGAGATAGGAGCGGAGAGAGGGGGGGAGGAAGGGAGAAACTCCTACACAGAGCAGGGCTCCCAAACCTGCCTAGTTTGCCTGAATGCTTAAAATGGCCTCTGTGTAACACCCTACATGTCTCACCACCCCAAAGTGGTTTTGTGGGGACCACAGGTTTTGTGGGGACCACTGACAGGCATGAAGAGTTTCAACATGCTGTCATTCACAGAATCCCATGACCAAGCACACAGGGTGACCTTTCTTATCATTTGGTCCTGGCCTGTATTTATTTTTCCAAGCCCTTTGTTTTCCTGACGAAGAAACAGAGACCCTGGGAGGCTGACTTGCCCAGGGGTCAGGCAGCTAATTAAGGCAGGGCCAGAATCCAAATCTGCAGACTCCCAGCCAGGGTCCTCCTTCTGGACTGGCCAGTCTTCTCAGAGCAATGAAAGCTTTGGGCAACAGCAATCAAACAAAATATTCAACAACAAACAAACACACCTGAGAGATACTAGAAAGATAACATCTTAAGTAGAATTTGGAGAATGTGATAGCGAAGTTTATTAGGGTTAAATCATCTTACGAACAATTCTTTACATACACAAGGGGCACAGCTTAGAGCCTAATTCTTTTTACAAATGCTACTTGAATGAACCCTGGTGAAAAGATGTGGGTTTCACCGGAAGGGCAAGCACTGAATCTGGAATAGGGCCACAGTGCGCTTCCATAGGGGAACTGGGGAAACACAAATTTCTCCTGACAGTAGTGCTTAAAAGAAACAATGCAAAATGTGGCATAAAGAATGACAGGCAAAAGTAAATAATAAATAGATAGATGCCTAATAAGCCCAGATGTTTTCCTCTCGAGATAAATCAATCAACCTTCACTGTCTGTCATTTAGCAAGGACTATATACTTTAAAAATAAAAGAAAAATATTAATGGAATCATGCCAACAGAGCTCGTCCAAGGTCCCTGTTGAACTGTTCCAGATGAATCCTGATTAATCACCCTAGTCAGCAACAATCCACAGCCCAGCCAATATGCCACTTGGTATATACGTCCCACAGAGCAAGGACTAGGAGACTGTGATTTGGGCATCCCAGAGACCTTGTGTCCTATTTTGGGGGAAGCTCAGCTGTTTTCAGGATAGTCACATCTTTTACATCAGTGGTCTTTAGTAAAGTGAAAGAGGCTATCAGGTATCCGCTGTTAATAATTTTTTTTCAGTTTCTGCTTTCCTCCCTAAATAGGAAGTCAAGGGTAACATCTTATATTTATATTCTATAAAGCTACCAAACTGTGACCTGGAGAAACTGATTATACCTGAGTGCAAAAGTAAGGAAACACACACACACAAAGGGAACAAAATAAGACTGCTCCCAGTGAGTTAAATTGTGTGATCAGAGTGGAGCTATGCAGACTCATTGGGAGTCCCAATTATCCATGACCCAAAACATGTAACTGAAACTTGATTTCATTTTTTTATAAATTTTATTGGGGAATATTGGGGCACAGTGTGTTTCTCCAGGGCCCATCGGCTCCAAGTTGTTGTCCTTCAATCCAGTTGTGGAGGGTGCAGCCCTCCACATGTGGGAATTGGCACATGTGGGAATCGAACCAACAATCCCGCTGTTCAGAGCTCGCACTCCAACCAACTGAGACATCCGGCTGCCCCGAAACTCGATTTTCATCAATGGACCTAAAGACTATGATCATCTGAAGGGGTGTGGGGTCATCAGAAAAAGCACCTATAGTAATAGATTGTGGGTCAACACTGGCAGTATCGTCCAGAAAAGATTGTCTAGACTGTATCTTTGTACTTATAAACACACACACCCATATCCAACTCCGGAAATGAACCCATGGGGCTTTTGGAGCCCGGTGCTATGTGTATGTAACTGGCATCACAGAACTACTTTCCCTTGTTCTGATACTGTTCCCACTGAGGAGCACCTCATAATTTGGCTCCTTTTTTAGCCTAACAACAGTAGGGAGATAGTGTGCTGGTCTAATCAACCCAACACAACTGACTGGTTTGTTGACAAATGTGATTCTGGGGATAAATTAATAAACGGATGTTCTGGCTTTAACCAAAAGCTCTCACGGGCTTTGTTAAAGGCAATCACTTGGCCAAGTATCATCCATTTAAGACATGGAGAATACTGGGTTTCTGACTCCAGTTTGAGTACCAAAAGAAGGACAGTAATACGTTCTTGAATGTAAATGCTACCATGAAACAGTCTTGTGAGGGCAGCCAGCAGGCTCTCCCTAAATGACAAGTCTGCACCATCATCACACACACACACACACATCCCTTCCCACAGCAACCCTAACTACTGTCATTTTTTACCCCTAAAAAGGGTGAACGCAGGTCCTGCCACAGAAGTGAGCCAAACAGAAATGATACAAACAAACCTTCCAGACACAGTAATTCAGACCCAACTGATTAAATGATAAGCCCTGAAAAGAAACTGACAGAAGCTATCAAGTTGCTACTAGAAGACCATACGTGTGGTCAGGAAGTACGTACAGACAAACATTAGAAATGTTAGCATAAAACATAAGAAATATTGTTCTTTTTCACTTTAAATATTATATTATAGACCAACACCCACAGGTATAACTCAACTACTGGCCAAATACCTCAATTCCTGCCCCATAAAACCTAAGCCTCTGTGACAGCAAGTAGTACAAATATATGGTTGGATTTGAATACTTAAAAATAAGTCTTTGAAAAAATAGAGAACTTCAGCTATCATTTCTTTATATTATATACTTTTGAGGAAGAGGGGAACAACCAGCCTCTAGGCTATAAAAATTGAAATTAACTAATGGGAGAAAATTGCCTATAATGTTCATTTCAAAGAAAATAAAATGTGAGGATGTGACATTATCCGTAGAAGCCCAATGATCTGAAGTCATGCAAATTGCCTTATTTTTTCTACTATCATTCAACATCTGCGTTTCCTAACCACCATTGAGACTTCCTTCTAAAACCCCTAGAAGTTAAATCAACTATCAAGTTTACTTTCACTTCTTGGATTTCTCCTTTAACACATAAAGTCTTTGGGGCTAGGCACAGTGTCCCCCAGTCATGTGTTAGAATTCTATGTAGTGATTACAATGGTATAGAAACTATAACAAAAATCACCCTAGGTAAGACAGATGATTTCAAAACAAGGCAAAAATCTATTTCCGCTGTAATCAGAAGTGCAGTATCATCACTACGACCGCCTTGTCTGAAATCACAGGGTAACACTAGCATGAAATGTTCCTCTTCTGGAGTGCCATACTGCGTGTTTATACAACTTCAGGTCAAATCTGTGAGCTGAGGGCAGGGACTATGTTTATTCTTTAACAGATACAAACAGAAGCCAGAACACAGGCTTCACATCCACTCTGTTCTCAGTATTTGTTGACAGATTTAACAGCGCTGCAATGAACACAGATGAACGATTTCCTCCAAAGCAAGCAATTAACCAACATTTATAGCAGTTTATAAGTTATGAAGAACATTCCTATAAATTCTTATTCATAAGGAATTCAAGTAAACTCATTTAAATCCACGTGACACCAAGCAATGAAATACAAGGAAAAATGTTGCGTTTTATAAATCCCTTCATGTCCACAACTGAATTAACCTTAAAATCTCAAGATAACAAACATCTTATTAGCCAGTTATCCAGAATAACTAAACACCCACTTTGTACACACTCCATTTGAAGGAGCTTCTCCCACCAAACTATCCTTCTGACCTCAAAGCAACGTTGTCTCTGAAAGTGCCTCTTTTGTTTTGTCAAAATAAATCAATAATGCTAGAGTAGCAATACTGACACGTGAAAATACTGGAAACTAAATACTGGAAACATAAGTTTTAAGAATTTTTTTTTTCCCCAGAGAAGGGAGAGACATCAAAAACACCCTCAATTTTAGGGGCTCAAAATTTCTTTCTCAACCTTGTAAAAGTATAAGACTGGTGTAAATAATCACCTTGTCTTCTGTGGGACTAGCTTCAGAAATATTCTTTGCATTAGCAACCTTTAGTGTTTATGAAAAGAAAGGAAATGGGTGGTGACAGTGGGAGGTTTGAAACAGCCTATAAGATAAATAATATAGAATAGAGCAAATAGGAGAAAACAAAGCAGAATAGAGACAGCAAAGGAAACAAAGAGGTCTGCTACAGAGGGCATACTGGTTGTTAGCTGGAAATTCACGGGAAACTGCATTCTAGAAGCTTTCTGAAAGCAAGAGCTATATCTCAACATTCTTTTAGAGATCCCATGAGGCTGGGAAATACCAACCCTTGATGAATACTTGAAATTCCAGGAGGTCGCTCTCACTTTTTTTTTTTTCCTGTAGTAGAAAAAACCTAGTAATCAAGAGACCTAGTCCTATAGCCCTGGTCCTGGCGTTGTGACTGGGACCCAGTCATTGAACTTCTCTGGGATTTAGATGCTTTGTCTAGAAAAGCTGGGGGAGAGGAGAGTGGACTATTGATCAAGCAAACAGAAAGCAACTGTGATAACGACTAAAGGCTTAGCCTTTGGTTTTGTTTAACTTGCATAGCTGGAAAATATGGTATTATTAGGCTATAATTTATTCCCTAAGACACATAAGCCCAACCACTTGGTCTTCTTTATTCAAACCTCTTCTATAAATTGCACCTCTAATTCTACTGTTCTTTTCTTTATAGTTAGGTTTGACTTAGGCAAAAAGACTTCAGATTTGAGTATGAGTTATATGAAGAATAGTAAACTTCCAGTCACAGGTAACGTAAATGTAATAGAGTTCTGGGCATGAAGTTTGAACTCAAATGTTTAAGTTACGATGTACAAAATTAAGTGGAAACTTCCTATTAGATTAAAATCACTTTCAATCTATATTTAAAATATTTTATAGGAAGACATACAAATTGTTTCAGGACAAGTATCTTTAAAAAATCTGATTATCCTCAATTGGTATTTCAAGTTGTTAGAAAATGACTATACCTAAGGTTGTTTAAAGACCGTCTCATTTTGGTAACTACTTGGCAAAAAGGATATTTCACTTTTGGAGCAAAATACCACAAAGTTACTTCCTTAAGGCTACAAGAGTCTCTTTTGTATGTTGTGAAGGAATTTGTCAGTCCAACTTTTAACACTACCTTCTCCATAAAGCCTTCCTGAGCCACGGTAGTCAAAAGGTATCTTTAATTCCACATTCCACTTTGTCCTGACAATATGGTTACCAATCAAAGTCACAGTGACAAATGTTGGAACTCTACCAATCCCCACGGCACCTAAAATGTACCTTTCAAGGTACAACAAACATTAAAGAAATCTCTTTAAAGGAAGGAGCAGCAGGGCTGTTATGGAAGGGAAATCAAAATCAATGGCATTTGTCTCCTACGATGGGATTGGACTAGTAATTTAAGAATTCTTCTGGCACCAAGTACTAATTTCCAAGTTTATGGTCAAAATGATGTGGCTTTACACACGATGAACAGCACATGGAATCAACGCTAGCCAGGACGGAAGTGAGGTCTTTTGAGGTTTGACAGCCAGAGACAACAGGCGTGGTATCTCGAAGACATCAAAGAACAAACACTGTGGGACCAAGTGAATGAAAAAGTTGAAAATAAGACTGGTCCTTTTAAATAAACTTCATGTGGAATAATACCAAGCAACGATAAAACCCGCACGAAGACTAATAGCATGGTTTGGTAAAGCAGAATGGCCTCAAGGGACCGTTGCTAGAAGCAAGGAAGTCAAGGAGCTTGATTCTTGGTTGAGGAAGGGTCATTCGGATGCTACTGCAGGAGGCAGGATTTGGAACATCACCCACTGTCCTAATAAGTAGTGTTTACTCTATGGCAGGTAACATGAAAAGTATTGCATACACACATAATCTCATTTTATCCTCAGAAATAATCTGAGATAGTTTACTGTTTATTTTTTATAAAGAAGGAAGCAGAGACTTAGATTCTAACAACTTTCTTGAGGTTACACAATTAGTAAAGGTAGAGCTGGGCCTTGAACTCAGGCACTGAGAAACCACTTCCCAATTCCTCATTGAACTTGGAGTGGAGACAGGGAGGTGACCAGGAGAGCACAGAATGCAAGCCTCAAATACACGGGGGCTTTCGCATGGGAATGACTGTTTGGTTGTTATGGACCCAGTGAAGGAGAGCTGGGAGAAAGCCAATATCAACGCTAGGCCCCGCAGGACCATCAGCCAACAGTTCATAGAAAACCACATAGGGTTTGAAGATGAAGAAGTCTTTGAATGTGGTCCCGTCCTCTCTCACAGTTCTGCAGAGGATGTGACGAGGGTCACAGGGTGCCCCCCAGTGTAAGCAACTTTTTTCTCCAGTTTTCTTTATAGCAACTGGAGACCAATGTCCCAACCCTCATTATGGCGGTTAGCTCCATAACAACCACATCCTGATTATGTTCTCTTCTCTTTCCCCCTCTCCTTCCTGTTCAGTTTTCCATTTGTATCATACAATAGAGCTATGATCTCCAACCCACACTGACCACCTTTCTGACGTGTAATAACTACAACTCCCTGAATAAAGGTAAGACGCATTACATAAACAAAACGACGACGGGCGAGTGATTTTGCCTTTCACGGACTCCTCTAACAGGAATACTGCTCCCTTACTGCTCAACTGGAAAGTATCAGTCGAACCCCTATAGGTATTATCATTTTAAAGAGGAAACTTTATTTTTTGTTAATTAGATGACTATAATCACAGGAGCAGATAAACCATCACCACAGCTGAAAAAAGAGCCGCTTGGAGGAGTCAATGGCACGGGTGATAGGCTTTTAGTCTGAAAGGAGAAGAGACGTGGAAGACATGCCAGAAAGTCCAATTTTCAAAAAGTGTTAAAAGGCACTCCATCAATCAATGCCAGCTGAATGAAGTCTGGTATTATAAATCTAAAAAAATTAAATTTTTTAAATTACACTGCATCTGGACTCAAAGTGAAAAAGGTCAGACAACTTCAAAGATGCCCGGTGAAAGGCAGCTATTCATTACAGAAAGATCTCTTGCTTATGTAGCTGACAGATGGATCTTTCACTTAAAGCCCCAGAATATAAGACATCAAAACCTTTCCTCCACTTCTGTCAGTGACTTGCTATGATGCTCTGAACAAGGTTATAACCTCCCCAGGTCCTAATTTCATTGGGATGGGAGTTCTCAGTACTGATGTAGTTTTTTGTTTTAAAACAAAAGGTGATTTTAATGTGCAGGTGATTTTAATGTGCAGGCAACGACACTTAACTTACCACTAACTATATTCTAGGCACTGCTCTCAGCACTTAGCATATAGTCATTTAGTCCTCAAATCTATCCTCTACAGAAGGTACTAGATATAAGTATCTCCAGTCTACAAAGGTACAGAGAGGCTAGTGACATGCCCAGGGTCACATAGCTCACAGGGGCTGAGCTGGGGTGCCCATCCAGCCAGTCTGGCTCCAGAGCGTGACCAGGCAATCCCTATCCTATGCCTCCTTTTCTGGATATAAATGAGAGCGACCAGCTGCCAGGGGCCTCAGGAGGTAGATGGACATGAACACACAAGGACGGACACACACACACACCTCCACTCTCAGAGCATGCCATGCCTCAAACCTATCCTTAAAAAGAGAATTTACTTCTATTGAGAGACACCTACTCTCTGTTCCCACAAGTTCTGCGAGGCATCCAACTTATCAGAGTTATTTCAAACTATAGTACTGTCAATGTGTGTAACGTGAAGACATCATGCAACAAAATACATGCTAAAATGAGCAAGCTCTTAAATTCATAAGCTCACAAGGGGAGAACACTGTGAGGTGGCCCACATTGCCAATGGGTAAGATTATTTGGGGCAAAGACCTCTGTGTCACCTGGGCAATGCGTCCCCTATTCCTAATACTTACCAAAAAGGTAAACATTATGTGAAAGAGGGACTCAAAAAAACCATTTCTCACTGAATGAACTGCATGAAACCTGTTAAAAGGTGATGGGATGAGGTAAAGAATGGCCTGAGGACAGATTGTTTTCTCTGGGCAGTTTTACACAGTTCAATAGATGTAATAAGGTTTTAGCTTTGAGCATAAGGTTCTCCAGATAAATTAGGGTATGCCTGCAGTGGAGAGCTGAATCCAATACATTCAAGCCACGCAGCATCATCTCCTCCCATCACTAAAGCAAATATAACACATGCATCACTGGGCTCTTATCTGAAATTTGTAAGGGAAACCATTCTCGGCCATACACGTTTGGCTGCAGTAAGCAGTCTTAAAGGGGACTGCCACAGCGGCCTGTGAGAAAGATCATGTGGGAAGGAGCAATAACTTTATTTTTTAATTCACTCCAATAACCCCCAAATGGGGGAATACCAGAGCTCCAGATGATAAAAGTCAAGGATAAGTCATACCAGGAAACAAAAACTAAACATGTTAAGACTTTTTTTTTTTTTTTAATGTTAACAAACCCAGTCTCAAAGCCCAAGGGTGGGGCCATCCAAGGCAGGATTTTGTGACTTTTTAAGTGCTATGAACCACTTCAGCCATCTACACCCTTTAACCAAAATGTTTTGAATGACTTTGACATTGAAAATACGATTACAAGGAAGCCAGTTGGCTCAGTGGTGACTTTACACTTCAAGTCATAATACCAAGGTCAACGGTTTGATTCCCACATGGGCTAGTGAGAAGCAATGGCCTGAGCTTGGATCTGAGCCTCCGGTGGGAGGCCGGTTGGCTCCATGGTTAGAGCACAGTGCTCATAATAACAAGGTAGCCGGTTCAATTCCCACATGGGCCAGTGAGCTGAGCCTTCCACAACTAGACTGAAAACAACCACTGGACTTGGAGCTGATGGGTCCTGGAAAAACACACTGTTCCCCAGTATTCCCCAATAAAAAAATACAGTTACAAGGAAAATCAGTTATAATGAAACGCAGATATCAAAATATTTAAAAAGCAAATCTGTGGTAATATTAACGTGTGCTTAAGGCATAAAATACAAGACACAGCTGCAGTTCTTACAGCTACTGTAGTCCTCTAAGCAGTGATGGACACAAATGACAGTTTAAACTATTTCCAACAACCTGATTCAAAACTCTGTAATTTCTATGTGCCAAAGCCACAGATGCTAATGATATACCTGGTTTGTGGCCCACTTTCATGATTGGAGGAAAGGCCACATTTTGGTTGGAGCTTAGTGAAAGTAAGGATGTCAAACTTATTTCCACCCATCGCACTTCACAGAAGTCCTGAAGTCCATCCAATGACCCCAAGGGTGAGGGACCCTGACCAGAGAATCAAGGTCAGACTCAGTGGAACAATTACTCCGAGTTGCCAAGAGCCCTAATAGCTCACATGCTTCTAGAGAAACAGCAGCTCAGTTTTATCCCACTCACAGAACCACTGAAATTCAGAAAATTAAACAGCAATTTACTGATTGGCAAACATTAGCAGGATTGGGTATGCCCCATATGCACCGCTCCTGGCAAGTCCCATTTTCAGAGTAGTCTGTGGAAGTTCTATTTATCAAGTAAGTCCATCACCTCCAAATTACAAACTCACCCACAATAACCAGCCTGGCATGGAAGGAGAAAGACCTGTGGCAATGTACAGTGTGGGACAATATACAAAAACAAGAAAGCCAGGCTGACTATTTGGGACAAGTCTATTTTACATTTGTTTTGTTGCTTTCTTGGATTCTCTCCTTATCCATTTTAAAAACGTTTAAGATCCAACAAGTACAGTCTTCCAGTAAACTGGATCTGGCTTCCTAGCAAGGGTCGTACCCAAGGCTTGGCCTTTCCCACCCCCACTGTCTCACAGAGTCAGGCCATTCCCCAATTGTGTGCCCTAAATCAAGGGATGCCTGTATAAAAATAAATATAATTCAGAGTCCAAAATACATGAACATACATTGGGCCATTGCCAATTTCTCATGGATCGTGGATAACTGAGACGGTTTTTGTTTTCATGGTTAGGACCTACAACAGCTGCAAGAGCATAAGACTTTTTCTGGGCTAATAAAATTACCTAAGTCTGGCTCACTGTTTCAGCTGTGGCAACAGCTACACTTCCCAGAAAGATGCAAGCCTTGTGTAGTTCTAGAAGAGCTGGGATAGTAGGTCTGAGCTAAGCTGGAGGCATTCAAACCCAAAAGCAAAATACACTTTGGCTACATTTTGAGTTACAGAGTAATTCCTACGCATGAAGATTACAAATGTCATTTATAGGAGTCCCAATGAAACTTTAATCAAACACATAAAGTTCAAGCTTTGCCCTTCAAGTCATGTGACACGCTATGTACGAACATCTGATTTTTTTTTTCTTCTCTAAAACCCAGTGAAATGTTCAATTAAAGCCCTTAGTAACTCTGCAGTGAAACCTTTGATCATGGATTATGTCACCACTTCTTTTAATACACAGAGACAGTATGAAACATAGCTCAGACCTAAGGAACAAAATCAGAACTGAGAAGTGGCACGGAAACCACACATGCATGTACCTATGCACACAGGTCACTTTTCTTCCAAGTTGCGGGGAGGGGAGCCGAGTTTCAGAAGCTACAGTCTCTAAACCGAGAAGGTTCTTTACACATGTACATGTAGCACAGATACAAAGTTATTTCCTAAACATAAGTGTGTGGTCCACAGTCCAATTAAAACCCAGTGGAAAACAGGAACACATGTTTCTTGAATGACTTTGAATCCAAGACAGTGGATGAGAAATTGTTCTCGATATAATGAACATGTTGCACAGATGTACTAAGTTTTTATGGTCTCACTGAAACATCTTTCTGGTACAGGAAACTATGTGAGTCTGCAACAAAGCTGGATATAAAATAACTTTTTAAATATCTGGTCCTTGTTTTTATGCAGTCAAACTTCCCAAGCCAACTCCCTTATGCCTTCTCACAAACCTAATAAAGCCCATATTTCAATGTACTGAAAATTCACTGAAAACCACAAACCCATTAATCTTCAACTCAGAGTTATATTATGACTTCTGATAATTACCTCCTCTTAATAATACTGTAAATCTGTGTCAAAGAGAAGACCTTTACTCCGCAACTCCAACAAACCACCATGAAAATAACAGCAAAGCACATATGTACCCAGTGGCAGGCTCTGCTAAGTTTTTCTTTGGGAAGTATCTTGTGTAGTCCTCACAAAGAGGAGGTGGGAACCATAATTGTCCTGGTTGACAGTTGAAGAAATTGATACTTGGAGAAACTCAGCAGCCTGCCCCAGGCACATCTTCACTCTGACCACAGCACTCCATTTCCTGTCTTGGAGGAAAAACACACTAGAACCCTTCCGTTCGCACCCTAAGTCTTGGATCTCAAGGTTAAATGATGGCCGAGAACATCCTCTATGGCACAAGCATGGGGCCTAAAGACAGCTTTATGACAAAGCTCCAACGTGATGGTGATACTTTAGTTTTATCTAAAATGGTAGCACCATGTATTCTTAAACACTGATACTTATCCTTCTGAAAGAGAAACTGGATGCCATAATCCCAAATATCCAATTCCAAAACAACCAATCTTGGCTCTCTTTTTCTCTGTACCATTTCCTCGGATAAACAATCTGAAAACTACATTTTCCACCACCACCGCCGTGAGGGTGGCTCACAAATCTGTTTCCCCCACACTGTGTTACCTCTGCTGACATCAACACCAGCAGCACAAACACAGCATTTCCAAAACTAAACCCATCTTGCTCCTCCCCTACTGTCAAAACCTCCTCACCAGCCTGCATTCCAGGTCCCTGCTGACAAGCATCACCCCTTTTCATCCACCAAAGTCTGCCTCCTCACGGCCTCTTTGTCCAATCAAATTATGGAGTCTCAGCTGTTCAGCCTCCTCTCTACGCCCTTCACCACCCTGGGGAGCACAGCACTACCCCACTGACCTACCTACCCTCCAAGCCTGCAGCTCGACTTCTCTAACTTTAGGCCTAGTAGAGTGCATAGGAATCACCTGTAGGGCCTGGTAAACCACCCTGGGGCTGGGCCCCATCCACAGCATGTCTGATTTGTAGGTCTGGGATGAAGCTGAGCCTTTATAGTTCTAACGAGTCCCAGCTGATGAGGGTGCCGTGCCTTAGGGTCCATCCTCCTAGGAACCACGGCTTTAGGCTCTCCTCCCTCCCTTTCCATCTCACTTCTTCCTGAATCTTTTCTTCATAGATCAGTTTAAGCCTTTGTAAAATCAGAAAAGTTAGGCTTCTGATAACTGAATCTGGGCAGTAAAAGCTGCTACTCACCAAGGATCGACTATGCTTCAGGTACATTTTCTGTCGCATTGCAGTTAAAACCACCCTACAAAATACATGGCATTGCCCCAAACTTAGAGGGCAATTTTGTAAAAAATTGAGACTCAGAAAGGTTAAACGATTTCTAAATTCCACAATGACAAAGTGGTTTTACATACTCATTAAAGAGGACCCTCTCCTCAGACAAATTTTGTTACCAAAATATAACGGGAAAGGGAGAACTATGAAGAAAAGCAAACAGCGTTTTCTTTTCAGGATGAGCAAAATGAGAGGTCTATGAGCAAACAAAACACACAGTAATCTGTGCCACTATTTAGGGTTCCTTTCAGCACAGCATAAAACGTATCCAAACCCACCCTACCAAGATCAATTTAACAGCATAAATAAAACTTCAGTAGACTCTGCTTTCATTCACCTGCCTATACTTAAATATGAACTACCTGGTTTCATAGACCATATCCTTATCCATTCTAAAATAGTTATTCTCAGAACGAATGAAAGTTAGATCTATGTTTACTATGTATACGCATACTACACTTATTAACAAGGTCTTTACTTGAAAGAGCCTTTTCTGTCTTTATTATTGCCAACACATGTATGACTCAATCCACATGATCAGACATCCAGAAGAGTTTATACTTTCACACGCTGTCATTTATAAACAAAAAAGACACTCATCCAAGCTGGCCAATTATCGACTTCCACAACTAAAAAGAACTTCTCAAAAATGCCCTTGCATTTTAAAGCACTTTCTCTCATGTCACTCCATCTGATTCTCATAAAAAACCATGAGAGGATATGCAGCGTGATCCCACCGTCCTAATCTCAGGCCATCCAGCTAATGCTCAGCTAACAGAAGAATCAGGGATTGAATCCAGATGAAGCCACCAAAGACACGGACAGTGGTTTTGCCATTAAAAGTCTTGTCCTTAGCACCTACTATGTAAGAAAAAATATGTATCATGACACATACATGTAATAAATAATGCCCAGTTTCCTGCCGTCAACAAAGTCAGCCTACTCACCAAAAGTTAAAGCAAAGTTGTAGCGTTATGGGAACAGAGCAAGATAGAGTGACATAATGGTGAAGACTCTGGAGTCATGCAGACCAACCCATAGATTTAAAATCCCCCAAATCCTAACCCCACTGTGAGCCTGAGACTGTAACTTCATCTCTAGGAACCCTAGGTTCCTATTTATAACAGAGATGATATACCACAGAATAGTTGTGAAAGTTAGAAATAACGCGTGACAAGTAGCTAGGACTACGCCTAGCATCAAATGTATATTACATTATGGTCGTAACTGTCTCATGTTATTGTATCTGCTTATTGAAGCCCAAGTACAGATTTTTTTTTATTTAAACATTTTTTATTAAATTAGTTTCAGGTGTACAAAACAACATAATGATTAGATATTTACAGCCCTCACAAAGTGATAAGCGCCCCCCTCGAGTCTACTACCCCTCTGACATCGTATATAGCTCTTCCAATACCACTGACTATATTCCCTATACTGTACTTTACATCCTGTGACCACACACACACACCGGGGGTGCCAAAAAAGTGTATACAATTGGACACTTTGGTCAATAGTGCTCAAGCAGTAGTTCGCCGTAATCAGAAGTGTCTGGACGCTGATGGTCACCACTTTGAGCACCTCTTGTAATTGCAGAAGTCAAACGTGACTTGTATTCATCTTCTGTTATCGGTATAGATTATTACAATTTTAGTACAGTTTTCCTTTCTTAAAATGTGTGTGTGTGTGTGTGTGTGTGTGTGTGTATATATATATATATTTGGCACTCTCTGTATATACACATATATATTTACTTATAGCTCACGTTCAATATTATTCTACATCAGCTTCAGGTGTGCAGCACAGTGGTCACGCACACCTACACAATCTATGAAGTGATCCCTGACAAGTCCAGTACCCATCTGGCAACCTACACGATCTTTGTAACATGATTGATTACATTACCCATACTGTATTTCACATCCCCATGACTACCAATATGCCAAGTATAACTTTTAAAGCCCATAATAATAAAATGTCCATAGAATGGCCTCTTCCTTTTTTATTTAGGGTATTAAAATGGAAGGATTTCATTGCCAATTAAAATATGGGGCTGACTGAGGGAGCATGAAGGATGAATCACGCTTCTGGCTTGAATTGTGCCAATGACCAAAGTGGGAAAGCAGACAGAGCCTGGGGGCGAGAAGATGTGAATGGGGGGAGGGGAAAGGAATGGAGGCAATAATTAGGAGGGACATGAATTCAGTTTGGATATCCCAAGTTAAAAGTACATATGAGTCATCCAAGTAGAAATGCTCAAAATATTGAGATGAGGGTGAACTCAGAGACTTGAGGGCCATTACATGTGGGTGGTAGCTGAAGTCATGGAAGTACTGAGGTCCCCCCAAAAGGCTGAGCAGACTAAAAGAAAACCACCACGGATGAAAGCCCAGGGAACAGTGACATTTAAGGGCAGACACAGCAGGATCTAGAAAGAAATGAAAGAAGGAAAAGAAAAGCAGTCAAGAATGTTGCAAAGGAACCCAGAGGAGAAAGTTGCAAATGAAGAGTGGTCAGTAGTATCTAGTGCTACAGAAAAGTCATGTCAGGAGTCCTATCATAGGCCATTTATGACCTTAACAAGAGCAGTTTCTGTGAAGTTGAGGAGATGAAATTCAGGTAAAGTCCCTCCTAAACAGTAAATGACTGCAAAACAGAAGCTCCCCATTCCCCATCAAACCCATCAAATTCATAAAACCTCAAATAGCAAGGTTTTCTTTCATAGAAAGGGAATTGCAAAAGAGGTGTAGTTAAAAATCAAAAAAACTGTTCAAAATGATCTTTCCTTTTAAGCTCCTATCTACTTCCTGACGTTGGTCCCAGGGAAGGAGAAAAGAAAAATTGGCTAATTCTCTGCCATCCAAAAACTGGAGGAGGAAAAAACAACGTATAACTTACTAAATAAATTTCCTGTCCAATAAATCTCCAAGGGCAACACACTTAAATTGCTAGTTCAGTGTTACTTTGAGAAATGTGTTACCACAGGACGAAAGGCTTTGGTTTCAATATGCAAATCTCTGCATACTTAGGTAAAATTCCATTTAAGCAGATTCCCACCTGGATTTCTAAATCAACCTAAGCTCTTGTTAAATTCAGTAAACTGTTCTTCAATGTCATTTTCCTCGTTCCTTATATACTTAACAACCGTAGAAAGTGTTGTCACAGGCAATTTTAAAGTTATAAAATGGTTCTGCGATGCAAATTATGGCACAGCAAGGGAATGTTTGGGTTGGCAGTATAAACTGGTTAAACTAGTTAGGAGAGTTCAAAAATAATTCTCCCCAAACATCTGCTCAGGCTGAGAAAGAGTTTTTGTTTTGAAGTCTACTCCACATACAAATCTGTTTCAAGAAGTTACACACCATCACCCTTTGAGGAGCTTTAAAAAGAAACAAACCTATACAGCAAAGGCTCCTTCCCTATGCCCGAAATTCTAGTTTGGCCCACCTGGGTGAGACTCGGTAGCCTAATTTTTAAAGTTCCATGGGCGATTCTGCTCTGCACTGCCCTGCCACGCTCTTGTTGAGAAGTTCTGCTTTTAAAAGGATCCCCCCAACATTTCGGGGTCATGGCTGAGCTCATCTTCTTCATAGATGAGCAAGACATGGCAGGAAGGGTTGAGCACAGACTATGAAAGCCTGCTAGCAAGCCATACCGCACAGATGGCAGAGTGTACCTGCACAGCACAGAGACATTTCAAGAGTTCACAAAGGTTTGGAAGCAGCTTAACCTTGGTCCCCATCTCCTATGGAGGAACATTTCCAACACCCCCAGAGAAGGGCTCCATGGCAGAGTCTTCAGCACCCCCAGTCAGCCATTCTGTAGAGGACCTCGGGGGACTGCTTCTCCGTCCACTGCCTCAACCGTGAGCAGCTGAGCCTCAGCAAGAGCCGTGCCCCACACTGTGTCCCTTCAGATGGGACTGGCCACTCCATTCTAGCCCATGCTCTCTCTCTCCTCTTAAAGAAAACAGGACTATTTGAGTCCTACTACATGCTACACAGTGGAGGTAGTGAAGGCAAATAAAAAGACAGAACAAAAATCGCCACCCATCAAGAGTCTCTGGCCTCACGAAACCCCTTGAAGTAGGTATTTTTGTTTCACAGTTTACATGTAGGATGACAGTACGGCAAAACCATAATACAGGAGCAGTTCGACGACTTTTCCTAAAGTTCCTAAAGCCACACAACTAGAAAACCCTCCTTGAAACCCGGGGGATGGGAACAACACAACTCAGAATAAGTTGACAAGACAGTGTGCAGGATACACAGGAGACAGAACCTAAGACAGTTGTAACTGATGTGACCGTACAACGCCAATCTAGGAAGAGTCGTTGGATAAGGCAGGCTGTAAACATCACCTTGTTTGTCTCCTGGGTTGTGATTAAACTTCACAAAGTTTTTCATGGGGAATGGGGAACAAGAGAATGGCAATGGTAAAAAACACACAGCCAGTCTGACATTATTAAAAATCTGAAAAGTTTTTATCACTTGGACCTCTGTGTATGCAAACTGTAAAGCAAAATATTAAGGCATTTACTCAACATAAATTAAATGCTTTCCATGGAAAAGTACTGTGCCAGACACCATGAAAAGAGCAAAAAACCCTGAAGTGGGAACAATTAAGTAAAATCAGAAAAGGTTTGAAACAATGTACTGAAGCATCCATACTATTAAAAGTGCTTTAACATAGTAATTTAGACACTGAGTTCTTAAAAAAAAGATCCTTAAATTTGTTTCAATAAAAACCTGATTTATCTTTGAAGCCCTCAAATTTTTCAGAAAATAGCATATCTTGGAAAACTTGGTCTGTTTGAGTACAGATTCTCCCTCACCTCAGAGGTCTCACTTACCTCGCCTCACCCCAGACTCCACTTGCTTGCAACAGAGAGGGGTTGTGTCACTGAGGAGCACCAGGCAAGTTCCTCTGGACAAGCCGACCACAGAAAGCTGGAAGGCAAACTAGGAAAAAGAAAACCTGTCAGTACACTCACACAGTGAGACAAGAAGCACAGAGTTTTCTAAAACCAGTTACAAGCTCCCTAAAAACCCCAATGAAGCCATGATGGAGAGGAAAGAGACATCAGCATACATGTACATACTCTCACCCCAGGGAAAAGCAGGGTGCGCAGGAGGCAAACCCGAGAGAACTCATTTCTTCTGATACCTTCTGTTCAAGCTGCCCAGGGTCATTTACCAAAAGCCCCTTATCTTGAGCAAGGTCCTATGTCCCATTTACCTCCTCCATTATCTCAGGTTTTCTCTAAGTGATGTTAATGGCTTTGCAGCCCAATACACAATGAAATGTTTCAAAGGTTTAAGATGAGAAGCCAAGAACCTCTCTAAAACCCTTAGGGTTCTGAAGTTCTCCAAGATACCTCATTCCCGTATTTCCTGCCTCAGTCCTCACTGGTCTCAGCTCTCTCACGATTCAGGATCACACTGCCCTGTTTCACACTTTTGCTCTCCCTGGTCCCTCATCCTGAAACACCTCTCTCCCGCTGCAGAAATTAGTCATCCTCAATACACAGCTCAAGTATCACCTGTATGGGCCGCCCCCCCCCCCCACAGCATCTCACCAGACCTTACTGTGCATGCAGAACACCTGGCTGGTACCTGTATTCTAGCATTTGCTTCTTTCTGCCTTGACCTTCCCTTCTACCAGTTTCTCAAGGGCTAGTCTCACCTGCCGTCTCCTACACCACCCTCCTGCTCTTATCAAAAGTAGAAGCAGATGCTCAGTGCGTGCTTATTGACTGAAGGACTCCAACAAGAGGTTTCCCATCACTGACTCAGTCTATGTCCCTGGGAAACATTCTTTTTACTGCTACACCGATCTGAGAAAAATGTTCTTTTTCGAGGATGCTATCTATGCTCAAACATACAGGCAACCAGGCTCTCACCCAAGTCAATTCCTTCCTGCCAGCAACACTGCTGGACTTCACTGACAAAAAGGACAAAAACATGGATAGTCATGTTTGGGCCAACCAAATCCCCTCAGCAGGACACCGGAGCACTGGTAGGTTTATGCATGCAAAGGCTGCGGGGAGGCCGTTTCACCCTTTTAAGTCTGTTTACTGAGGAGCTCTAGAAAACAGGCTCCCCTTACCCACCAGGATTTCTAAGATGAGAACAGAGTGCAGGAGCTTTTATCTGGCAGGAAACCAGGTGATGCAGGGAACAGGTTCCGTCTGCCCCTCAATTCATAGACAGCTGAGTTCTCACTCACGCAGAATGCGGAGGAGAAATCGACATGGACCAGGTGGTCACTCTGTGTCACATCCTCAAAAAGACCTCATGTCAGGTTCAGCAACAGCCCACAAATGCTGCCCAGGCTTCTGAGCACCCCAGCTCCTTCCTTCATCAGCTTGCTGACCTCACTGGGTAGCATTTAAGCATTCACTGCAGGACAGCACCATCTGGTGAACAGTAGCTCAACTATCTGAGGCACCCTCCTAGATTCGCTCACAAAAAGGATCACCTGCCACTTTACAGAGGACTTGGGCATCTGGGGAGGGAATCCATCTCACAACTGCTACAAGTACTACAGCCAAGCTCCTTTCATACAGCACACCTCAGCAGAAAAGGCAGGCTTCTCATCTGTCCCAACCACAACCGACAGACAAGTATAAAACAGTCCCCATCACAACGCGCAACATGCCGCTGTCAGGCAGAGCCTCTGCCCAGAGGACCCACACACGTGTGTGCCCTTAAAAGTAGATCTGTAACAGGTTATGCACACACATACTTTCTCTCTTCTCCACCTACAGCCATTGGTTACACTACTTCTGTAAGGGCAAGGGGAAAAGTCCTCTCTGAGTTGAAGACTCCAAAAGCACCACTATAAATTACAGAGTTCCCAAGGGGAGGTGGCTTCCTGAGAGAAGAAGGACTGTCCCTATAGCCTGTTTTTGTGGTGATGAGATCACAGAGTTTAGATTCTGTATTTGGTCCTACATGGGTTTTAAGGGCCATATCCAGTAATTACAGGAAGGAAAAAGGGAGGTCAACAGGACCAGAGGAATCTGAGTGGTGTTTGAGAAGTTACTTATAACTACAGTTAGATCACTCACTGACCAGACTCAGAAGAGAAACTACACACGGAGTTTTCATTTTTTTTGTCCTTCAGAATCAATTCGTAATTAGCAAAAAGATGGAATTTTTTACTTTTTGGCATTCCGCTGTTCAAAGGCCTTTTCAATGCACAATCAAAAGCTTGGGCCCAAGAAAGTTTTGAAAAAGAAGCATTACACCACAAAATATTCTCACGTAAAGTGCAAAGGATGACAAAACATATTTGCCGAAGGAATTTTTATGGGACCTAAACACAGGAGTTTTGAGACTAGCAGAATAACCATCAATTGCCCATCATTAGCTTTTTATTTTCAGATCTAATTTCCAATTGGCTTAAAAAAAATAAACATTAAAATGCTTTTGAGAAGAATTATTAGGGTTTCCCTCCTGGTCATCACTCATTTTCAAGGATGAACAGAGGCTTCAAAGTTGTTTATCCAACAGAAGTTAAGAATTCATCAAAAAAAAAAAATTGTTTCTCTCTCAAGTATCCTCGGAAAAATTTAGCTTGGGCCTCCTCAGATGACAAAACAAAGACTGCTGCATGCATTCATGGGCCGCATGTGACCATGGATTTCATTAGACAGTCCATCTCCCGTGGGTATGCAGGGCTCTGCCTCACTGAGTAAGGCTCTACTAGAAAGTGAGGCCCAGAGGGCTGAGGCAGCGTGATGAGGCCACTCTGTCCCAATGGGCTGCATCTGAGAGTTCAGTTTGTGAGGAGCCTCCAGTCACCTTCCTTTCTGATGACAGAGTGGAAAACAATACCACAGAAACCCTAAAGCAAATAAAAGAAAGCTCCAGCTTTTGCTTTGTTTCATTTTGAATGCTGGTGCTTATAGAAAGCAGGCTTGAATGAAGGAGGAAAACAGGGAGGAGAACTCCCTATCTCCCTGTGGGATCCAGCTTGCATCTGAGACCTGAGTGGCCAAAGGCCATTATTTAAAAATACCTATTTCTATTTCAAATCTTGCGGTTTCCTTGAGACAGGTGTTCTGTTACATCTATCAACTACACGGAGGTCATTTTCGATCTTCACCACCCCCCAGAATCTCCTAGAGGGCTTTAAAAATTCTGATGCCCCGAAGAATTAAAATCTCTGGGGACAAGGCCCAAATGTTGGTACTTTTTAAAGCTGACCAGCTGATTCGAATGCATAGTCAGGACTGCAGACCACTACCCCTGACCTATTCCCAGGGTGTCTTCTTTCATCTGGAGGTGGATATTTATGCCTGAAAGGGGGGTGGGAGGCAAAAGACAAATGGAAGGGAGAAGAGCTGGAGGAATTTGAAGTGAGGAACAACTTGTCAGTGATGATCACTGGGTAGGTGCAGGGTGTAGAGGCACCATACCCTCTCCTGAGGGAAAAGACAGGCTTGGGGACAGCCTGGGTCTTTCCCTCAATAAGCCCTGAATGGTTCCTGTCATCGAGTTGGCAGGAGGTCACAATTCAAAGCTCATCTGTAAAGAACATTCCTATGTCAAATGTTTACAATGTGAGAAGTGATCTAATCCGATGGCTTTCACACATGAAGAAACTACTCAACTGTATTTACCACTATGATTTCTCCAGGTTCTTCTGATAGTATTAACCATATTTTCTTGCTCACTAAATCCGACAATGTACACACTCCCTATAGGATTTCTGCCTGGAGTTACAATGCCCAAAGAACAGAGCTTTCCGAGGTATAAAACCAGCTGGTTCATAGGAGGGCTGAACCCAAACTTGATTTCAATTAGCATCATGATGTTCTCAGACGTGATAGCCACTGGAAAAGAAAGAGAACCAGCAGACCTGGATGAAGGGTGAGGACTGCAAAAACACCATCTCCAGCTGAGGAGCTAATTCTGTTCTCACTTCCACCGTTCCTTCTCACTTCCACCGTTCCTTAATTCTTAGAGTGACCTGCTCTCTCTGCCTGTTCTGTAATAATGACAAAAATCAGGCTTGGATGCCTCTTTCCAATTTCTGTCTCTCACGGGGGAGTTAATCAGCTTTGCCTTATTCATCCTTTGTCATCTGTACCAGATTGACCCGGGCCATTCCTGGACACCAGTCACAACTAAATAAGAAGGGAATTGTAACATCTGGAGTAGAACCCAAGAGTCTGCATTTTAATCAACCACAAAGACACAACAGTTTGTGACTGAGTCAAAGCCCTCACAGATTCTGCCTTTAAAAGGGTTTATCAGACGTGCTGCTGTCTCTCCACAACCTCTGCCACTTCCTAACTGGGCTTTCATCCCCGCACCCTCCTCCTTAGTCTCCCAATGTGTCTGGTCTCTCCAATGTATACTGCGTGGCCACGCACTCAAATACCACTTGGATCCCAGCACTGCTAGCTCCACGTTCCTGACCCAAGTCCCTCTTCTCTGAACTCATACCCGATGCACAACTTCTCTACCGCATTTCAGCTGAGGGTTCAGGTCTGTTCGTTTTCTCTCCCAACTGAACATGAAGCTCCTTGAAGGCAGGGCCCACAGCATCCCGCTGGTCTTTCACAGGGCTCCATACATCTCGGGTTTCAAGAACAGTGAGTGGCTGACTGACAAACCAGGTTTTCTTTCATTCACCCTCTTCTCATTTTCTCTGAGAAAACTTTCATTCTCTCTTTTCCATAACAAAACTGGCAAGGATGGGAGAGATTTACATAGTAGTGGGGGAGAGGAGGAAGACTAAAGTCAGAAGCCAGCAACCTCAACTATCCGGTAAACACACAGAAACCAAGATTTATTTAGCCTTTCCAGCTGCCAAAATCTGAGACTAAATTCACAGTTCAGAAGAGAACTTTCCATCCTCTCCCATCTCTATCCAACACCTCTTTCCCAGGCCCCTCCCTGAGAGCTATTTTACCCCAACTTTAGATACAGTGCTAACAGGAGGGAAATATTTGTTTTCCCAGGTCACCATAAATTAAGAGGGTGGAGGGCAACTGCTAGATCAAGATACAATGACAGCCCAGAGAAGCTACGTATGACTGACAGGAGACAATTTATAAATCCCAAACAGTAGGTTACAGGCTGTTAGCCTTTAAATAGCGTTTCAATCCCCCGAAGTGTCCGAGGACACCAAAACAAAGCATTTCAAAACAGCACCATTAGTGGCTCTGAGATTACCCAGGGCACAAAGAAAACGTTATTACCCTTTCAGTGGCTCTCCAGCCACTACACCCGGCGGAGAAGATGCCCACATGTCCAAACCAACCTCAGTCCCTAAGACCCAATTCTCAAAAAAAGGAATGGGCACTGTATCCAACTGCAATGCCCTCATGCAGGGTCTCTGATCCCACTCCCCGCACAAGAACGCAGGATATGGTGAAGCCAAAAAGGAACACCCACGGAGCCATAGATAGGGGAGTCATACCTCTATATTCTCACTGCCGGCTGGGTTGGAGACGCAGAAAGCAGGAGCCACATGATCCGCAACCTGCCTTCCGCTTCTCTACCAACCGATCCCCCTTGCTAACTGAGCGCTTGGCAGCTCAGCCATGGCAGTTATATTATTGGCTAATGGCTAACTGGTTACAGCTGACGGCCAACTAGTCACAGCTGATGGCCATCAACTACCCGAGCCAGCACCTTTCCACGTGAGGCCGAGAGCCTGGAAACTGCTCTCTGGGGCTCTGTTCCCACAAATGTACTGTCTCTCTGTGGTCTCCAATAGCCCTGAACACAGGGACAGACTTTCAAAGGCAGGCAAACAACCCTCAGCACTGCCATTCTTACAAGACACCTCCATCTAGCTACTCTCAACTCGCCACAGACTGATCGCTTCCCATCGACCTTTTCTTGTGGTATTTGTGAGTAAAGTTCCTCATCAGATTAGAAACTGCCCTGAGCAGAGGGTCTGCATGTTTGTATGGACACCATGCCCCCACCTCCACATCTCGCAGCTAATGTCTGGGGACTCTTTGCCAGTTCAATCTGTCTGGAAGCCCTACAGGCAGATGACTGTAAGAAGGGAGGCATTTAAATGAGTGTTTTAAAACATCCCACACATTTCTATAACCTTTAAAGGTGCTGGTTTTCTTACTTTCTTATAGAGTAAAAAAAAAAGGGAGAACTAGGTGTAAATGTTAGATTCGGTGTTCAATGGGGCAAGCTTCGGTTTATCTTGGAATCTAATCTGTAAGGGACATAGAGCCAAGGAATAAATCCTGCCCCATTGTGTGTGGCTATCTGAACCACAAAGGTTAGGGTGAGTTTTTCCTTGATCTAAAGCAACCTAACCTCAAATAGCTTCAATCATTCATCTATTCAGAACAGATATTGGGTGGCTTCATATTCATGTCTGGTAACAGCATTCAAAAGTACTGATTTGCTTCGGGTTTAGTAAAGACAGTACCTTAATGGATTTAACTTGTAATTCTATAATATAAGTTTATGATTTACACTTGGTCCAAGAAATTCTTTTTTATCTAAACTGAGTTAAAAACTCAATTCACTTCCAGATTCCCAAAAGTAATTCTCAGTCCTGTTTTAAACTCATTTCTGAGCATGCCAGTTACACTCTAAAATCCATTTGTTTATAAACAGGCTACAATGACCCAACCAGGGTACTGAAAATCTCTCTAGATTAGGTCTAGGCTGCCCAGGGCTCCCAGGCCTAGCCTGCTGTTTTCAGCTTCTACAACCCTTCCTTCCCCACAGCTGAAGCCTCTTGACCCTCGCCCCCATCTTCCCCTCCCCAGCTCAATCCAGCGGAAATTTCTAGAATAGAGATTTAAACAGCTCGGGCTAAGTTGCTCTTGCTGCTTAACAGGCTCTGACCTTGCGTGTAATAACTCAGCTTCTTTCTCCTACATTCCACAAGCCTCACTCACCCTGTAACCCAGTCATGATAAGTGATCCCAAGCCCCTCTCTTGATCATGTGCAAGTACCTTGGGGGCAGAGGTGCTGCCTTATCTTGGAAGTCCTCCCACTGCAGGTCTACCCTGAACCCACATGGCCCCAGCAGGTCAGGGCACATGGGTACCCATGCCAGGCGAGTCTGATGCCCTGGGCCACCCCACCCCCTCATCTATCAGGCCACTAGCACTGAAGACATCTGTGCTTTTCTCCTGGCACACTGGACTTCTTCCCAGCTGCAAACGCCAGGTCTGCTGCCCCCACCACATGTCCCCCACCCCTGGGCGGGGGAGTTCCAGGCCCAAATTGGGCCTCACTAGGAAATGACTCAGATCACAAATAAGTCACAAGATTTGGATCCTACCCTATCGAAAATTAAAACCCCAGCAACAAAACATCAACCAAGCAAGAGAAAATAGGATACATCTTCCCTCTGAGAAACCCTCCTATTGACAGATTACGCTGAAGCCACAGCACCCTCGTTAGATGGCTCTAAGGTGAAACCAGGTGAGTATCAGAGAAATGACTACAACTGTGTCTTCCCTGGATGGAAGGAAATCAGAGGGCTTTTTATAAACCACTTCTAAGTTAAACCTATGGCTACTGAAATTACAAATATGAAAATAACCCAATAATTCTTCTTTCCTTGGAAATTATATCATCTTCTAAAACTCCTATTTAAAACAGCTAAATGTATATGTACATTTTTATCAATATCCTTTAAAATAATAGGACAATATTAAAAACCCTAGCTGGCTAAACTGTCTTCCACTTCAAAATGACATGAACAAACAGCAAACTTCATTTTCTGGTCAAAGCTTATTTTTCGCAATACCTATCATTTTCTACAGAATTCTAACATTTTCTGCTTTCTACCACTATTTTGTAGACATAATTTTCCCCCTTGGCTTTATATCTTTGTTTTCTGATCTTGTTAACAATCCTGAAAATTCCAACCTTGCAATTTTTTCAGTCCTGGGAAGGAATAACACACCGTCATTTAAAAACCAAAAGCAGTGTCAACACTTCCTCAACGACACAGCTGTTGTGAGTGACCAATGAATAAAAGTTTGGTTTTCTTTCCTTCTTTTTTTTTTTTTTTTTTTCAGAAAGTGATGACTATTCTCCAAACTAATTCTCAAAGCTACCGGACACATGGTCAAAAACAGTAAGGCATTAGTAAAGCAAGAAGTGCTACCTATGATAAAGCACAGCGAATATACATGAACGAAAGCAGCTGCCCAATGACTCGTGACAGAAGAGGACCCGCTCTGTATGCCATGAATTACATGGCACAAGAGTTTCATATTATAAACCTAAAAAACAAAAAACAAAAATAGGTATATGATCCTACTTTGGGGTATTTCTCCAAAAGAACTGAAATCAGGATCCCAAGAAGACATTTGCACTGCCATGTTCAGTGCAGCATTAGTCATAGCAGCCAAGATGTAGAAGTAACCTAAATGTCCATTGACAGATAAATGGATAAAGAAAATGTGGTTTATGCGTACAGTGGAATATTATTCAGCCTTCAAGAAAGGAGGAAATTCTGTCACATGCTACAACATGGATAAATCTTGAGGACCTCATGTGAAGTGAAACAAGCCAGTCACAGAAGGTCAAATACTGGATGATTCCAACTCAGATGAGGTATCTAAAGTAGTCCAACTTACAGAAGCAGAAAGTAAAATGGTGATTGCCCGGGGCTAAGGGAAGGGGGAAATGGGGAAATGTTTAATGGGTATAAAGTTTCAGTGACGCAAGAAGAAAAAGTCTAGACGTTTGCTTACAGTTAATAATACCGTACTGTACACTTAAAATCTCATGATATACATATATGTATATATATTATATCTCATGATATGTACATATATACACATATATGTGTGTGTGTGTATATATATATAATGACAATTTTTAAAAGGAGGGGGAAAAAGGAGGAAACAGGCTCAGGAATTCAGATTATGCTGGCTCCACAGTACCCATTCGATCTACTGCTTCATACTCCTTACAAGCAAGAGAATTATAAACGATATAGATTAGCATATAATTAAAGGCTAGAGTTCAGGGTAGCAGGAATGGAGAGGGGACAGGGAACCAAAGAAGGCTGAAGTAGTTGAGGAAACATCAAAATGGAGGGCCACCGAGGCCAATCCCGGAAGGCAGGTTGAGCCTGTAGAGACCACAACAAGCCTGGCACCTGAGTACAGAATAAACCAAGAAGGCATGCTAGGAAATAGCTTTCAAAGGCTGCAGTGGTAGTCTTGTATAGAATGAACTCCACACTTCCAATCATGAACTAAAAACCCTGACAGTTGAAAACTGAAGCAAACCCAAGGAGCTAGCTGGTCAGAGTACCCTAAACCATTTATAACCTAGCCCTCAGAGTCTGAGTGCTTTCCAAATCCTAGAAAAGGCCTTGCTATGATGATAGATAAGTAATATAAAAAGTTAAAAGGCACAGCCCTCCATCAGAACCAGTGTAAGTTAAAACGATCAGAAATAAGACCAGATAAATTGTATAACATTTCTAAAGAAAAAAAAATAAAAACATGGCATTAATGTCCTATTTATTCAACATCCCTGAAAACTTAGGTGTGCTAAATAAATGAATATTTTAGATCATGAAACTGTTCCCTTTAAGTATAAAACCTGTGTTAATAGGGGATACGGAGTGGTATTGGATGGGTATTAGGAAATTACCCTTATTTTATTGTGTGATAATGGCATGGAGGTGTGATGGGAATCTTTCCTTATCAGTTAGAGATGCACACTGAACTCTTTACAAGTGAACATACAATGTAGGATTAGTAAAAGAAGACTGGCAAAATGTTAGTATTTGTGAAGCTGGTTGATCTGTATATAGCTGTTCATTACATGCCTCACTACTCGTATGTTTTTGACAATTTCTATAATGACTTTTAAAAGCCCCAGGTTACCTATCACAGTAAAACTGTCTCTAACATTTACTACCCAGATTCCAGCCACCTTATTAGGTAGCTGGAATACACAGATCTCTCTACCTGGAATGTCCTTTTGTTCTACCTGGACAACTCCTATTTATTCCCCACCCCCCACTTTCCATCCAATTCTCTCCAAAGCAGAGGTCTCAACTTCTACTATATCCTATCCTGCTTCTACTATATCCTATTCATCTGTTATGTACCCCTTATTACATGGTCTTGTATTTGCATATGAAACCATCTGCCCTCGTGGTTTGTGAGTAAAAAAGGGACCCTAATTTGTTTATCATCATATGCCTAAGGGCCAGTACATAGCATGCACCAGATAAATATTTCTGGCATTTAACAAGACGTAACCCTGAGTCATCAGAAAAACCCAGTGATGCAAGGGATCTTGCCAACGGATCTTAGAAAGGTCTATCAGACTGCACAGCATGTGTTCTCCCCAAGCTGATGTCCTTACACAGCCAAACATACCGACTCCTCCAGCCTGCCTCCACTTCTCATTTCCAGATTGGCATTTCTTGTGGCGAGAACCCCTAAACACACATCAGTGTTCACAGTTCAAATGGCCTCCAGTTAAAAGAAAAGAGACCCTGGGCACACACTAAGGAAAAAGGTGCATACAACATAACACACATGAAATCACTGTTCTGGACTGTGCAGAGGATTTTTCTGCTTAATTCCAAAACTGTAACTGTGCTCAGGAAAACAAGATTGCCAGGTGATGCATAATTGTACCTGTGCAATACCTACATCTCCTGCCTGAGGAACAGACCACTAAGAGCACCAGCTGAGAAACGGGGCATTATGGCCACTCCCCTGTCAAGCGGTGTCACCCCAAGGGATTCACATCACTTCCCCTCCATTAGCCTTCACATCTTCAATGATCCAAGTAGGACTACCTCCCAAGGCTGGTGTAAGCAAATAAAAATAATATATATCCAGGGTTTTCAAACCTATTTTTAAGTAGTAGAACTTTGTCCCTGTACAGTTTCAAAATGATGAAAAAGATATTGATCGCTCTATTAATTTCTCTAGGAAAAATGTTCAGCTCTCTTCCTTTTTCAATTTTTTTTAAATGAGAGTTTACAACTCCCCTCTCCATTCCTCCTCAAACTTTGACTTATGGCCTGTATCACACATGCCAGCCTTTAATTATCACCACTCTGTGTTGCTTATCCTTCTCTTGCATGTAGACAATATGGTAAAGTAGGAAAAACAGGAACTCTGAAGTCACAGTCATCTGGATTATTGTGCTGGCTTGTCAGTTTCCCTCACATACTTTTTTTTTTAACTTTAGAGCAATCTTTTAAATGTGTGTGAGAGACATTAAATTTGAAAAAGTCATTTATCTTAAGTTCAGCAATTCTTTCAGTTTTAATTTTCAGCTGTATGCTGTTCAAGTTCCATAAAATTAAATTTACTATTTTATTTTAAATGTCTGCAGTAAATTGCTCAATGGTAAAATTGCTTTTCTGTGTTTAGAAGAAAAAAATATTGTACCAGAAGCATAGATTACTTTTGTCATTGGGAAAATAACTCTAAAAAAAAAAGCCTTAATAATTTTCCGTTGAATGAGAAAAAGGTCCAAACCTTGCCTTCCAACTTCAAACATGGATTTAAAAAGGAAAGGGGCAAAAAAGGAGGAACCAGGCTCAGGAATTCAGGTTATGCTGGCTGACACCTACCAAAGTATGGGCAAAGGGTCAAATATTAGATGAATGTGGTGATTACTATATCATTCAATATGTAAATTATCTATTTTAAGTTAAACATTTTCCTAACATTCTCATTTCTAGTATTATCTGAAAGATGATCAAATCTTTCAGTTTAGGGTCCTGTGCTAATGAGTAAGAATTTGAGTCTCTTTTCTTAGCTTCTTCTCATTCCAGACTCCAGGCATCTCACAAAGTACAACAGATGGTCCAAAACCATATCTGTACTAGCAAACCGTTTCAAATACTCTGGTATCCATAGCCCAGAAGCTGTATATATGACTGATAACACATTATTACATTTTAATGTAACAAGCCCTGTTTTTCCAACAGATGATGGAAAGGTAAAAGTAGAGGCACTACAGTGTTTAGAAAAAGACATGTAGATGGGAGGGCAGAAAAAAGGAGGCACTGGCTATAGTACACACAGATGTGTGTATCCAAGAGGGTTATGTCTATACCACTCGACAGATGTGTGTGTCCAAAGGGCTTGGGCTGTACCATGAAACAGATGTATGACCTTGGTCTAGTCTCATAAATTTGTTGGCCCTGACCCTTCATATGCAGTCAGCCAACTGGATTAGATGTGTTCAAGCCCTTCCAATTCTAAAATTCAGTCTAAATCCACATATTCTTAATTGATTGACTGAATTACAAGAAAGAAGGCACGTAAATTCCTGAACACAGTGGGTAGCATTCAGTAAGCATGTCATAAGTGCTGGCAGCTGTTATTACAATAAGAAGGTTCAGGTTCGTTATGTGTTATGTACAGCATATATTTGCATGTCTTTGGTGGAATTTTTCTAAAAGAAAACAAACAAACAAAACAAAAAAAACACACTTTAAAGTCCTATTTCAATCAGCATTGTTAAATCAAAGGAGCCCAAAATGAAACAATAAATTACGAAGCTCTACATGAAAGGACATAAGCTTCTCAAAATCGACTAGCTTTGTTTTGTTTTAAATTAGACTTTCAGTGAACCCTTGGCAGCAGGAGGGAAGAAATCATGAGTGCTGTAAAGACTCGCTCGCTCAGCACACATTTACTGAAAATTGCTATATGAAAGTTGCAGCTAGGGACACAAAGATCAGCAAGACCCTGCCTCTGGGTCCAAACAATGGCAAGTCATGAGTGACTCAGGGGTACAAACCAAACTGTGGAGGGGCCTGGATAAGTAAAATGTTATTCTGAAACCTCCAGAGCAAAGGTCTCAAACTATTGGGCCACAGATTCTCTGCCTGGCCCATTGGCTTTGTTTTTGTTTGTCATCAAGTTAGGTTGCCAACACTTAAAATCAAGAGTTCCAGGTTCTCCTGGAAATTTGCAAGTGCCAGCAGCGTTAAGCCTGCATTCCTGCTCAGCAACAACGTGCTGAGTAGCACCTAGCTAAGTAGCACCTCCATCTCCACTGCTCCTTTAATTAATTCCAACACTAGGGCTGAGGATGGGCTGCCATTTGCCATCAGCTCACTCCCTCGCTGGCTCTTAGGGTTAGGGTTAGTGTTAGGGGTTAGGGTTAGGATCGGATCCCTTTTTCTTTGCCGATTTCTCCTGCATACAACCAAGGAGCTGCCGAATTGCTCATGCTCTTGGAGCAGAGACCATTGAGGTGGAATTTCCACTCTGCCACATGCTAGCCATGGTTACCTTAGGAAAGTAGTTCATCTCTCAGTTTCCCATCTGCAAAACTGGGGTATTAATAGTATTTAGCTCACTGGGCAGATGTGAGAGGAAATGTGTTGTTACCTACAAAGTGCTTAGATCTGTGTCTGATACATAGCAACTGCTTTATAAATATTAGGTGTTACCACTTTCTGGTCCCTGAAGGTATATGCGTTTCGAACTTCTGTCCTAGAACTTTAATATTCTAAAGTAATCTACTAAAGTATTTTAGGATCACAAAGAACATGGCATATAGTGAGAGCTGTTCAGATACAACGAAAGAATTACCTGATCCACCAGACACAAAGGACAAATATGATTTCACCTGTGTTAGGTACCTAAAAGAGGCAAAGTCACAAAACAGAACGTAGGACAGAGGTTAGAGAGGCGGGGGAAGAGAAGAATGGGGAGTAATTGTATGATGACTGGAGAGTTTCTCCTGGGAGTGATGAAAAAGTTCTGGAGATGGATGGCAGTGATGACCAAACAACAACTTGAATGTACTTAATTCCACTGAACTAAACACTTAAAAATGGTTAAGATGGAAATTCTGTTATGTATATTTTATTTTACTTTATGAATGTTTGCATGCATGCCTATTGTTTTTCGTTTTCTAATTAAATGTATTGGAGTGACATTGGTAATAACATTATATAAGTTTCAGGTGTACCTCTGTATAATATGACATCTGTATTTGTTATATATATTTTAGCACAATTTTTTTAAATGACGTACTAGAACCAGTATAATTTGCTTTGTTACTGTGTGCTAGAATTAAGTTGTTAATGATGGCAAAGACCCCAACTGCACTCTAAGTTCATGTTCCCAAAAGCCAAATACATATTGCATTTCCCGTAATAGTTTAGGAAGAACAGTATTAACTATTTTAACAGCTGTGCAGCACAACAGTGGCCTTTCTTCTTAATCTGGACACCTCGTGGGAATGCATCTGTAGCAAATATAGTACCAAGCTGGTGGAGTACACTTTTAATACCTGCTTATAGCAGTCGGGCTGTTCTTCCTTCATTATAAAAGGCTCCACATAGACACCTCATTCTCTCTTTTCCCTCACAAATATACCAAATGGGAGGCTTCCTGCCAAGCACTATGTAACTGGCTGCTTTTGAATTGTGGGATGCTGGGCAACAATGACAAGAGGTTTTGATTTCCACACCTGTTCTATAATGGCATTCAAGACACACATACACACTGAGTCCTGCCCAGCTATAAATCAATACCCACAAGAGAATGTCCCAAACCATTTCAATCAGGGTCTTATTTTTAAATTTCTACATACTGTCGCTTTCTTTGGTGTCTTTCCTTCATTAAAAAAAAGTATATAAAATATAAGCAAATGTAAAACTATTTTGAAAACAGCATTTAACCTCAGAAGTGTACACACACACACAAACACACACAGGGTATATCCAGTATGTATTTCCAGTCTTCCAACTCAGAACCACTGCAAATATTTCTTTCCTAACATTTATAGGACCAATGAGTTTATAATCTTGAGTCAGGCAAACAACACCTATCTCTCTCTGAGAAGAAGCTGCAACACACTTGGAGATTTCTTAAATAAACTGATGCCTTTTTGGCACAAACATTGTTTGGCAAGAAAGATTCCTTTAAATATTACTGAGAACTCAAAATGATAGGATATAGTAATATATTTTATCTTTTAAATATTACATTCTGAATACCAACCCAAACTTAGGGTGGGGGAACTACCTGGTACCTTGATTTCCACTGCTGCCAGATAATTAAGAGACCAACTACAAGTGGCTGTATGTCCTATATTTAAACTAAAACACTGATGATCATTTCCCCCTGCTAAGACAAAAAAATGTAGCCCAAAAAGACTAAAAGGGAAAAGATCATAGGCAAAGTAAACAGTTTATCTCTCTTTAAAACCAATGCGTACATCAAATGACAAGTATTTTTATACTCCAGGGATCAAAGGAGGAGAAGATAAATGTTTTTAAAACCCGCTAAAAAAAACAGCCTCAAGAAAAACTATCATCATCTAAGAAATGGCTTCAGTATAAACGAGCATGGCAGGAAACTGCAAGGAGAAGAATTGGTATTTCTGTGAGTAGAAGGTTTGGCCTTTCCTGCCCAAGCTGCATATGAACTAAGCAACAAATACTAAACAGGGCTGTGAAAGTTATTGAATTACTTTAGAGACAAAAAGAGAGTGCAAGCCCAGGCCCGCTGCTGTAATGGGCTGAATTGTGTCCCCCGAAAAAGTCATGTTCAAATCCTAACCCAGCTTCTCAGAATGGGACCTGATTTCGACACAGCGTCTTACAGATGTAATCAAGTGACAATAAGATCATTAGGGTGGGCCCTAATATAATACGACTGGTGTCCTTATAAAAATGGGAAATTTGGACACAGAGACAGACGCACATAGAGGGAAGATGATGTGAAGAGACAGAGGGAGAAGACAGGCATCTACAAGCCAAGGAGGGAGGCCTGGAACACATCCTTCCCTCACAGCCCTCCTGAAGGACCCAGCCCTGCTGACACCTTGACCTTGGACTTCCAACCTCCAGAACTGTGAGACAATACATTTCTGTTGTGCAAACCACCCAGTCTGGGGTATTTTGTTATGGCAGCCTTAGCAGACGAATACGGCTATTTACCAACCATGTGGCCTCAGACTCAACACAACCCAGTGCTCTAGGGCCTCTCACATCAAGTGGATGTGAGACAATACCCACACAAGTATCCACATTGATAAACAACTATGTAGCTGGTCAGCACTGTGTTGGGCACACTAGGTGACAGAAGAAATCTAAAACTCTCTCTGTCCTCTTCTGCAAAGATCTTACCACCTAACTAGCACAGAGAATGTATAATGCATTGCAAATTGACCACACTGCTATAAATCAGAGCCAAGAATGTATTAAAAAAAAAAAAACCCAAATTCTTTACTTATCAGCCAACAAGCAAAACAGCATAGCCAAAGTTTAAGACAGGACTTTTTTTCCCAGGACAAATAACAAGTACATTATTAATACTCCCACGTTCTGTGAAGTTCGGGTACATCAGGATGTGTTATCCTCTGTGTCTCACCCCCTTGGGACATAATTTTACTGCAGGAATGTGACGTAACTGCCCTGCTTTATCCACCAAACAGAATACAATATGCCTTCAATACGTCAGCCCGTTTCATCTCCCTAAATACATAATTGATTTTCAACATTTTATGCTCCAGTTACTGCCTAAAAGCAGACTGGGACATGTTCACATTTAAATGCTCCTTTTAAAATATGAAAGAAGTGATCTGAACAAGTAAGGAACAAACATCTTCAATTTTTCTTGAAGAGTCATTTGCTTACCACCTTCTCCAGTTTCTGTCACTCACGTGTATACTCATCATGTATCAGAAAGGATACAGAGTGTACGCAATCTAGCTGAAACACAGTGCCATATACATGACGAGAAAGAACCAACAAGAAGAAAAGAAGGAATTGCCTTTATTTAGAACACTGAAAGAGTAGCTACTTACATTCCCAATAGAAACAGAATTAGAACCAATGTCAAACAAAAATTAAAAGCTTAAATTTCCCTTAAAAAAAAAAAGTAGAGCTATATATTTAGGTCATTTTATTTTTAACCACAGCCTTCTAAATGACCTGAATATCCCAACTTCTACTCTAAATGACAAGTTTTGTAATTCCTATGAATAACTTAGTTGGGCAAATTTGTTGAATAAAAATGTTACTTTAGAAAATGACAAGCCAGTTGCCCACAATAATTTTCAGTCTGAATATCTTCCATTACTCTTAGGAAAACATAGCGTGAGGAGAGAGACCAACTTTAAAACTGGGTCTCCTACACAGCAGAGGCTTCAGCAGCCATATGGAAAGGAACTGCTTTTGTTTACCTGAAGTTTTCGATCTATTTACTGTCTCTCAAAAAAATCTAGAAGACCAAGTTATTTTAAAGTTCCAAAGGCATGTGTTTGAATTCAGTTTCTGAAAGACGTTGCTAGAAGCACAATCAATTACAGTGACTTTCTTAGAACATGGAGTGAATAATATATTCCAGAATATTTTACTTTGACTTCTACTAAAATGGAAACAACAGCCACGTTGCCTCAGCAAAAACACTATGGTTAGAGGATTTTTTGTTTTGTTTTATTTTGAAATCCAACTTCACTTTTATAAAAGCCAGTCTTTCAAGTGGAAGAAAACAATTTATCTAGAATGTTGTAGGCCTTGAGAAACAGAAGAGCATTTGCTATTGGTAGGGAGCAAAGGGTGGGGGGTCTGCCTGGTTCCTGTGTCCTTTTGTGTGGAGACCAGGCCTCTGGTTTACCATCTGGGCCTCTCTCCTGCCCCTCACTCACCCCTTTCTAGAAGCCCTAATGACTTATCTAATCCTTGAAGCTTGGGAACAGAAACTAAGGACAGGGAACCAGTTACTCTCTTGGTGCCAAGCTACCTTCTGGACACACACATTTCGGTCTTCTCAAACATTCTGGCTATATGGGAGCAGGCCTCCATGTGGGGAAGCCTTAACCGTCCAGCACCGCCTGTAAGCAGCCAGGCAAGACTGACTATTGTAGAATTCAGTACTAGGAAGCCCACTGTTGATGCATATTTAAGTCATATTCTCCAACATTAGTTCTGTCAGTAAAAAAATGTTGCAATCTGAATTCCTGACGTCTTCTTTCTCCTGTTTCTATCAGACCCAGTTCAGAACTCAGACGGACAGGAAAACCGGGGTGTCATTTACTGCCCCCTAATTCTAATAATATCAAAAATGAGTTTTTCCTCTTCCAGGGTAGAATTTGATACCTTTCTATCTTCGAAAATGTTATTTTGCTTCTAAGTAACCTGTGAGGAAACAGAACAATTCTAACACCCAAAACACTGACTTGTTTTCATTTCATTCAAAACATAAATGAATCACTGTTACTATTATTCTGACCATTTGTCGTCACATGTTCAGCTCAACCACTTACTAGTAGTAGCTGAGTGCATGTATCAGTGCTACTCACTGTCATTTGTAAAATGGGAATCGTGATATCCCTACCTCCCGGGTCTGACTTATAGAGTGAATGCAATAATGAGGATTAAATGAGCTGTAGCACATAATGTACCTGGAACATACACTGTAGATAGTGTTAAATAAATGTCACCTCCCACTTTCATCTATTCAGAATGGAGATACTCATTTAGAACCAGAAGAGCCTTTAGGACATTATTCCAATAAACCTTTCTTTTACCTTTAGATGAGGAAATGGAGACCCAGTGTGAACAAGTGATCGCCAAAAGTCCCTCAGACAAAAATGTTGAATGCTTTCATTCATTTCTATAAACACACAGTTCTAAATATCGTTTCCTTCCCACATCCTTGAAACAGAATTGGCAGATTATAATCTGTCCACTAGAGCCATGTGTTAGTATTAACTCTTTCCTTATGATACCATCAATAGTGAGCAGGGTTCACGGGCCCCCCTTTCATAGACCAGGCCTTCCATTGACGCTCCCATGGCTTCTCATTCAAAGGGTGAGGAAGGGCACAGTTGCATTCCCGTAATGAGTAATGTTTCTGGAATCAGTATAACTTTTCCTTGAGTCACTCTTTCAGTGAGGTCACTTTTCTCAAGGACTCCCAGCAACCCCAAATCCTTATTTTATCAGTTTCTAATTCTATCTCTGTTGCTTCTAAGTATTTGCCAACTATCACAGTTTCTCAGATCCCCCATCTAAGCCACAAACACATCAACCATCTATTTATGAGAGTGACTAAGCCTCTTTTATGGAAAATTAAGGACAGAAATATTTACTACTAGTGTTCTCTGAATGATATGATATCTATCATGTAAGAAAACTTCTCCAGAGCTGAATGCTGCCACAGACGAGGACCTCATTGATCCCATCCTCCAAGGAAGTTCCTAAGGAAATGGAAGGTACCAACCAAGGGTCCATATTTGCTATTTCCTCTGGTTCTTTAATAATTGGCCCACCTATTTTTAGAAGAGACCTTTTCCCTCTCCTGTTGTGAAATGCTCTGCAGAAAACACTGCAATAGCACGTAAGTACTTTATTTGTGGATAATCAATAAAATGCCATTGCTGTTGAAATGCTATCAAATTCCACTTTCCGTTCAGTACTAAGTACATAGATTTGTGCAATCTCAAATGGAAACAAAACTTTGGGCAATCTATCATTGATTTCTCCAGTCTGCTTCTGGTTCTTCCAGAAGCAATAATTTGAATTCTAAATCTGTCTGAGATTCCCAATCTATCACAGTAGTTATACTCAATCCCAGAGATAGAAGACTGTAGATGATCAGTCTACCTCAACCATCACCCCAAATTCATTCGTATTCATTACCACCTGTTGGTCTGGGGTGGGCAGTGATGTTTCTAGGCTGATGACTTCTACCTTGGAATGCTACTACAGGACTCTCTGCAGGTGTGCCAACAGTAGTGTGTTAACTTGACAATCTCCCTTCATGTGATCTTTTAAATCCAGAAACAGGAAAAGTATTTCACAATCTTAGAAAACATTACTCTGTGAGGAAACTAAGATTAATTTACTACCAAATATTCCACAACAGCAATAATAAGTGCCCCAAACTCTGTTCCTGCCTTTCAGAGACTTCAGAAGCCTACACCTTCATCTCTCCTGGAGGCTGCGATCAGAGTCGCCTCTTCACTATCCCTCTATCCACCCACAGCTCTTGTCACGGTCAATTCCAGTGATTTCATCTGATTTCCACTTTTCACGTCCAAATAATTAATTTGACTTTCTTACTACTCCATTCAGTTCTATTTCTTTCAAACAGTTGAAATGCCTTTCAAACTTAAAAGCAATATTGCATACCTTGTATGTGAACTATATTTTTCCTCTATTTCAGCATGTCCAGAATAATCAGTTATGAGGAAGTGATCAGACCATTCTAACAGGGACACTTTAATCTGTAGGAGTGTGATTTGGTGACCATCTCACCAACATTTTCAAGCAGATGGTCAGGGATAGCTTTTTAATTTACTCCCCAAAACATCCTACACTCAATCTGCCTGACAGTTTACCTCTGTCAATTTCTCATCCACATACCATTCTAAGAACTAGCAAACCCTGCTCCAAAAAACGCTATGTGCTTTCTCTTCTAGATTACTTTCAGTCTTTGTAAATCAGATCACAAGAAGAGAGTGGAGGTGATCTCCTGGATATAGAAAGAAAATATTAGAAGGTCTGATCATGTTTATTCGTCTCATTTTTTAATTTCTATTTTTGTGTATTTTATAATGCAAATAGCTTATTAGTAAACAAGTATGTGATTATAATTCATAAATGTACAAATACTGCAGGTATGACCAAAAAGTATTTTATTGATAGGATTGGTATGTCAAAAATGTTTAGATTACTGAGCTAAACAATAGCACTTTCTTGTAACACACTTTCTTGGTCTTCTATGGACAATTCCTGCTAAAATGATAGGTTCTAGTTGTTTGGCTAATAAAATATTTTGTATTCATGCACTGTTTAGATAATAACATAACATCCTTATTACTAAAATGAGACCTCCCACTTGGCTTTCTTATTATATCTCTGAATTATATTTTCTTATTCAGGTCTATCTTTGAAGACAATCTCCATAGTTTAAAAAAATGTTTTTGTCTTTACTTCAAAATTAAAACCAAGTAAAAATCAAACATCCTTTTAAAAACAGATGACACTCAAGGCAACTTTTCAAACACATAATATAGCACTTACAAAGTACCGGCACTATTCTGTTTCTCATTTATTCCTCATAACATTATAATCATAAAATCATTATATCATAATATTGATCAAAATCATTATATCATAATATTCAATATATGTTTGATCAATATATATTGATCAAAATCATATCATAATATTCATTTTTAATAAAATTACTTATAAAATTAATATCTTTAATGGAGAAATCTACTTTAGCAAAATTCAAGAAACTTCTAAAGCCATAGCATATCATATGTTCAATGAAGAGGTACTGACGACATTATTCTCTGTGCTTTACATTCTCCTCATCTCCCTACTGTCAAGGAATCTCAGTTATTAATGGTGTGGCATTGGGCAGGCAATTGAACCTCTCTGTAGCTCACAATCCTTATCTGCAATCAGTTCATTATTGGAGCACCTACTCAATGCCAGGCACTGCTCTTGGCTGGAAGAGATAGCGGTGACTGAAAGACAAGATCCTGTCCTCAAGGAGCCTATTAGATAACACCAGAAAGACAGTTGGCCCAAAAGATAGCCACTCATTCTAATGTTAGCCATTATTATTTCCCCAAACTAAGGGCTACCTTAGTTATCATTATCTTAGTCCTATTTTCGCTTCAAGGTAAATTCCATTTGCCTTATTCTACCTAGCCCTCAAATGTTTCTTAACCAGAGAAAAAGGGCAGAGAAGAAGACAGTTAAATGATTCATCGGAATTTGGCACCAGCAAGTATATAGACTCTCTACCTTTCCTTGAACAGAGCTGTTGTAAAGCTCTATAGAGCCAGCCAGCTACTGGGGGTAAAACATAGCACAGCCAGGAACAAGGTCCCGACTTTTGGTGGATAGCATCCTGCTGCACTCCCCGAGTCCTCCCAGGACCGACTTTTTGATGATGCTGATGAAGGTCCATTTACACCTGGAGGTTACAGCTGAGGTGCGGCTGCGCATCTGACAGCTGCAAAATTTAACTGCATTAATCCCTAATGATGCTGGTGCCCAGGCTGTCCTTCCACGAGGACATCTCTTTATTTATTCAAAATTATTATATAATCACAATCACAGGCCACGGTCACCACTGTTACACAGAAAGCATTGCTCGAGCAGCCTGCCTTTCACTACAGAATCTAAAACTACCAACAGGAGAATAAAAGAATTGTGCTGAATCCAAAGGCAACACGTGAAGTAAAATAATAACAGGATTCCCCAAGAGAGCACTTCCCTTATAAACAGCTTAGCTCACTTCACAAACACCCCACTAAATCCAAATATCTGAGACAGGCCCTCATCTCCCGCCGGGAGTCAAAAGTGCCATTGGCCAACACTGAAGACAGGAAACACCTTAGGAGTTTTAGGTCACAACCTCAAAAACTTCGGGAGGAGCCAGGTCAAATCTATTTCCTCATACGTATATATATTTTATAGCATTCTGCTAAAAAGAAAGAAAGCCTGCAGCAAAATGTTTGCAGTTTGCTGATGGGCTACAAAGGCAGATTGCTGGTAGCATTAGAAAAACAGTTCCTCTTGCTCACAGCCACCTCCTCCCCATATTCACGCACCTAACTCCAGTATCAGGCTTCGGACTGCAGACTTAATGAGCAGCCGGAAGGAAGGCAGTTCAGGTGGAAGATGATAAAGGGAGTACAGGCTACGCCCCTTCTCTGCACTGTCCATACTTCCAGCCCTTCCTCCCACTGCGGGTCCCAATATGGGAAGAATCTTCTACTGACACGACTGTCTGAAGATGGCAGATACCCCCCACATTGGGCCCTTATGCTTCTCTGGAGCCCCCAACCCCCTTCTGAGCCCTTGACTCCCCAGGTCAGTGTTACTTGGACTTTCCACCAGTTCCATCACAGCTCATGCCCAATCTGGACACAACAGGACTGTCCTTGCATGTGACATCTCATCCCTGTGGCCCAGCTGCTCACCCATCCTCCACCCTCCTCTTCTCATCCAGCACTTTGCCTCTTCGGTCCTCCCTGTACCAACAAACCACTCCCTCTCCCTCTTCACCACAGCCTCAGGAAACTTCTTTCCATTTAAATTCCCTAGGGATTCCTGGTAAAGGCTTTGGAGTCGAGAGGTTCTGGTGAAGCCCAGTCTTCACCATTTTCTGGATGCATTACCTTCGGCAAATTGCCAAATCTCTTCAAACCTGAGATTCCTCATCAGTACAACAGGGTTTACCTGACTCTAAAAGGGAGCATTAGATGAAAAATACACATAAAGTATTTAGCAAAATCCCCACCATATATTCATATACTTAATGTGTCCATTTTTTACCAGGAAAAATTTTCGTAAATGGTAGCAACTATCATTTTCCCCTTCCATCCCCGTTTTATTTTTTATTGTGGTACAATACAAACAACATTAAATTTACCATTTTAGCCATTTTTAAGTGTACACTTCAGTGGTATTAAGTATATTCACATTGTTGTACAACCATCACCACCATCTAGCTCTAGAACTTTCCCAAATCCATTAAACACTAATTTCCCATTCTCTCTAGCCCCCTTTGACAGGGCCTCTTTCCACTGGGAGGTGTTGGCTGAGCCCACTTCTCTTCCAACCTCATGTAAAAATTCATCCTTCTTTGAGATTTAAAATTCTCAGTTGTCACCTACCTATTTTTGGTAACTTCTCCTCACTCACCAATAATAAAAGTGGGAAGGGACTTAATTCACAATTTTCTCTTCAGCCAAAGGTCAGCTCCTAAAGAAACAAGAGCATAGGTGTGAGGGACGGGGTGGGAGGCGGGGCTTGGACACCCCAAATTAGAATGCCATCATTTAGGAACAAAGTGAGCAGCTACTTAACCTCTCTGAAGGCTATTTCCTCACCTATAAATGGGGATGATAATAAGAGTACTATGCACAGAATTGCTGTAGAATTAACAGTTCAAGGCCCTTAGAGCAGTGCCTGGCACACAGCCATTGTTAAGTGACCACAGTTTCTATCACTATTACTGCTCTTGAGCCTCTAATCCTTGACTCCTGACTGGGTAGCCATTCCCAGGGCTACCCCTTAGAGCCAGAGGGCACAGTGCAGTGCTCTTGCTTGACGAATACCACCTCCATCCTTATAGTGCACACAGTCCCCTCGCTCCATGAAGAGTACCCCTTCCTCATTCCCCAGCAGTGTGGACCCCACCATTGATCCCCCATAACTCTCTCGCCAGCACCTTCCATTCTCGGCAAACTTCTTCTTATGCCACCTCGTGGAAATCCATACTACAACTCAGCTTCCCCACACCTGAACCCCAGGCCCAAAGTCCCCAAAGAGAAGTCAAACCACTCACAGAGATGCCACTGCACTTTACCCAGGAAGGCTGCAGTATTCTAAAACAAAAGCCCCTCCCCCATTGCCCTCAATAACCATCTCAAACTTTCATCACCATTCTCCTCAAACCTGCTCTAGCGAATGCCCTTTCCTCCATTTCACCCAGAAAACCAAGCCAGTGAGCTTGATATGCAAACACCCCAACTTCCTATCTCTGCTTCTTACCCACCAACGCATCCACATGCACCTCCCCTGGCTTTCCTCTCCACTGCTATTCCCAATCAACTTTTCCATCTGCCAATCCTATAGCTCCCTCCTGCACTCCACATTTACCCATTTTGTTCCCACACACTCACACTATTTACACTCCACGCCTCAGCTCTGTCCTGTCCCCCCAGCCCACACCTCATCTAGATACTCCCTTGAGAGGGAGCTAAGAATCACCTCCTCCAGGAAGTGACCACCTCCTCCCCTCACCACTCCTCCTCCGACTCCTCTAACCTCTGCAAACTTCACTTTGCCATTTCCTCTCACCATGTCTCTCCCTGAGAACAGAGGCTACATGGTCCATTGTGAATCTACTGGCACATAGAGGTGCCAGTAACCGTCAAATAAATCAAAAGATGAGTACAGCAGTTTTCTGCTCTGAAGGATTTTATTAAATGTTTCATTAAAAACATCACCAATTAAGACTCATAATCAGCTACTTACATATGATGCCATATATTTTCTTCTTCTGATCTGGACTGAGAAACATCCCTCCTCCTCCTGCCTCCCCAGAACAAATACTCCTTTGATGAAAGAAAAAACCAGAAACAAAAATACAACTTCCTCCTCAACCAAAACAGAAAACCCAAAATAGCAAGACAGTTTATGAAAATTATCCAGCTGACACTGGCTTAGGTAGGAAAAAGTGCAGTTCTGAGCTGAAGAGGATAAAAGGAAGTTTATTTTGGATGGCTACTTGGGGAGGCAACGATACTCAAGTACTAAACAAGAAAACTGACCAAAATAATAAGTCTCAGGTGTATTTATAAGGCAAGGGAGGAAGAGGAAACAGGTAACTCCAGTGGAAATTTCCTTCCTTTGTGTAGTTTTACTTCAGATGTGGCTTCCACACTCATTTCTCAGTACTGACTTATGACGATTTGTTTTATAGGAAGTGATTTCGAAGGGCCTCAGGGTGCTGCAGATGGTACCTCGGGGGCCCATCTGTTTAAGGATGAAAGCTTGGCGCACACCATTACATCACTCTGACCTTCCTCAGCAACTTCCTATCCGACAAAATCTAGATGTTTGCTCTGTCAACAAGATATTTGTGTTTGTCCCCAGCCTCCGGCTTTGGTTCCTGATTAGTTTTAAAATCATTATGCACCCAAGCTGAATAGGGCTACTGTTAGCAGCTGTAAGGTCCTCTTCTGGGCAAATCCCCAAGTCTGTGGCCTTCAGGGAGTGATTTCTGTCCTTTCTGCATAATTACACTCTCCTGATTGATGAGCTGATCAGTCCTCCTACACCCCCAGCCCCCAAGCTAAAATCTCTTTTTATTTTCCCAGGGGACCAGAGAGGAGGGAAGAAAGGTGTAGGGAGGGATGCCTTGCGCTCCCCCCAAATAAATGTTCCGGCGCTATACATTACAATGTGAGCACTCAGCACTGTCCCCATCCAGACCCGCCTCCCCTTCCGGCCATCTTAAAAGCTGCCTACATTGGTCAATGCCATCGGAGGGACTGGAAACGAGGAGCAGGAAAAGAGCTCCTATTTCCTGGACACTCACAGGCCCCCCGATGGCCCAGGGCCCCCAAACACAGATTCACTGCAGCCAAGCACGATCACCTCTGAAAGTGCCAACATAACCTCCGTCCTCTCCAGCTGTTCGTCCTCCTCTATGCTCAACAGGGCACAACCACAGCCAAAACATCAACTCTGAGTGCCTGGTAGGCACAGCACGGCAACCTTGGCAGAAGTTACATTTTAAATAGGTGTTGGTTTTGTGTTTAGCAGGGAGGGGGTTATGTGTGGTGATGTTTGCAACTTACTTTGAAATGCTTTTTAAAATAAGGTGGATAGCTGGATAGGTATGTAACAAAGCAGAAATCACAAAATCCAAACTGTAGATTCTAGGTAGTGGGTATGTGGGTATTCCTTGTACATTTCTTTCAACTTTATATTTGAATGTTTTCATACTTAAATGCTGGGGGTGGGAGGGATGTTTTTAGTCTCTTTTTAAAAAATTAACTGAATTCCAGACTTTATTTGGGTTTCACCAGTTTTTCCACTAATGCCCTTTTTCCATTCCCGGATCCATATCCAGGATCCTCTTATCTCCTTAGTCTCCTCTGATCTGTTATAGTTGTTCATGACCTTGACAATTCTGAGGAATACTGGTCAGGTATGTTGTATTATGTCCCTGAATTGGGATTTGTCTCAGGTTATGGGTTTTGGTGGGGGGACCCCAGATACAAAGTGCCCTTCTCATCACATTATATTAAGGGTACATGCTAACAGCATGACTTCCTGATGTCAACCTTGATTATTTGGTTAAGATAGTGTGTGTCAGGTTTCTCCCCTGTAAATTTACCTTTACGCCTTTCCATACTCTATCCTTTAGAAGCGAGTCACTCACTCAAGGTGTGGGGGATATTAAGTACCAGCTCCTGAAGGAGTAAGTATTTACATAAATCATTTGGAATTCTTCTATAAGGAAGAATTTATACAGGGGCTCGGGGGTGGGGCAAATAGAGAGTTTGGTAAAAGGGTACAAACTTTCAGTTATAAGATGAATAAGGTCTGAGGTTCTAATGTGTAACGCAGTGACTATTCTATATGAAGAGATTATACCAGATGACTACCCTATATAAATTTATGTATATTTATTTTACACTTTGGGTTATAACGCAGTACTACACTGTTTATTTTGTTGCTTAAATCATTCCAGCTTTGGCTATTAGGAGCTCTCTGAGGTTGGCCCCCATGTCCTTTTGACATGCCTACATTCTTTGTGTTTTTGAGTACTTCCTCATATTCTTTCAATACGAGATGCTCTAGATCTATAATTACCTATTTCTCCAAGGAGCCCTGGTTACTTTTGTTGGAGAATTGTATTTAGAAACCAAGATCTGGGTATGTTGTTGCTTCTGGGGTGTCACTGCTTCCAAGTCTTCTCAGTGGACAGATCTAGAAAATGTATATATGTACTAACCACTAACCGGTGTATGCACCACACATCTGTAATGATTTCTGTATCAATATTAAGCTAACACAAATTCATACTGATGTTTCCGCCCCTAATCCAGTACCACATCGTTCACTGTAGCCTTCTGCCTTTGCTTACCTCTGACTTCTCTCTACACCAGTGGGAAATCCAGCTCCCACCATTCACTAACTATGTACTTATTTGTTCGACTCCTGAATACATGTCGTTTCAGAATTGTTAACCTGTACTCCCATGAGAAACAACTTTACCAACTAGCATGCAGTGTAATTGTACAGTTCCTTTTGTCTTTAGCCTTACAGTTACTGGTCAAAACACCATTTTCCAAAGTTACTTAGGTTGTTGCCTTTGGTCCTCACCCCCTTCAGTAAGGTTGTGTCATACTTGCTAAATCAGGTGGATTGTTTTGTCACAGTCTGCATTCACCTAGGACACACACCTACACCCACACCCCTCTCTGGTTTTTGTTTTTAATTTGTGTACATTTCTTGCCTAAAGTTCTTTTTTTTATTTTCCAGCTTTACCGAAGTATAACTGATAAATAAAATTATAAGATATATCTAGTGTACAATGTGATAGATAATGTATATACATTGTGAAAGGATTTCCCTTGAGTTGATTAACAAATCCATCATCTTATACATTTACCTTTTTTCTTTTTTTTTGAACACAATTAAATTCTACTCTCTGAGCAAATTTGAATTGTACAATAGAGTGTTATCAACAATAGTCACCATGTTATACATTAGAACCTCAGACTTTATCTTATAACTGAAAGTTTGTACCCTTTTACCAAACTCTCTCTATTTCCCCCACCCCCCAGCCCCTGTCAACCACTTTTCTACTCTGTTTCTATGAGTTAAACTTCTCTTTTCTTTTTCATGATTCTACATATAAGTGATACCATGCAGTGTGTCTCTCTGTATGGCTTATTTCACTTAGCAGAATGTCTTTCTGGGTTCATCCATGTTGTTGCAAATGACAGGATTTCCGTCTTTTTTAAGGCTAAATATTATTCTCCTTTTAAAATATATACCACATTTTCTTTATCCATTCATCTACTAATGGACACTTAGGTTGTCTGCATAAATTCTTGAGTGCCTATTTTATCTAAATAAATAGGCTGTTTAAATACCTAATATCACTTTCTATTGGTGTACATGTTTTATTTTATCCTTAATCCTTTAATACCTATTTCTGAGTGTACCCCACCATACCTAGAACAGTCACAGACCACAGGGATTACTCAGATACTCCTAAAATGAACAGATTCTACAAAATTATGTATGTATGTTATGTATGTTAAGTTGATTTTAACAGTTTAATTGCTGGAGGTCCTTCAATAAAACTATAGGAGGAGAATGTTCATTGCAATGTTATTTAAAATTCAATAATAAGTAGTTTAACATTATGGTATACCTATAGCCTGGAATATGAATTACTTGCAGTCATTAGAAATCAATTGTAAAATACATACATGAGTATTATACACCATAGGTGTGTGTATGTAAAAACAGCAAACTATACAATAAAAAGTACAGTATATCATATCATTTTAACATATATAATCCACATGTATGTCTACGAAAAGTAAACATTGAAAGAAGGACATACATCAAACAAATTATTTCTGAAGTTCCTTTTTGTCTTAGTTTTTAATTAAAATTAAAGGAGAGAAGACTATTCATTGTGTGGATAACTTTACACAGTACTCTTCTAAGACAGACGGTGTTGGACCAGGCAAAGAGGAAGAAACAAAATCAGCAGCTGTGACCCAAGCTCTGTGTCACATCCAGGTAAAAGATACAAAGAAGTATGAGCTAAAGGCATGGCTGGCTGAGGGATGCCCTCGGGTCAGCTATAATCTCCGACTAACATATAAAAGGCAAGGACAGTGGTGCCTGTGCTACTACGTTTACTACAGAAAGACGTACACGAGTGGAATTGAGAGCTGTCCGGAAAGCATCCTGAGAAATGTGGGGCATGCACAGAGCCTTAAAAGACTGGAAAGATTTAAATGGGGGGGAGAGGGAGGAGGGAGACGCAAGTCTGTGGAGACAGGTACTATTAATAAGTCCATCCATGCACCTGGAAGTCTTCTCATCATCCCGTTCTACAAAAACCCAAGGAAGATCTTAAGCAATGACAGCCATATGAGCTTCAGTTGAAAGTGCCCGGACCTCTAGCACTCAGTCTTCTGGCAAAGCTCTTGGGTGTGGGGGGAGAGGGGAGCAGGATTACCTAATAGGATCTGGTTAGCCTCTAGCAGATTTGATAACACTCAAGTGGCTGATAACAGGAGCCTGGGTTTTCAAAGATTAACATTTTTACATTGCAATTTACACTCCATCCCTAGAAAAGTGCTTTTTAAAAGAGAGTAACATAAAGAAACATATGGTAATCATCCATTACACTGAAAAGTTCAATGGCAATGATGACTAATTCTCAGCTTGTCATAACTTTCAATGTACAACACTGTGGCCACTAGCCAGCCACCTCCAGACCAGATCCCACATGGGTATAAATACAGAGAGAGCTATAGGACACCCTCGTACAAACACAATGGCAACACACTCAGGGAATCCCCATCTCAACTGTAAGAGCTCAGGAGGAACTAGTATTGCTGAACATTTCACTAGACAAGGCAGCAGGAGCTTTACACACATTATCTTTTAATAATCACAACCAGCAAGGCGAGGAAGGATTAGCCCCATAAAAGGCCACAGAGTTCCTAAATGGCAAAACTGAAACTCACACTTAGCTCTGTCCAGCTTCAAGTCTGTCATCTTTCTACTTAGAGTGGTGTCATATGTCTCAACAAACTCGAAAGCGGACTTAAACATATCTTCAGTATCCCTTCTAAAACAGAAAGATATTTGATCAGTTTCTTCTCCAAACAGTTCTTTTACAATATAGTTCATATATGATGCCAAGAATTCAATTTAAAAATCTAAAAGCATATGTTCCAGCCCCAATTCAATAAAGTTAACCACTTAGGATTTAGCAAAATAATATTACAAAGCCCACAAATAAACTTGATTACAAGTTGTAAGGTTTTTAAATGACTGCAAATGTAAAATATAAAAAGCTCAACTTTTTCGAAATATGAAGATCTCAAATTGAGACGTGAACATCAAGACTGATTTTTTTTCATTCTCAGTGAGGACTATTCTAAATATATGTATTCTAAAATATATTACCTTTTTTCTCTATATCCTTCTCCTCCCCTTCTACTCATTCTCCCCTCCCCACAAAAAGAGGTTCTACTTCTACCATTAATTGCAGAACAATTATATTCTGTGATCTATAAACCATGAAATAAGAAAGGTTAGGACCCATTGATAGTTTAATCACTGTTGTCCTGAGATTCAAATCCCCCTGGAAAGTTAAAACTAGATAAGTCAAGTACACTAGAGTTACTTTGCCCAAACCACCTGAAGAGTTTTTCATATTAAAATGACTTCATTCCTTAAACACTCTTTAAATGATTTAGAGTCATATTGTCAAATCCACACTGTAGATGTTTGTAGTATCAATGCCAAAACTTAGCATATTCACTCACACTAGAGACACTCAAACGTTATTTGCTATGGAGCAAAAGCAATTCAGGATAAAAGACAATGTCTTCTCTTTCGGAAAAAAAACCAGAAGAGAACTTTAATAATTAACTTTTTAAAAACTTAAGATGAAAATTTAAGGGTTGAAATTTGGAGGTGGAGAAAAAGGAAATGCCTCTATTTTTATTTTTTTTAAGAGTAGCCGAAGATGTTCTGTGTTTCTTTTCCTTTTTAATATGGATTATAAAATATATAACTAATGAAAAAAGCGTATACAAGTAATTTTGTAAATAGGAAAAATCGTTCAATCCTATCACCCAAAGAGCTTTCAGATCTTCTTTCAATGTACGCAAATACATTTAACAGGGCCTCGCTTAGCACCTGCACATAGGAGACCCCTAAATGTGTCAAACAATTACTTAATAAATACTTAGAAAGGGGGGAAGCATAAATGTGATTATAGCATACATACTGCTCTGTAACCTGCTGTTATTTGTCAGCTTCATAGTAGATAGACATCTTTCCACCTGACTCCACTCAGCACCCTCTCACCCTGTACAAAGCTCCTCATTATTCCACTGTATGGGTGACAAAGTTTTTCACCAAGCTCCTTTTGAGGGAAATATTTGGCTTTCCCACATTTTTGCTACTAAGCGGTACTTCAGTGAATATCCATGGAATGTAACTTTATGTGTTTGTACAATTATGTCCTTAGCAGAAATTTCCAGAACTGGAATTTCCGGATCAAAGAGTTGGCATGTTTTAAATTAGCACATTGACGGGTTGGCTTCCAGAAGATTTGTCCCCATTTATTTTCCCAACACTGTATGAGAGTATTCATTTTCCCATCACCCTTACCAACACTGGTATTAATTATTCTTTTCCATCAATCCATCAGGAAAAAGAGTTATATTAGTTTTTAGTGAGCCCCTACCATATGCCAGGTGCCATCTTAAAAACTTTATGTGTATTCTGCTTGCCCTGTGGAGGTTAGGTGCCCACATACACTTTAGACCTATTTAAATGATGGGAAACTAACACCCAGAGAAGTTAAGTATTTTGCCCAAAGTCGTACAACTTGTCATTGTCAAAGATGCTGCTGGGGTTTGAAACCACTTCACCCATCACCAGATTCTACATCCACTGGAACAATTAAATTTCATGAAAATGTCAAAATCCTATTTACTGGGTTTAAATGAAACCCAGCCGTCTCTTTCCCCAGCAAAACCTACGGACAATTCTGATTTCGAGAATAGTGGAAAACTGAATTCAAGGTTGAGTTCAGCCTCTTACAGGTAGCTGCTGTGTGACTTTAAGAACTGCTTAACCTGAATCTCTTTCCTTGGCTGAAAAAAAGCCCCTATCTGCCATCTCTACCTTAAAATGCTTTTGTAAAGCCCAAAAGGAACATCCATGCCTTCAAAATTACTTGCTGAGCCATTTCCTTGTGCCCTGCAGTCTGGTGACAAAGAGGCCACCCTGCCCCAACGGTCTAGTGAGAGATGAACATCAACCCAGAAAATCAAACAGCTGTAATAGAGAGCACAGGAACACGAGTGATTCAAAGGGGCCACGGGTAAGGGAATGACCGTGTTCTACAAAATTGCTGCTATTCAAACAGGCAGGAAAAACAACTACACAACACCTGGGGAAATGCATGGAATCGTATTAAATACAAAACGCTATAAGTAAATATATATTTTAGTTACAATTCTATTTTGTACCAGGGCATATGCAAATAGAAAGTAATAAGATCATGAATGGTGTATTAAACAATATCATTCTTTTCTCTCCTTTCCAAACTGTACAAACCATCATTTAACATTTATAATTCTTAAAATATTTTAATTGCTGAAAGCACAGCACAGATGGAAGTGATTAATTCTGACTGAAATAATGTATGTGAAAGTGGGAAACTCTAAATCCCCCCCATGAATGGTATTATTGTCAGACCATGAAATAATCTAGCATTCTGCATAATAGCATTACAGTGCAGTAGCACGAGTTATTTTTACACTATGCTGCTTGGTTTCCAGCTCACCTGATAATGTACAACGTTAGTCATTTCTCTACAGTATTTTCTTTTTTTTTTTTCTAAAGAAATACATGCATGTGAAACATGGCCAAACAGCAAAAAAAGGGTCTGCAGTAACATACAAGACTGTCATCTACCCCCTAGATACTGCTCAGAGGTAATCACCATAAGTCGTTTCTTATATATGCTTCCAAAGATACTCTATGCATATGTTTTTCATTTGATGATATTCTTGGAAGTTTTTTCCTTAAGAGCACATATAAACCTATCTCATTCTTTTAACAGCGGCCGATCACGCTGCTGTGTGGACGCACCATTTATTTAATCAAAGTGTGTGCTATAATATAAAAATGTCTGACAATGTTATTAACACTATTTATACAATTATTTTTCCTTATATTTTGATTTTCCAGCCTAGCAAATGTTACATCATCTAAGTTCTTCAAAAAGGCCCACCAGTACCTTCACAGATACCAGGCTCTCTGGGCTTATTTGACAGTACGCCCTGCTTCCAGCCAAACTCAAGCTGGGTATTATTCTCCTAAATACTCAATCCATTGCTCACGCTGGTGCTTTGGCTGCAACCCAACCCACCTTCCTTCTCTTGGTGAATTCTTACTCAATCCTTCAAGAGAGGGTTTAGGTATAACCTTCTGGAAGGAAAGGATCTCAGGGCAGAGGAAATGCTCCTGTGCTCAGCTCCTGTCACAGCGTAGGTCCTTGGCACTTTACCACCTCGTGATGAAATTGTATGTGTCAGCCCTGACCACCAGATTTTTAAGTTCCTCCAGGACAGAAAGTACATCTTATTAATCTTTGTGACTGCCAGAATTTAGTCCAAAGTCTGGCACACAAAATACATTTAATACCCATTGAATCGAACTAAAATGAATCAGGACACTTCTGAACACCTATTAGGTGTCAAGCCCTACTTCAGATGTACTGGACAAACGTTATCTCTTACTGAGTACAATGATCCCCATTTTACAAATGAAGAAACTGAGGCCCTGAAGCATTAAGGAAGGGAGAGCTGAAAATCTGAAACCAAGTCTACTTTACTCCAGAATCATTACTCGTTCCATTACGCTGTTCACCTACACGTTTTGATGCTGAAAGTTAAGCAAAGAGGTCACGTACACAGGTCCTGAAGGATAGGACATCACAATTATTGTGGATAATCTAAGGACACTGTAGCCTCCCCCCCAAAACGACAGTCACAAGCAACGTATAATGTAGGACTAAAATGGTAGAAAACAACAAAAAAAAGAGGTCATGAACATGCAATTCTTGTCTATAGAATCCACAAATACGCACTTAGTATACCCAGGCAGACTCTTCCAGGAGCCACTCAAAATAAAAAAAGAACAAAGTAGTCTGAAGTACCTGCAATATTCCTGCTTAATTCCATCAGCCTGCTCTCCCTCTGAGCACTGTTGGTTACATCCCAAGTTTCTTTCCCCACTCCCCAACTCTATAATCCCCAGACCACTCACTAAAGCTAAACTTTGGCCAGCACCCTTAAAGGAATTCAAAGTTGACCAATCCTGCATAGACACGGCCACCCAGAAAACACCTATCAGTGGGCAAGGGGCGGGACAGAAGGGTCGCAAGGCAGGAGTAGGTAGAGGGTTCTGTTTACCTGCTATGAGACCTGGGGCGGGACACGAACCCTCGTGGGCAAACTGGGTACAGTGAGGAAGAATGCCTGCTTTAAGGCATTAAGGGCCTGCTCTTAAGGCCCTTAAGAGAATGAAATTAGATAACTTAAGAAAAGGCACTGGCACAGAGTCTGGCACTAAGTAAGGCTCAAAAGGTTTTCCTGCACTAACTGAACAAACCTACCAAAGAGCAAGCCGACCTCCTCCTGCCCCCCTCCACCAGGACAGGTTGCTGGGAAGCCCTGTGATTGACAAAGGAAGTAGAGATGGCACTTCGTAAAGGAGGAAAAACAGGAGGAAGCCGCCCTTCCCTCCCACACATGAGAAAAATGAACTGATCAGCAGCATGCAGTTAATGAACCCAAACCTTGTTCACTTCTAGGAGAGACAAAGCAGCAAAAAATATCCCCAAGGTAACCAGGCACCGACTAAAAGGACACACAGGCTGAAAACAAACACTAACCCCCCCCAAAAAAAACACACCTTTGTTTGCTATTATCAGCCACGACCAAATAAGAATGCCTCCTAATTGTGGAGGAAAGGCAGAATAAGGTGGGAAATGGTTATAAATAGAAGCACTGCACAGTCCGCCCTAATACACTGCGGACTGGAGTTAAGTAGGCACTAAACTGATTGAATGAAGCACATTTCCAGTCCTCACCCTCCCTCCCAAGATTAAGGGAGGATGGCTAGGTTCAGGTCTATGTGTTTTGACTTTATGTCACTCAATTCCGAAGCAACCCACCTTCCAAAGTCACAGAAAACAAGCTCAGGGAGATGGGGAAACCCGCCCATGTCACACAGAGACTAAGGGATTGAGTTGGGAACTGAACCCAGTCTGTCTGGCTGTACAGCCTCCACTCACCCAAGAAAGAAACAACTTGTGTGTGTGTGTGTATGTGTGTGTGTGTGTGTGTGTGTGTGTGTGTGCACGCGCGGGGGAGGGGGGAGGGTTAAATGGGTAAAGGGGGTCAAAAGGTACAAATTTCCGGTTATAAAATAAATAAGTCCTGGGAATGTAATGTACAACATGGTGACTATGGTTAACAATAGTGTATTGTGTACTTGAAAGTTGCTTAGAAAGTAAATCTTACAAGTTCTCATCATAAGGCAAAAAACATTTATAACTGTGTGGTGATGGATGTTAACTAGACTTAGTGTGGTGACCATTTGGAAATATATACAAATATCGAATCATTATGTTGTACACCTGAAACTAATATAATGTTAAATGTCAATTATATCTCAATTTTAAAAAGACGCAATTGACCAAGAGGAAGGGGAGAGGGACCTAGGCTGGAGTCAATGACTAATAACAAATAAATGGTCTAATAACTGCTTGGTTGATTGGGTTGAAAACCCAGATTTCAAAGAGTTGAGTACTTTTCAGTATATATTGTATATATTGCAAAATGATTACCATAGTTAGGGTATAACCATCCCATCCATCACCATCCTATCACATAATGACCATTTGTGTGCATGTGGTAGTAACATTTAAGTTCTACTTTCTTAACTTTCAAAAATATAACGTAGTATTGCTAATTAGAGTCACCATGTTGTAGATTAAATCCCTATACAGTGACTTTTAATCTGTGATACCCTAGGCCATTCCTGGGCAAACCAAGAACCCAGGGCATTACTCCCCACTCTCCATATCCTAGGTTCCCTCTTTCAACCTCTTTTTCATAAACAAGAAAAATACTCAGAGTCTAATTTCACTAGAAACCTCTTGCCAAAGGTCCACTTAAAATATAAAAACAAAACTAATTTTCAGGACTTCCTACTTTGGAGTGTTAATCCAAATAACTAAAAAAAGCATCCTTGGCAGAATTAAATATGAATGTACATAAATTCCTAAAAGACAAGCAGTTTTCCTAGATGTTACTTTTTACCAGAGGTCAACATCATATTGTTTAAGAAGCTATCCAAAGCTCCCTGAAAGAAGTGAAATTAAAAGACAGCCTAAGCCATTCAGAGCCACACATTCCCAAAAGCATGAGCCTGTTATAACCTACCTCGCTTAACCTCGGATCTTGATATAAATGCAGACTGCCAAACCCCACTAAACCAGCTCCTATGGGCAGGGCCTGCAAATGTGCGTTCAAAGTGCCCCAGGTAATTCCAATGTGCAATAAATACCATTTAGGACTAGGGGCTACAGGGATAGGGGCTAGTTAACCATCCCCTCCTATAGAAGTTCTACCCCAAACCCACCCAGAGGACTTAAAGGAGTTTCTATAGGGAAGCTGGAATGTCACTCCAAGAACCAAATTTCCAAGTGCCTACTGGGCATTTCCCACCGGGTATTCCAGGGGGCGGGGCCTAACCTTGCCTCTCCCTTCTTGAAAAGAGTTCTGTTACTTGTATCATTCATCAGTTACTTGTCCACACCTTGCTGCCCCACCTGGAAACAGCCACTGCTCTCTACCTCCAGTCAGCTGCCAAGTACAGAAAGTCCTCGCTTAACATCATCCATAGGTTCTGCAACGTTAAGCGAAACAATGTATAAGGAAACAAGTTTTACCACAGGCTAATCCATATAAACAAGATTTACCGTTCTAGAGCATCATGAAACGACCTTGAACAAAACAATGTTATTCGAGGACCTGCTGTATTCCTTTCTGTTCTGGAAGAAGCTCCCATTCCACCTCAAAAATCATCTCCCATGCACAGCTTTCCTTGGGTTCTCCCGCTCTCTGTTCTAAAAGCACAGGACTGTCAACCTGAGTTCAAATCTTGGGTGACCCAGGTGACTGTGAGTCCATTTCCTTCTCTGCAACATGAGGATGACAACAATACCACTCTATGAAAAGTTTCTTTTGCTTAGTTTACATGAGCTAATGCACACCAAGTGCACAACAAAAGGTATTCAACTAACATTCGTTCCCTTCCTCCCACTAACCCAGGCTCAAACATCATCTCTCACCTGACCTACTTCAAACGCCTCATAGCAGAGAGCCCTGCCGCCCATCTGTCCCCATGCCAATCTCTCCACACCACCACTGCCAATGCGTTTCTCCAGCACACAGCTCTGATTACATCATCTCCCTGCTTTAAAACCTTTGACAGCTACAGTTTGCTTTACAGGATCAAATCCATACTTTTTAGCCTGCCATGCAAGTCCTTTTGCAATCTGGCTCTCTCCTCCCTGCCACTGTACCCAAATGCCAAGCACCATCTGTTCTAGTAACAACACCCCAAACATGACTTGTGTTTTCATGCCTCCCAGCCTCTGCTCATGATGCTCCCTTCACAGAAAGCCTCTCACCCTCTTCCCCACGTGGCAAAGGGCTCCTCCCTGAAGCTGCCCCCTACCCCCCTCAGCCCCCCTCCATCCTTCTCCCCTTCCTCTCTTCTCCTCTCCTGCCACACATGTGTCTCTCTAACATGTGTGCTCTGCATACACTTGTCACCTCAGACTGAGACACAGAGCTGGCCTCACACTCAGAAGAGCACAATGACAGCCCTCAAGAAATATTTGTTGGAAAAATTAATGCAAGACTTCCACCACCCTTGGACAAATGAAAACAGTTTCTAATTTGTCAAACAGTTAACACCTTCATGGTAACTTTTTACTTCTAAAACTCATAAGGATATAATATTCGTTGAGGTGGCTAAGACTGCTGCTCTTAATGAAGGAAGCAAAACAAGCCCTTTGAAGGTGAAATGTCTTTAACACTTCCATCGGAATTTTCAGAATGCAATCACTATCCCTCTAGAAATGGTATCTCCTCATTTTTCCATGACTGGAGGGGGAAATCACACACCTTGATTCCTCCTGATTTGACTTCTGATAGGTGGAGCTGGACAGTTTAAGAGGTCCCTCTTGGGTAAACAAAACATTTCAGAAAAGAAGGGATAAACAAACTGTTGCTCAATGGTAGGGAAAAAGTGTAAAAAGCTCAAGTGCAGCTGAACGCAAGTTCATTCTCAGAGAATAGGTACTACGTGGACAGAGCAGTATAAACCCTTGTCTCCTTGAGAACTATTCTGGTACGAGCCATTAACAAAGCCAAAGATCCCGACATTTGGGGACAACTGATAGAGGGGAACACTTCTTGTTTACCCATAAATGCCAAGGCCAGGCCTATAAATGTCTATATAAGCAGCCTCCAAATGGTTCCTTGACTTCTCCTGTTCAAAACTCAGGATATATTCATTCTCCCTTTGCATGAGTCTTGAACAGGGAGGGCACAAAGCCCATACGGAGAATGCTCCCCTCCCCCACCACTGTGAGGATGGGAGCCCCCTATGGGGAAAACACTGACTCCTCTCCTGTGTAGGAAGCCGGCTGTCCTGGTTGGCGACAGCCCCATTCATAAACACACACATATGACAAGTATAGGCGACAGACTTACTCCATCTAAATAAAAAAGTTTAATATTCTAAACCACACTCAAACAAAATGCTACTGAAGTCTGTGGAGTCTCATGTTCTCACAGACTTATTAAATCGCTAGATTATTAAAATACTGCTTTTCATTAAAACCAGACAGTTTGCTGGCAATATCCTCATGCCAATAATAAAATATCCTTTCTTCTCTGATTCCTTTTCCTCTATCAATTACCATCTAAAACTGTCCCACTTGATTTGTTCAAAACATTTCATATAAACATCTAATTGTTTTAGTACAAGCAACTAACTATACAGATTATCTTGAAATCAAGGTTTTATCTGGACTTCTGTAACAAGTACCTTAAAATTAGCAGTTTCAGAAATACTCAGAACAAACAAAAACTTCCATTCAACTACTGATCCAGAAAGTTGAGGTTTAAAATACACATCTGGTTTAAAGGAGAAGAAAGAGTACCTGTTTTTGCCACCTTTGAGCCAAGCATAGTGTGCAGGGGTTTATATAGGTTCTCACCTTTAGTCTTTACAAAAACCCTGTGAAACAGGAATTACTACCCCATGTTACAGACAAAGAAACAGAGATCAAGTAAACTGCACAGAGTTACACACAAAACCACAGTCCAACTGGCTTCAAAGATCATGCTTTTTTCACTATATTCTATCTATTTGTATTTTTAAAAGGGAAGGAGAAAAAAGGAGTGTGTGTATGTATATTTTTAGTGTACCACTCTAGTTACAAAGTACCTATTCTGTCCAAGACACCTTATTATTCAAATCAGGCAATTTTTAATGTATGAAACTGTTCTTGTCTGCTAAGGGATTAAAATAAATGTAAGAATTTGCCGGGAACTACCCAGGATGGCTGCCATTCATCACACAAAGCTACTTTATATATACCATGTTATTCTTCATTAAGACTCACAAAATTGCTTTAAGTTTGTTTTTTTCCCAGACATACAACAAGCAATTGGACGGATATCAAGGGAAAAAATTAAATAGCAAATTAAGTTAGCAAAGTCAGCTATGACAAGATCTTTTATTTACATGTCTGAGTTTCCAAGACAACATACATATGAAATTATCACCCTGAGTCACTTCATAAGTTATATAAATACTCAATCATTATGTTATACACCTGAAACTAATATCATATTGCATGTCAACTGTAAATGAAAAATTTTAAAAAAGTTTTTAAAAAGAAAAAAAATTATTACCCTGAGGGTGTACTTAGATTTATGGGTATATTTCAAATTAGCATAAGCATTTATGAGAAAAAATATTCTGCTAAAACTTATCAAATAGAAATAGAATTAATGCATATTCCTAAATTAATGTGCTTAGAAATAAATCTTTATGGAATAGTGTTCTACCATTACAATTCAGGTACCCTGTCATTCTGAATCAAATTCAACCACTAAAAATGTTTAACACAAGCCATTTTACCCAAGAGGCATGTGGTTCATAGTCTTAAAATATACTGAAAACGTATATCCATTTAACCAGGCCAACTATTCAAAACACCACCCTGTTCCAACCACAAGTGGGATAAATTAAACTTGCATCCCCTTGATATACTAATAAAATTAATTTCCAAACATATGCTAAGCCATTATTTCTTTATGTTAAAAAAAAAGCTACTTATGAATTGCTAAACTAATGTCTCTTCCAAGTAAGAGGAGAGGGGAGAAAGCATAGTCTAGGACTTATTCTTACCAAAAATATTTAACCTGAATCTAAACATGCCTTTAGATGTAACCTCTAGTGTATAGGAAATACAAGAGGCAAAGGGACAAGGTAAACAACACCACAAAGAAACAAACTCAAAATATGGGACATCCTTTCCCATATTTTTTCTATTCTAAAAGTTGGTGGGGAGAGGAAGGGGGGACGGGTGGGGAGAGGAAGGGGGGACGGGTGGTGAGACAGTATTTTTCTACGTTTAAAAAGACTAAAGGGACAAAAACAACAACCCGCAGTGCCCTATGTGAACCTTGATTGAATCCTTGTTCCAAACAAAAAAAATGGTGACAAATGACATTTTGGGGACAAGTAGAGATATTAAGAAATTACTGTTAATTTTGTTAAAAGTGATAATGAG